>NC_080048.1:21690455-21927955 GCF_026212465.1 Amaranthus tricolor
CAATAATATATACTAAATAGTGTTGTGTGCCAAGTTTCGTGTAAAACAAACCATGTTTGACCTACCTTATGCGCAGAAATTCCAAAAAAGCTTAAAAACCCATAAAATCGATACTGAACACGTAATTTCTAGCATATGACTATGATTTTAAATTTTAACTATTTTAATACAATAATATATACCAAATAGTGTAGTGTGCCACGTTTCGTGCAAAACAAACCAAGTTTGAGCAACTTTATGCGCGAAAATGCCAAAAACATTTAAAAAGTCATAAAATTGCAATTTAACACGTAATTTCTAGCATATGACTATGATTTTAAATTCTATCCACTTCAACACAATATCATATACCAATTAGTGTTGTGTGCAATGTTTCGTGCAAAACAAACCAAGTTTGAGCTACTTTGTGGGCGAAAGTACCAAAGAGGCTGAAAAACCCATAAAATCACAACTTAAAAAATAATTTCTAGCATATGACTATGATATCAATTCTAACCACGTCAACACCAGAATATATACCAAATAGTGTTGTGTGCCAAGTTTCATGCAAAACAAACCAAGTTTGAGCTACTTTGTGCCTAAAACTGCCAAAAAAGCTTGAAAACCCATAAAATTGCAACTTAACACGTAAATTTGGGCATATGACTATGATTTTCATTTCTAAAAACCTCAACACAATAATATATACCAAATATTATTGTGTGCCATGTTTCGTGCAACACAAACCAAGTTTGAGCTACTTGATGCACAAAAGTTCCAAAAAGGCTTAATAACCCCATAAAATCGCAACTTAACACGTTATTTCTTGCATATGACTATAATTTTTAATTCTAACCACTTCAACACATTAATATATACCAAATAGTCTTGTTTGCCAAGTTTCGTGTAAAACAAACCTATTTTGACCTAGCTTATGCGCGAAAATTCCAAAAAAGCTTTAAAACCCATAAAATCGATACTGAACACGTAATTTCTAGTGTATGACTATGATTTACAATTTTAACCATTTTAATACAGTAATATATACCAAATTTTTAATACATTATGCCACGTTTCGTGCAAAACAAACCAAGTTTGAGCAACTTTATGCGCGAAAGTGCCAAAAACTCTTAAAAAGTCATAAAATCGCAATTTAACACGTAATTTCTAGCATATGACTATGATTTTAAATTCTAACCACTTCCACACAATAATATATACCAATTAGTGTTGTGTGCAATGTTTCCTGCAAAACTAACCAAGTTTGACCTACTTAAGGGACGAAAGTACCAAAAAGTCTGAAAAACCCATAAAATAACAACTTAACAAATAATTATTTGCATATGACTATGATATCAATTCAAACCACGTCAACACAAGAATATATACTAAAGAGTGTTGTGTGCCAAGTTTCGTGCAAGACAAACCAAGTTTGAGCTACTTTGTGCCTAAAACTGCCAAAATAGTTTGAAAACCCATAAAATTGCAATTTAACACGTAATTTCTAGCATATGACTATGATTTTCATTTCTAACCACCTCAACAAAATAATATATACCAAATAGTATTGTGTACCATGTTTTGTGCAACACAAACCAAGTTTGAGCTACTTTATGCACAAAAGTTCCAAAAAGGCTTAATAACCCCATAAAATCGCAACTTAAGACGTAATTTCTTGCATATGACTATAATTTTAAATTGTAACCACTTCAACACAATAATATATACCAAATAGTGTTATGTGCCAAGTTTCGTGTAAAACAATCCTTGTTTTACCTACCTTATACGCAAAAGTTCCAAAAAAGCTTAAAAACTCATAAAATCGATACTGAACACGTAATTTCTAGCATATGACTATGATTTTCAATTTTAACTATTTTAATACAATAATATATACCAAATAGTGTAGTGTGCCACGTTTCGTGCAAAACAAACCAAGTTTGAGCAACTTTATTCGCGAAAGTGCCAAAAACATTTAAAAAGTCATAAAATTGCAATTTAACACGTAATTTCTAGCATGTGACAATGATTTTAAATTCTATCCACTTCAACACAATATCATATACTAATTAGTGTTGGGTGCAATGTTTCGTGCAAAACAAACCAAGTTTGAGCTAATTTATGAGGGAAAGTGCCAAAAAGGCTGAAAAACCCATAAAATCCTACCTTAACAAAACATTTCTAGCATTTATTCTAACCACGTCAACACAAGAATATATACCAAATGGTGTTGTGTGCCAAGTTTCGTGCAAAACAAACCAAGTTTGAGCTACTTTGTTCCTAAGACTGCCAAAAACGCTTGAAAACCCGTAAAATAGCAACTTAACACGTAATTTCTAGCATATGACTATGATTTTCATTTCTAACCAGCTCAACACAATAATATATACCAAATAGTATTGTGTGCCAAGTTTCGTGCAAAACAATCCAAGTTTGAGCTACTTTATGCACAAAAGTTCCAAAAAGGGTTAATAACCCTATAAAATCGCAACTTAACACGTTATTTCTTGCATATAACTATAATTTTAAATTCTAAACACTTCAACACAATAATATATACCAAATAGTGTTGTGTGCCATGTTTCGTGTACAACAAACCTTTTTTGACCTACCTTATGCGCGCAAGTTCCAAAAAAGTTTAAAAACCCATAAAATCGATACTGAACACGCAATTTCTAGCATATGACTATGATTTTCAATTTTAACCATTTTAATACATTAATATATACCAAGTAGTGAAGTGTGCCACGTTTCGTGCAAAACAAACCAAGGTTGAGCAACTTTATGCGCGAAAGTGCCGAAAACACTTAAAAAGTCATAATATCGCAATTTAACACGTCATTTCTAGCATATGACGATGATTTTAAATTCTAACCACTTCAACACAATAATATATACCAATTAGTGTTGTGTGCAATGTTTCGTGCAAAACAAACCAATTTTGAGCTATTTTGTGGGCGAAAGTACCAAAGAGGCTGAAAAACCCATAAAATCACAACTTAACAAATAATTTCTAGCATATGATTATGATATCAATTCTAACCACGTCAACACCAGAATATATACTAAAGAGTGTTGTGTGCCAATTTTCGTGCAAGACAAACCAAGTTTGAACTACTTTGTGCCTAAAACTGCCAAAATAGCTTGAAAACCCATAAAATTGCAACTTAACACGTAATTTCTAGCATATGACTATGATTTTCATTTCTAACAACCTCAAAAAAATAATATATACCAAATAGTATTGTGTGCCATGTTTTGAGCAACACAAACCAAGTTTGAGCTACTTTATGCACAAAAGTTCCAAAAAGGCTTAATAACCCCATAAAATCGCAACTTAAGACGTAATTTTTTGCATATGACTATAATTTTAAATTGTAACCACTTCAACACAATAATATATACCAAATAGTGTTATGTGCCAAGTTTCGTGTAAAATAATCCTTGTTTGACCTAACTTATACGCGAAAGTTCCAAAAAAGCTTAAAAACTCATAAAATCGATACTGAACACGTAATTTCTTGCATATTACTATGATTTTCAATTTTAACCATTTTAATCCAACAATATATACCAAATAGTGTAGTGTCCCACGTTTCGTGCAAAACAGACCAAGTTTGAGCTACTTGATGCACTAAAGTTCAAAGAAGGCTTAATAACTCCATAAAATCGCAACTTAACACGTAATTTCGTGCATATGACTATAATTTTAAATTCTAACCACTTCAACACAATAATATATACTAAATAGTGTTGTGTGCCAAGTTTCGTGTAAAACAAACCATGTTTGACCTACCTTATGCGCAGAAATTCCAAAAAAGCTTAAAAACCCATAAAATCGATACTGAACACGTAATTTCTAGCATATGACTATGATTTTAAATTTTAACTATTTTAATACAATAATATATACCAAATAGTGTAGTGTGCCACGTTTCGTGCAAAACAAACCAAGTTTGAGCAACTTTATGCGCGAAAATGCCAAAAACATTTAAAAAGTCATAAAATTGCAATTTAACACGTAATTTCTAGCATATGACTATGATTTTAAATTCTATCCACTTCAACACAATATCATATACCAATTAGTGTTGTGTGCAATGTTTCGTGCAAAACAAACCAAGTTTGAGCTACTTTGTGGGCGAAAGTACCAAAGAGGCTGAAAAACCCATAAAATCACAACTTAAAAAATAATTTCTAGCATATGACTATGATATCAATTCTAACCACGTCAACACCAGAATATATACCAAATAGTGTTGTGTGCCAAGTTTCATGCAAAACAAACCAAGTTTGAGCTACTTTGTGCCTAAAACTGCCAAAAAAGCTTGAAAACCCATAAAATTGCAACTTAACACGTAAATTTGGGCATATGACTATGATTTTCATTTCTAAAAACCTCAACACAATAATATATACCAAATATTATTGTGTGCCATGTTTCGTGCAACACAAACCAAGTTTGAGCTACTTGATGCACAAAAGTTCCAAAAAGGCTTAATAACCCCATAAAATCGCAACTTAACACGTTATTTCTTGCATATGACTATAATTTTTAATTCTAACCACTTCAACACATTAATATATACCAAATAGTCTTGTTTGCCAAGTTTCGTGTAAAACAAACCTATTTTGACCTAGCTTATGCGCGAAAATTCCAAAAAAGCTTTAAAACCCATAAAATCGATACTGAACACGTAATTTCTAGTGTATGACTATGATTTACAATTTTAACCATTTTAATACAGTAATATATACCAAATTTTTAATACATTATGCCACGTTTCGTGCAAAACAAACCAAGTTTGAGCAACTTTATGCGCGAAAGTGCCAAAAACTCTTAAAAAGTCATAAAATCGCAATTTAACACGTAATTTCTAGCATATGACTATGATTTTAAATTCTAACCACTTCCACACAATAATATATACCAATTAGTGTTGTGTGCAATGTTTCCTGCAAAACTAACCAAGTTTGACCTACTTAAGGGACGAAAGTACCAAAAAGTCTGAAAAACCCATAAAATAACAACTTAACAAATAATTATTTGCATATGACTATGATATCAATTCAAACCACGTCAACACAAGAATATATACTAAAGAGTGTTGTGTGCCAAGTTTCGTGCAAGACAAACCAAGTTTGAGCTACTTTGTGCCTAAAACTGCCAAAATAGTTTGAAAACCCATAAAATTGCAATTTAACACGTAATTTCTAGCATATGACTATGATTTTCATTTCTAACCACCTCAACAAAATAATATATACCAAATAGTATTGTGTACCATGTTTTGTGCAACACAAACCAAGTTTGAGCTACTTTATGCACAAAAGTTCCAAAAAGGCTTAATAACCCCATAAAATCGCAACTTAAGACGTAATTTCTTGCATATGACTATAATTTTAAATTGTAACCACTTCAACACAATAATATATACCAAATAGTGTTATGTGCCAAGTTTCGTGTAAAACAATCCTTGTTTTACCTACCTTATACGCAAAAGTTCCAAAAAAGCTTAAAAACTCATAAAATCGATACTGAACACGTAATTTCTAGCATATGACTATGATTTTCAATTTTAACTATTTTAATACAATAATATATACCAAATAGTGTAGTGTGCCACGTTTCGTGCAAAACAAACCAAGTTTGAGCAACTTTATTCGCGAAAGTGCCAAAAACATTTAAAAAGTCATAAAATTGCAATTTAACACGTAATTTCTAGCATGTGACAATGATTTTAAATTCTATCCACTTCAACACAATATCATATACTAATTAGTGTTGGGTGCAATGTTTCGTGCAAAACAAACCAAGTTTGAGCTAATTTATGAGGGAAAGTGCCAAAAAGGCTGAAAAACCCATAAAATCCTACCTTAACAAAACATTTCTAGCATTTATTCTAACCACGTCAACACAAGAATATATACCAAATGGTGTTGTGTGCCAAGTTTCGTGCAAAACAAACCAAGTTTGAGCTACTTTGTTCCTAAGACTGCCAAAAACGCTTGAAAACCCGTAAAATAGCAACTTAACACGTAATTTCTAGCATATGACTATGATTTTCATTTCTAACCAGCTCAACACAATAATATATACCAAATAGTATTGTGTGCCAAGTTTCGTGCAAAACAATCCAAGTTTGAGCTACTTTATGCACAAAAGTTCCAAAAAGGGTTAATAACCCTATAAAATCGCAACTTAACACGTTATTTCTTGCATATAACTATAATTTTAAATTCTAAACACTTCAACACAATAATATATACCAAATAGTGTTGTGTGCCATGTTTCGTGTACAACAAACCTTTTTTGACCTACCTTATGCGCGCAAGTTCCAAAAAAGTTTAAAAACCCATAAAATCGATACTGAACACGCAATTTCTAGCATATGACTATGATTTTCAATTTTAACCATTTTAATACATTAATATATACCAAGTAGTGAAGTGTGCCACGTTTCGTGCAAAACAAACCAAGGTTGAGCAACTTTATGCGCGAAAGTGCCGAAAACACTTAAAAAGTCATAATATCGCAATTTAACACGTCATTTCTAGCATATGACGATGATTTTAAATTCTAACCACTTCAACACAATAATATATACCAATTAGTGTTGTGTGCAATGTTTCGTGCAAAACAAACCAATTTTGAGCTATTTTGTGGGCGAAAGTACCAAAGAGGCTGAAAAACCCATAAAATCACAACTTAACAAATAATTTCTAGCATATGATTATGATATCAATTCTAACCACGTCAACACCAAAATATATACTAAAGAGTGTTGTGTGCCAATTTTCGTGCAAGACAAACCAAGTTTGAACTACTTTGTGCCTAAAACTGCCAAAATAGCTTGAAAACCCATAAAATTGCAACTTAACACGTAATTTCTAGCATATGACTATGATTTTCATTTCTAACAACCTCAAAAAAATAATATATACCAAATAGTATTGTGTGCCATGTTTTGAGCAACACAAACCAAGTTTGAGCTACTTTATGCACAAAAGTTCCAAAAAGGCTTAATAACCCCATAAAATCGCAACTTAAGACGTAATTTTTTGCATATGACTATAATTTTAAATTGTAACCACTTCAACACAATAATATATACCAAATAGTGTTATGTGCCAAGTTTCGTGTAAAATAATCCTTGTTTGACCTAACTTATACGCGAAAGTTCCAAAAAAGCTTAAAAACTCATAAAATCGATACTGAACACGTAATTTCTTGCATATTACTATGATTTTCAATTTTAACCATTTTAATCCAACAATATATACCAAATAGTGTAGTGTCCCACGTTTCGTGCAAAACAGACCAAGTTTGAGCTACTTGATGCACTAAAGTTCAAAGAAGGCTTAATAACTCCATAAAATCGCAACTTAACACGTAATTTCGTGCATATGACTATAATTTTAAATTCTAACCACTTCAACACAATAATATATACTAAATAGTGTTGTGTGCCAAGTTTCGTGTAAAACAAACCATGTTTGACCTACCTTATGCGCAGAAATTCCAAAAAAGCTTAAAAACCCATAAAATCGATACTGAACACGTAATTTCTAGCATATGACTATGATTTTAAATTTTAACTATTTTAATACAATAATATATACCAAATAGTGTAGTGTGCCACGTTTCGTGCAAAACAAACCAAGTTTGAGCAACTTTATGCGCGAAAATGCCAAAAACATTTAAAAAGTCATAAAATTGCAATTTAACACGTAATTTCTAGCATATGACTATGATTTTAAATTCTATCCACTTCAACACAATATCATATACCAATTAGTGTTGTGTGCAATGTTTCGTGCAAAACAAACCAAGTTTGAGCTACTTTGTGGGCGAAAGTACCAAAGAGGCTGAAAAACCCATAAAATCACAACTTAAAAAATAATTTCTAGCATATGACTATGATATCAATTCTAACCACGTCAACACCAGAATATATACCAAATAGTGTTGTGTGCCAAGTTTCATGCAAAACAAACCAAGTTTGAGCTACTTTGTGCCTAAAACTGCCAAAAAAGCTTGAAAACCCATAAAATTGCAACTTAACACGTAAATTTGGGCATATGACTATGATTTTCATTTCTAAAAACCTCAACACAATAATATATACCAAATATTATTGTGTGCCATGTTTCGTGCAACACAAACCAAGTTTGAGCTACTTGATGCACAAAAGTTCCAAAAAGGCTTAATAACCCCATAAAATCGCAACTTAACACGTTATTTCTTGCATATGACTATAATTTTTAATTCTAACCACTTCAACACATTAATATATACCAAATAGTCTTGTTTGCCAAGTTTCGTGTAAAACAAACCTATTTTGACCTAGCTTATGCGCGAAAATTCCAAAAAAGCTTTAAAACCCATAAAATCGATACTGAACACGTAATTTCTAGTGTATGACTATGATTTACAATTTTAACCATTTTAATACAGTAATATATACCAAATTTTTAATACATTATGCCACGTTTCGTGCAAAACAAACCAAGTTTGAGCAACTTTATGCGCGAAAGTGCCAAAAACTCTTAAAAAGTCATAAAATCGCAATTTAACACGTAATTTCTAGCATATGACTATGATTTTAAATTCTAACCACTTCCACACAATAATATATACCAATTAGTGTTGTGTGCAATGTTTCCTGCAAAACTAACCAAGTTTGACCTACTTAAGGGACGAAAGTACCAAAAAGTCTGAAAAACCCATAAAATAACAACTTAACAAATAATTATTTGCATATGACTATGATATCAATTCAAACCACGTCAACACAAGAATATATACTAAAGAGTGTTGTGTGCCAAGTTTCGTGCAAGACAAACCAAGTTTGAGCTACTTTGTGCCTAAAACTGCCAAAATAGTTTGAAAACCCATAAAATTGCAATTTAACACGTAATTTCTAGCATATGACTATGATTTTCATTTCTAACCACCTCAACAAAATAATATATACCAAATAGTATTGTGTACCATGTTTTGTGCAACACAAACCAAGTTTGAGCTACTTTATGCACAAAAGTTCCAAAAAGGCTTAATAACCCCATAAAATCGCAACTTAAGACGTAATTTCTTGCATATGACTATAATTTTAAATTGTAACCACTTCAACACAATAATATATACCAAATAGTGTTATGTGCCAAGTTTCGTGTAAAACAATCCTTGTTTTACCTACCTTATACGCAAAAGTTCCAAAAAAGCTTAAAAACTCATAAAATCGATACTGAACACGTAATTTCTAGCATATGACTATGATTTTCAATTTTAACTATTTTAATACAATAATATATACCAAATAGTGTAGTGTGCCACGTTTCGTGCAAAACAAACCAAGTTTGAGCAACTTTATTCGCGAAAGTGCCAAAAACATTTAAAAAGTCATAAAATTGCAATTTAACACGTAATTTCTAGCATGTGACAATGATTTTAAATTCTATCCACTTCAACACAATATCATATACTAATTAGTGTTGGGTGCAATGTTTCGTGCAAAACAAACCAAGTTTGAGCTAATTTATGAGGGAAAGTGCCAAAAAGGCTGAAAAACCCATAAAATCCTACCTTAACAAAACATTTCTAGCATTTATTCTAACCACGTCAACACAAGAATATATACCAAATGGTGTTGTGTGCCAAGTTTCGTGCAAAACAAACCAAGTTTGAGCTAATTTGTTCCTAAGACTGCCAAAAACGCTTGAAAACCCGTAAAATAGCAACTTAACACGTAATTTCTAGCATATGACTATGATTTTAAATTCTAACCACTTCCACACAATAATATATACTAATTAGTGTTGTGTGCAATGTTTCGTGCAAAACAAACCAAGTTTGAGCTACTTTGTACCTAAAACAGCCAAAAACGCTTGAAAACGCATAAAATCGCAACTTAACACGTAATTTTTAGCATATGACTATTATTTTCATTTCTAACCACCTCAACACAATAATATATACCAAATAGTATTGTGTGCCAAGTTTCGTGCAAAACAAACCAAGTTTGAGCTACTTTATGCACAAAAGTTCCAAAAAGGCTTAATAACCCCATAAAATCGCAACTTAACACGTTATTTCTTGCATATGACTATAATTTTTAATTCTAACAACTTCAACACAATAATGTATACCAAATAGTGTTGTGTGCCATGTTTCGTGTACAACAAACCTTTTTTGACCTACCTTATGCGCGCAAGTTCCAAAAAAGTTTAAAAACCCATAAAATCGATACTGAACACGCAATTTCTAGCATATGACTATGATTTTCAATTTTAACCATTTTAATACATTAATATATACCAAGTAGTGAAGTGTGCCACGTTTCGTGCAAAACAAACCAAGTTTGAGCAACTTTATGCGCGAAAGTGCCAAAAACACTTAAAAAGTCATAAAATCGCAATTTAACACGTAATTTCAAGCAGATGACTATGATTTTAAACTCTAACCACTTCAACACAATAATATATACTAATTAGTGTTGTGTGCAATGTTTCGTGCAAAACAAACCAAATTTGAGCTACTTTGTGCCTAAAACTGCCAAAAATTGCCAAAAACGCTTGAAAACCCATAAAATCGCAACTTAACACGTAATGTCTAGCATATGACTATGATTTTCATTTCTAACCACCTCAACACAATAATATATACCAAATAGTATTGTGTGCCATGTTTCGTGCAACACAAACCAAGTTTGAGCTACTTTATGCACGAAAGTTCAAAAAAGGCTTAATAACCCCATAAAATCGCAACGTAACACGTAATTTCGTGCATATGACTATAATTTTAAATTCTAACCACTTCAACACAATAATATACACCAAATAGTGTTGTGTGCCATGTTTCGTGTAAAACAAACCAAGTTTGAGCTACTTTATGCGCGAAAGTGTCAAAAACACTTAAAAAGCCAAAAATCGCAATTTAACATGTAATTTCTATCATATGACTATGATTTTAAATTCTAACCACTTCAACACAATAATATATACCAATTAGTGTTGTGTGCAATGTTTCATGCAAAACAAACCAAGTTTGAGCTAATTTATGGGGGAAACTACCAAAAAGGCTGAAAAACCCATAAAATCACAACTTAACAAATAATTTCTAGCATTTATTCTAACCACGTCAACACCAAAATATATACCAAATAGTGTTGTGTGCCAAGTTTCGTGCAAAACAAACCAAGTTTGAGCTACTTTGTGCCTAAAACTGCCAAAAAAGCTTGAAAACCCATAAAATCGCAACTTAACCCGTAATTTCTAGCATATGACTATGATTGTCATTTCTAACAACCTCAACACAATAATATATACCAAATAGTATTGTGTGCCATGTTTTGTGCAACACAAACCAAGTTTGAGCTACTTGATGCACGAAAGTTCCAAAAAGGCTTAATAACCCCATAAAATCGCAACTTAACACGTAATTTCGTGCATATGACTATAATTTTAAATTCCAACCACTTCAACACAATAATATATACCAAATAGTGTTGTGTGCCAAGTTTCGTGTAAAACAAACCATGTTTGACCTACCTTATGCGCAGAAGTTCCAAAAAAGCTTAAAAACCCATAAAATCGATACTGAACACGTAATTTCTAGCATATGACTATGATTTTTATTTTTAACCAATTTAATATAATAATGTATACCAAATAGTGTAGTGTGCCACGTTTCGTCCAAAACAAACCAAGTTTGAGCAACTTTATGCGCGAAAGTGCCAAAAACACTTAAAAAGTCATAAAATCGCAATTTAACACGTAATTTCTAGCATATGACTATGATTTTAAATTCTAACCACTTCAACACAATATTATATACCAATTAGTGTTGTGTGCAATGTTTCGTGCGAAACAAACCAAGTTTGAGCTAATTTATGGGGGAAAGTACAAAAAAGGCTGAAACACCCATAAAATCACAACTTAACAAATAATTTCTAGCATTTATTCTAACCACGTCAACACCAGAATATATACCAAATAGTGTTGAATGCTAAGTTTCGTGCAAAACAAACCAAGTTTGAGCTACTTTGTGCCTAAGACTGCCAAAAACGCATAAAAACCCATTAAATAGCAACTTAACACGTAATTTCTAGCATATGACTATGATTTTCATTTCTAACCAGCTCAACACAATAATATATACCAAATAGTATTGTGTGCCAAGTTTCGTGCAAAACAATCCAAGTTTGAGCTTCTGTATGCACAAAAGTTCAAAAAGGCTTAATAACCCCATAAAATCGCAACTTAACACGTTAATTCTTGCATATGACTATATTTTTTAATTCTAACAACTTCAACACAATAATATATACCAAATAGTGTTGTGTGCCATGTTTCGTGTACAACAAACCTTTTTTGACCTACCTTATGCGCGAAAGATCCTAAAGAGCTTAAAAACCCATAAAATCGATACTAAACACGCAATTTCTAGCATATGACGATGATTTTCAATTTTAACCATTTTAATACAGTAATGTATACAAAGTATTGAAGTGTGCCACGTTTCGTGCAAAACAAACCAAGTTTGAGCAACTTTATGCGCGAAAGTGCCAAAAACACTTAAAAAGTCATAAAATCGCAATTTAACACGTAATTTCTAGCATATGACTATGATTTTAAATTCTAACCACTTCCACACAATAATATATACTAATTAGTGTTGTGTGCAATGTTTCGTGCAAAACAAACCAAGTTTGAGCTACTTTGTACCTAAAACAGCCAAAAACGCTTGCAAACGCATAAAATCGCAACTTAACACGTAATTTTTAGCATATGACTATTATTTTCATTTCTAACCACCTCAACACAATAATATATACCAAATAGTATTGTGTGCCAAGTTTCGTGCAAAACAAACCAAGTTTGAGCTACTTTATGCACAAAAGTTCCAAAAAGGCTTAATAACCCCATAAAATCGCAACTTAACACGTTATTTCTTGCATATGACTATAATTTTTAATTCTAACAACTTCAACACAATAATGTATACCAAATAGTGTTGTGTGCCAAGTTTCGTGTAAAACAAACCTTGTTTGACCTACCTTATGCGCGAAAGTTCCAAAAAATCTTAAAAACCCATAAAATCGATACTGAACACGTAATTTCTAGCATATGACTATGATTTTCAATTTTAACCATTTCAATACAATAATATATACCAAATAGTGTAGTGTGCCACGTTTCGTGCAAAAAAAGTAATTTCTAGCATATGACTATGATTTTAAATTCTAACCACTTTAACACAATAATATATACCAATTAGTGTTGTGTGCAATGTTTCGTGCAAGACAAAGCAAGTTTGAGCTACTTTATGGGAGAAAGTACCAAAAAGGCTAAAAAACCCATAGAATCACAACTCAACAAATAATTTCTAGCATATGACTATGATATCAACTCTAACCACGTCAACACCAGAATATATACCAAATAGTATTGTGTGCCAAGTTTCGTGCAAAACAAACCAAGTTTGAGCTACTTTGTGCCTAAAACTGCCAAAAACGCTTGAAAACCCATAAAATCGAAACTTAACACGTAATTTCTACCATATGACTATGATTTTCATTTCTAACCAGCTCAACACAACAATATATACCAAATAGTATTTTGTGCCAAGTTTCGTGCAAAACAAATCAAGTTTGAGCTACTTTATGCGCGAAAGTGCGAAAAACACTTTAAAAGCCATAAAATCGCAACTTAACACGTAATTTCAAGCATATGACTATGATTTTCATTTCTAACCACCTCAGCACAATAATATATACAAAATAGATTTGTGTGCCAAGTTTCGTGCAAAAGAAACCAAGTTTGAGCTACTTTGTGCCTAAAACTGCCAAAAAAGCTTGAAAACCCATAAAATCGCAACTTAACCCGTAATTTCTAGCATATGACTATGATTTTCACTTCTAACCACCTCAACACAATAATATATACAAAATAGTATTGTGTGCCATGTTTCGTGCAACACAAACCAAGTTTGAGCTACTTGATGCACGAAAGTTCCAAAAAGGCTTAATAACACCATAAAATCGCAACTTAACACGTAATTTCGTGCATATGACTATAATTTTAAATTGCAACCACTTCAACACAATAATATATACCAAATAGTGTTGTGTGCCTAGTTTCGTGTAAAACAAACCATGTTTGACCTACCTTATGCGCAGAAGTTCCAAAAAAGCTTAAAAACCCATAGAATCGATACTGAACACGTAATTTCTAGCATATGACTATGATTTTCAATTTTAACCAGTTTAATATAATAATATATACCAAGTAGTGTAATGTGCCACGTTTCGTGCAAAACAAACCAAGTTTGAGCAACTTTATGCGCGAAAATGCCAAAAACACTTGAAAAGTCATAAAATCGCAATTTAACACGTAATTTCTTCCATATGGCTATGATTTTAAATTCTAACCACTTCAACACAATATTATATACCAATTAGTGTTGTGTGCAATGTTTTGTGCGAAACAAACCAAGTTTGAGCTAATTTATGGGGGAAAGTTCAAAAAAGGCTGAAAAACCCATAAAATCACTACTTAACAAATAATTTCTAGCATTTATTCTAACCACGTCAACACCAGAATATTTACCAAATAGTGTTGTGTGCCAAGTTTCGTGCAAAACAAACCAAGTTTGAGCTACTTTGTGTCTAAGACTGCAATAAACGCTTGAAAACCCATAAAATAGCAACTTAACACGTAATTTCTAGCATATGACTATGATTTTCATTTCTAACCAGCTCAACACAATAATATATACCAAATAGTATTGTGTGCCAAGTTTCGTGCAAAACAATCCAAGTTTGAGCTACTTTATGCACAAAAGTTCCAAAAAGGCTTAATAACCCTATAAAATCGCAACTTAACACGTTATTTCTTGCATATGACTATATTTTTTAATTCTAACCACTTCAACCCAATAATATATACCAAATAGTGTTGTGTGCCATGTTTCGTGTACAACAAACCTTTTCTGACCTACCTTATGCGCGAAAGTTCCAAAAAAGCTTAAAAACCCATAAAATCGATACTGAACACGCAATTTCTAGCATATGAGTATGATTTTCAATTTTAACCATTTTAATACAGTAATATATACCAAGTAGTGAAGTGTGCCACGTTTCGTGCAAAACAAACCAAGTTTGAGCAACTTTATGCGCGAAAGTGCCAAAAACACTTAAAAAGTCATAAAATCGCAATTTAACATGTAATTTCTAGCATATGACAATGATTTTAAATTCTAACCACTTCCACACAATAATATATACTAATTAGTGTTGTGTGCAATGTTTCGTGCAAAACAAACCAAGTTTGAGCTACTTTTTGCCTAAAACTGCCAAAAACAATTGGAAACCCATAAAATCGCAAATTAACACGTAATTTCTAGCATATGACTATGATTTTCATTTCTAACCTGCTCAACACAATAATATATACTAACTAGTGTTGTGTGCAATATTTAGTGCAAAACAAACCAAGTTTGAGCTATTTTGTGCCTAAAACAGCCAAAAACGCTTGAAAACGCAACTTAACACGTTATTTCTTGCATATGACTATAATTTTTAATTCTAACAACGTCAACACAATAATGTATACCAAATAGTGTTGTGTGCCAAGTTTCGTGTAAAACAAACCTTGTTTGTCCTATCTTATGCGCGAAAGTTCCAAAAAAGTTTAAAAACCCATAAAATCGATACTAAACACGTAATTTCTAGCATATGACTATGATTTTCAATTTTAACCATTTCAATACAATAATGTATACCAAATAGTGTAGTGTGCCACGTTTCGTGCAAAAAAAGTAATTTCTAGCATATGACTATGATTTTAAATTCTAACCACTTCAACACAATAATATATACCAATTAGTGTTGTGTGCAATGTTTCGTGCAAAACAAAGCAAGTTTGAGCTACTTTATGGGAGAAAGTACAAAAAAGGCTGTAAAACCCATAGAATGACAACTCAACAAATAATTTCTAGCATATGACTATGTTATCAACTCTAACCACGTCAACACCAGAATATATACCAAATAGTATTGTGTGCCAGGTTTCGTGCAAAACAAACCAAGTTTGAGCTACTTTGTGCCTAAAACTGCCAAAAACGCTTGAAAACCCATAAAATCACAACTTAACACGTAATTTCTACCATATGACTATGATTTTCATTTCTAACCACCTAAAGACAATAATATATACCAAATAGTATTGTGTGCCAAGTTTCGTGCAAAACAAACCAAGTTTGAGCTACGTTATGCGCGAAAGTGCCAAAAACACTTTAAAAGCCATAAAATCGCAATTTAACACGTAATTTCTAGCATATGACTATGTTTTAAATTCTAACCACTTCAACAGAATAATATATACCAATTAGTGTTGTGTGCCAAGTTTCATGCAAAATAAACCAAGTTTGAGCTACTTTATGCACAAAAGTTCCGAAAAGGCTTAATAACCCCATAAAATCGCAACTTAACACGTAATTTCGTGCATATGACTATAATTTTAAATTCTAACCACTTCAACACAATACTATATACCAAATAGTGTTGTGTGCCAAGTTTCGTGTAAAACAAACCATGTTTGACCTACCTGATGCGCAGAAGTTCCAAAAAAGCTTAAAAACCCATAAAATCGATACTGAACACGTAATTTCTAGCATATGGCTATGATTTTCAATTTTAACCATTTCAATACAATAATATATACCAAATAGTGTAGTGTGCCACGTTACATGCAAAACAAACTTAGTTTTAGCTACTTTATTCGCGAAAGAGCCATAAACACTTAAAAGTCATAATATCGCAATTTAACACGTAATTTCTAGCATATGACTATGATTTTAAATTCTAACCATTTTAACACAATAATATATACCAAATAGTGTTGTGTGCAATGTTTCGTGCAAAACAAACCAAGTTTGAGCAACTTTATGGGCGAAAGTACCAAAAAGGCTGAAAAACCCATAAAATCACAACTTAACAAACTATTTCTAGCATATTATTATGATATAAATTCTAACCACGTCAACACCAGAATATATACCAAATAGTGTTGTGTGCCAAGTTTCGTGCAAAACAAACCAAGTTTGAGCTACTTTGTGGGCGAAATTACCAAAAAGGCTTTAAAACCTATAAAATCGCAACTTAACACGTAATTTATAGCATATGACTATGATTTTCATTTCTAACCACCTCAACACAATAATATATACCAAATAGAATTTTGTGCCATGTTTCGTGGAAAACAAACCAAGTTTGAGCTACTTTATGCACAAAAGTTCCAAAAAGGCTTAATAACCCCATAAAATCGCAACTTAACACGTAATTTCATGCATATGACTATAATTTTAAATTCTAACCACTTCAACACAATAATATCTACCAAATAGTGTTGTGTGCAAAGTTTCGTGTAAAACAAACCATGTTTGACCTACCTTATGCGCAGAAGTTCCAAAAAAGCTTAAAAACCCATAAAATCAATACTGAACACGTAATTTCTAGCATATGACTATAATTTTCATTTTTAACCATTTTAATACAATAATATATACCAAATAGTGTAGTGTGCCACGTTTCGTGCAAAACAAACCAAGTTTGAGCAACTTTATGCGCGAAAGTGCAAAAAACACTTAAAAAGTCATAAAATCGCAATTTAACACGTAATTTCTAGCATATGCCTATGATTTTAAATTCTAACCACTTCAACACAATATTATATGCCAATTAGTGTTGTGTGCAATGTTTTGTGCAAAACAAACCAACTTTGAGCTAATTTATGGGGGAAAGTACCAAAAAGGCTGAAAAACCCATAAAATCACAACTTAACAAATAATTTCTAGCATTTATACTAACCACCGTCAACACCATAATATGTACCAAATAGTGTTGTGTGCCAAGTTTCGTGCAAAACAAACCATGTTTGAGCTACTTTGTGCCTAAGACTGCCAAAAACGCTTGAAAACCCATAAAATCGCAACTTAACCCGTAATTTCTAGCATATGACTATGATTTTCATTTCTAACCAGCTCAACACAATAATATATACCAAATAGTATTGTGTGCCAAGTTTCGTGCAAACGAATCCATGTTTGAGATACTTTATGCACAAAAGTTCCAAAAAGGCTTAATAACCCCATAAAATCGCAACTTAACACGTTATTTCTTGCATATGACTATAATTTTTAATTCTAACCACTTCAACACAATAATATATACCAAATAGTTTTGTGTGCCAAGTTTCGTGTAAAACAAACCATGTTTGACCTACCTTATGCGCAGAAGTTCCAAAAAAGCTTAAAAACCGATAAAATCGATTTTGAACACGTAATTTCTAGCATATGACTATGATTTTCAATTTTAACCATTTTCATACAATAATATATACCAAATAGTGTAGTGTGCCACGTTTCGTGCAAAACAAACCAAGTTTGAGCAACTTTATGCGCGAAAGTGCCAAAACCACTTAAAAAGTCATAAAATCGCAATTTAACACGTAATTTCTAGCATATGACTATGATTTTAAATTCTAACCACATCAACACAATATTATATACCAATTAGTGTTGTGTGCAATGTTTCCTGCAAAACAAACCAAGTTTGAGCTAATTTATGGGGGAAAGTACCAAAAAGGCTGAAAAACCCATAAAATCACAACTTAACAAATAGTTTCTAGCATTTATTCTAACCACGTCAACACCAGAATATATACCAAATAGTGTTGTGTGCCAAGTTTCGTGCAAAACAAACCAAGTTTGAGCTACTTTGTGCCTAAAACTGCCAAAAACGCTTGAAAACCCATAAAATCGCAACTTAACACGTAATTTCTACCATATGACTATGATTTTCATTTCTAACCACCTCAACACAATAATATATACCAAATAGTATTGTGTGCCAAGTTTCGTGCAAAACAAACCAACATTGAGCTACTTTATGCGCGAAAGTGCCAAAAACACTTTAAAAGCCATAAAATCGCAATTTAACACGTAATTTCTAGCATAGGACTATGATTTTAAATTCTAACCACTTCAACAGAATAATATATACCAATTAGTGTTTTGTGCAATGTTTCGTGCAAAACAAACCAAGTTTGAGCTACTTTGTGGGCGAAATTACCAAAAAGGCTTTAAAACCCATAAAATCGCAACTTCACACGTAATTTCTAGCATATGACTATGATTTTCATTTCTAACCACCTCAACACAATAATATATACCAAATAGTGTTGTGTGCCAAGTTTCGTGCAAAATAAACCAAGTTTGAGCTACTTTATGCACAAAAGTTCCAAAAAGGCTTAATAACCCCATTAAATCGCAACTTAACACGTAATTTCTTGCATATGACTATAATTTTAAATTCTAACCACTTCAACACAATACTATATACCAAATAGTGTTGTGTGCCAAGTTTCGTGTAAAACAAACCATGTTTGACCTACCTCATGCGCAGAAGTTCCAAAAAAGCTTAAAAACACATAAAATCGATACTGAACACGTAATTTCTAGCATATGACTATGATTTTCAATTTTAACCATTTGAATACAATAATATATACCAAATAGTGTAGTGTGCCACGTTTCGTGCAAAACAAACTAAGTTTTAGCTACTTTATTCGCGAAAGTGCCATAAACACTTAAAAAGTCATAATATCGCAATTTAACACGTAATTTCTAGCATATGACTATGATTTTAAATTCTAACCATTTTAACACAATAATATATACCAATTAGTGTTGTGTGCAATGTTTCGTGCAAAACAAACCAAGTTTGAGCTACTTTATGGGCGAAAGTACAAAAATGGCTGAAAAACCCATAAAATCACATGTTAACAAACTATTTCTAGCATATGACTATGATATAAATTCTAACCACGTCAACACCAGAATATATACCAAATAGTGTTGTGTGCCAAGTTTCGTGCAAAATAAACCAAGTTTGAGCTACTTTGTGCCTAAAACTGCCAAAAACGCTTGAAAACCCATAAAATCGCAACTTAACACATAATTTCTAGCATATTCCTATGATTTTCATTTCAAACCACCTCAACACAATAATATACACCAAATAGTATTGTGTACCATGTTTCGTGCAAAACAAACCAAGTTTGAACTACTTTATGCACAAAATTTCCAAAAAGGCTTAATACCCCCATAAAATCGCAACTTAAGACGTAATTTCTTGCATATGACTATAATTTTGAATTGTAACCACTTCAACACAATAATATATACCAAAGAGTGTTATGTGCCAAGTTTCGTGTAAAACAAACCTTGTTTGACCTACCTTATATGCGAAAGTTCCAATAAAGCTTAAAAACCCATAAAATCGATACTGAACACGTAATTTCTTGCATATGACTATCATTTTCAATTTTAACCATTTTAATACAATAATATATACCTAATAGTGTAGTGTGCCACGTTTCGTGCAAAACAAACCAAGTTTGAGCAACTTTATGTGCGAAAGTGCCAAAAACACTTAAAAAGTCATAAAATCGCAATTTAACACGTAATTTCTAGCATATGACTATGATTTTAAATTCAAACCACATCAACACAATAATATATACCAATTAGTGTTGTGTGCAATGTTTCGTGCAAAACAAAGCATGTTTGAGCTACTTTATGGGCGAAAGTACCAGAAAGGCTGAAAAACCCATAGCATCACAACTCAACAAAAAATTTCTAGCATTTATTCTAACCACGTCAACACCATAATCTATACCAAATAATGTTGTGTGCCAAGTTTCGTGCAAAACAAACTAAGTTTGAGCTACTTTGTGCCTAAGACTGCCAAAAACGCTTGAAAACCCATAAAATCGCAACTTAACCCGTAATTTCTAGAATATGACTATGATTTTCATTTCTAACCAGCTCAACACAATAATATATACCAAAGAGTATTGTGTGCCAAGTTTCGTGCAAAACAATCCAAGTTTGAGCTACTTTATGCACAAAAGTTCCAAAAAGGCTTAATAACCCCATAAAATCGCAACTTAACAGGTTATTTCTTGCATATGACTATAATTTTTAATTCTAACCACTTCAACACAATAATATATACCAAATAGTGTTGTGTGCCAATTTTCGTGTAAAACAAACCTTGTTTGACCTACCTTATATGCGAAAGTTCCAAAAAAGCTTAAAAACCCATAAAATCGATACTGAACACGTAATTTCTTGCATATGACTATCATTTCAATTTTAACAATTTTAATACAATAATATATACCTAATAGTGTAGTGTGCCACGTTTCGTGCAAAACAAACCGAGTTTGAGCAACTTTATGCGCGAAAGTGCCAAAAACACTTAAAAAGTCATAAAATCACAATTTAACACGTAATTTCTAGCATATGACTATGATTTTAAATTCTAACCACTTTAACACAATATTATATACCAATTAGTGTTGTGTGCAATGTTTCGTGCAAAACAAACCAAGTTTGAGCTAATTTATGGGGAAAAGTACCAAAAAGGCTGAAAAACCCATAAAATCACAACTTAACAAATAATTTTTAGCATTTATTCTAACCAAGTCAACACCATAATATATACCAAATAGTGTTGTGTGCCATGTTTCATGGAAAACAAACTATGTTTGAGCTACTTTGTGCCTAAGACTGCCAAAAACGCTTGAAAACCCATAAAATCGCAACTTAACCCGTAATTTCTAGCATATGACTATGATTTTAATTTCTAACCAGCTCAACACAATAATATATACCAAAGAGTATTGTGTGCCAAGTTTCGTGCAAAACAATCCAATTTTGAGCTACTTTATGCACAAAAGTTCCAAAAAGGCTTAATAACCCCATAAAATCGCAACTTAACACGTTATTTCTTGCATATGACTATAATTTATAATTCTAACCACTTAAACACAATAATATATACCAAATAGTGTTGTGTGCAAATTTTCGTGTAAAACAAACCATGTTTGACGTACCTTATGCGCAGAAGTTCCAAGAAAGCTTAAAAACCCATAAAATCGATACTGAACACGTATTTTCTAGCATATGACTATGATTTTCAATTTTAACCATTTTAATACAATAATATATACCAAATATTGTAGTGTGCCACGTTTCGTGATAAACAAACCAAGTTTGAGCAACTTTATGCGCGAAAGTGCCAAAAACACTTAAAAAGTCATAAAATCGCAATTTAACACGTAATTTCTAGCATATGACTATAATTTTAAATTCTAACCACTTCAACACAATAATATATACCAATTCGTGTTGTGTGCAATGTTTCGTGCAAAACAAACCAAGTTTGAGCTAATTTATGGGGGAAAGTACCAAAAAGGCTGAAAAACCCATAAAATCACAACTTAACATATAATTTCTAGCATTTATTCTAACCACGTCAACACCATAAAATATACCAAATATTGTTGTGTGCCAAGTTTCGTGCAAAACAAACCAAGTTTGAGCTACTTTATGGGGGAAAGTACCAAAAAGGCTGAAAAACCCATAGAATCACAACTTAACAAATAATTTCTAGCATATGACCATGATATCAATTCTAACCACGTGAACACCAGAATATATACCAAATAGTGTTGTGTGGCAAGTTTCGTGCAAAACAAACCAAGTTTGAGCTACTTTGTGCCTAAAAATTCCAAACAGGTTGAAAACCCAAAAAATCGAAACTTAACACGTAATTTCTAGCATATGACTATTACTTTCATTTCTAACCACCTCAACACAATAATATATACCAAATAGTATTGTGTGCCTTGTTTCGTGCAAAACAAACCAAGTTTGAGCTACTTTATGCACTAAAGTTCCAAAAAGGCTTAATAGCAACTTAACATGTAATTTCTAGCATATAACTATGATTTTCAATTCTAACCACTTCAACACAATAATATATACGAAATAGTGTTGTGTGCCAAGTTTCGTGCAAAACAAACCAAGTTTGAGCTACTTTGTGCCGAAAAATTCCAAACAGGCTTGAAAACCCAAAAAATTCCAAATAGTATAGTGTGCCACGTTACGTGCAAAACAAACCAAGTTTGAACTACTTTATGCGCGAAAGTGCCAAAAATACTTAAAAAGCCATAAAATCGAAATTTAACACGTAATTTCCAGCATATGACTATGATTTTAAATTCTAACCACTTCAACACAATAATATATACCAATTAGTGTTGTGTGCAATGTTTCGTGCGAAACAAACAAAGTTTGAGCTACATTATGGGGGAAAGTACCAAAAAGGCTTAAAAACGCATAAAATCACAACTTAACAAATAATTTCCAACATATGACTATGATATCAATTATAACCACGTCAACACCAGAATATATACCAAATAGTGTTGTGTGCCAAGTTTCGTGAAAAACAAACCAAGTTTGAGCCAGTTTGTGCCTAAAACTGCCAAAAAAGCTTGAAAACCCAAAAAATCGCAACTTAACACGTAATTTCTAGCATATGACTATGCTTTTCATTTCTAACCACCTCAACACAATAATATATACCAAATAGTATTCTGTGCCATGTTTCTTGCAAAACAAACCAAGTTACTTTATGCACGAAAGTTCCTAAAAGGCTTAATAATCCCATAAAATCGCAACTTAACACGAATTTTCTTGCATGTGACTATAGTTTTAAATTCTAACCACTTCAACACAATAATATTTACCAAATAGTGTTGTGTGCCAAGTTTCGTGTAAAACAAACCATGTATGACCTACGTTATGCGCGAAAGTTCCAAAAAAGCATAAAAACCCATAAATTCGATACTGAACACGTAATTTCTAACATATGACTATCATTTTCAATTTTAATACAATAATATATACAAACTAGTGTAGTGTGCCACGTTTCGTGCAAAACAAATAAAGTTTCAGCTACTTTATGCGCGAAAGTGCCAAAAACACTTAAAAAGTCATAATATCGCAATTTAACAAGTAATTTCTAGCATATGACTATGATTTTTAAATTCTAACCACTTCAACACAATAATATATACCAATTAGTGTTGTGTGCAACGTTTCGTGCAATACTAACCAAGTTTGAGCTACTTTGTGCCAAAAAATTCCAAATAGGCTTCAAAACCAATAAAATCCCAACATAACACGTAATTTCTATCATATTACTATCATTTTCATTTCTAACCACCTCAACACAATAATTCATACCAAATAGTATTGTGTGCAATGTTTCATGCAAAACAAACCAAGTGTGAGCTACTTTATGCACAAAAATTCCAAAAAGGCTTAATAAGCCCATAAAATCGCAACTTAACACGTAACTTCTTGCATATGACTATAATTTTAAATTCTAACCACTTCAACACAATAATATATACCAAATAATGTTGTGTGACTAGTTTCGTGTAAAACAAACCTTGTTTGACCTACCTTATGCGCGAGAGTTCCAAAAAAGCTTAAAAACCCATAAAATCGATACTAAACACGTAACTTCTAGCATATGACTATGTTTTTTAATTTTAACCATTTTAATACAATAATATATACAAAATACTGTAGTGTGCTACGTTTCGTGCAAAACAAACCAAGTTTGAGCTACTTTATGCGCGAAAGTGCCAAAAACACTTAAAAAGCCATAAAATAGAAATTTAACACGTTATTTCTAGCATATGACTATGATTTTAAATTCTAACCACTTCAACACAATAATGTATACCAATTAGTGTAGTGTGCAATGTTTTGTGCAAAACAAACCAAGTTTGAGCTACTTTATGGGGGAAAGTACCAAAAAGGCTGAAAAACCCATAGAATCACAACTTAACAAATAATTTCTAGCATATGACCATGATATCAATTCTAACCACGTGAACACCAGAATATATACCAAATAGTGTTGTGTGGCAAATTTCGTGCAAAACAAACCAAGTTTGAGCTACTTTGTGCCTAAAAATTCCAAACAGGTTGAAAACCCAAAAAATCGAAACTTAACACGTAATTTCTAGCATATGACTATTATTTTCATTTCTAACCACCTCAACACAATAATATATACCAAATAGTATTGTGTGCCTTGTTTCGTGCAAAACAAACCAAGTTTGAGCTACTTTATGCACTAAAGTTCCAAAAAGGCTTAATAACCCCATAAAATCGCAACTTAACACGTAACTTCTTGTATATGACTATAATTTTGAATTCTAACCACTTCAACACAATAATATATACCAAATAGTATTGTGTGCCAAGTTTCGTGTAAATCAAACCTTGTTTGACCAACCTTATGTGCGATTGTTCCAAAAAAGCTTAAAACCTAGAAAATCGATATTCAACACGTAACTTCTAGCATATGACTATCATTTTCAATTTTAACCTTTTTAATACAATAATATATACCAAATAGTGTAGTGTTCCATGTTTCGTGCAAAACAAACCCAGTTTGAGCTACTTTATGCGCGAGAGTGCCAAAAACACTTAAGAAGCCATAAAATCGCAATTTAACACGTAATTTCTAGCATATGACTATGATTTTAAATTCTAACCACTTCAACACAATAATATATATCAATTAGTGTTGTGTGTAATGTTTCGTGCAAAACAAAGCAATTTTGAGCTACTTTTTGGGCGAAAGTACCAAAAAGGCTGAAAAACCCATAGAATCACAACTCAACAAAAAATTTCTAGCATATGACTAAGATATCAACTCTAACCACGTAACCACCAGAATATATACCAAATAGTATTGTGTGCCAAGTTTCGTGCAAAACAAACCAAGTTTGAGCTACTTTGTGCCTAAAACTGCCAAAAACGCTTAAAAAACCATAAAATCACAACTTAACACGTAATTTCTACCATATGACTATGATTTTCATTTCTAACCACCTCAACACAATAATATATACCAAATAGTTTTGTGTACCAAGTTTGGTGCAAAACAAACCAAGTTTGAGCTACTTTATGGGCGAAAGTACCAGAAAGGCTGAAAAACCCATAGAATCACAACTCAACAAATAATTTCTAGCATATGACTATGATATCAACTCTAACCACGTAACCACCAGAATATATACGAAATAGTATTGTGTGCCAAGTTTCGTGCAAAACAAACCAAGTTTGAGCTACTTTGTGCCTAAAACTGCCAAAAAAGCTTGAAAACCCATAAAATCGCAACTTAACACGTAATTTCTACCATATGACTATGATTTTCATTTATAACCACCTCAACACAATAATATATACCAAATAGTATTGTGTGCCAAGTTTCGTGCAAAACAAACCAAGTTTGAGCCACTTTATGCACAAAAGTTCCAAAAAGGCTTAATAACCCCATAAAATCGCATCTTAAGACGTAATTTCTTACATATGACTATAATTTTGAATTGTAACCACTTCAACACAATAATATATACCAAATAGTTTTATGTGCCATGTTTCGTGTAAAACAAACCTTGTTTGACCTACCTTATATGCGAAAGTTCCAAAAAAGCTTAAAAACCCATAAAATCGATACTGAACACGTAATTTCTTGCATATGACTATGATTTTCAATTTTAACCATTTTAACACAATAATATATACCTAATAGTGTAGTGTGCCACGTTTCGTGCAAAACAAACCAAGTTTGAGCAACTTTATGCGCGAAAGTGCCAAAAACACTTAAAAAGTCATAAAATCGCAATTTAACACGTATTTTCTAGCATATGACTATGATTTTAAATTCTAACCACTTCAACAAAATATTATATACCAATTAGTGTTATGTGCAATGTTTCGTGCAAAACAAACCAAGTTTGAGCTAATTTATGGGGGAAAGTACCAAAAAGGCTGAAAAACCTATAAAATCACAACTTAACAAATAATTTCTAGCATTTATTCTAACCACGTCAACACCATAATATATACCAAATAGTGTTGTGTGCGAAGTTTCGTGCAAAACAAACCAAGTTTGAGCTACTTTGTGACTAAAACTGCCAAAAAGGCCTGAAACCATAAAATCGCAACTTAACACGTAATTTCTAGCATATGACTATGATTTTCATTTCTAACCACCTCAACACAATAATATATACCAAATAGTATTGTGTGCCATGTTTCGTGCAAAACAAACCAAGTTTAAGCTACATTTATGCACGAAAGTTCCAAAAAGGCTTAATAACCACATAAAATCCCAACTTAACACGTACTTTCTTGCATATGACTATAATTTTAAATTCTAACCTCATCAAAACAATAATATATACGAAATAGTGTTGTGTGCCAAGTTTCGTGTAAAACAAACCATGTTTGACCTACCTTATGCGCGAAAGTTCCAAAAAAGCTTAAAAGCCCATAAAGTCGATACTGAACATGTAATTTCTAGCATATGACTATGATTTTCAATTTTAACCATTTTAATACAATAATATATACCAAATAGTGTAGTGTGCCACGTTTCGTGCAAAACAAACCAAGTTTGAGCAACTTTATGCGCGAAAGTGCCAAAACCACTTAAAAAGTCATAAAATCGAAATTTAACACATAATTTCTAGCATATGACTATGATTTAAAATTCTAACCATTTCAACACAATAATATATACCATCTAGTGTTGTGTGCAATGTTTCGTGCAAAACAAACCAAGTTTGAGTTACTTTGTGGGCGAAAGTACCAAAAAGCTGAAAAACCCATAAAATCACAACTTAACAAATAATTTCCAGCATATGACTATGATATTAATTCTAACCACATCAACACCAGAACATATACCAAATAGTGTTGTGTGCGAAGTTTCGTGCAAAACAAACGAAGTTTGAGCTACTTTGTGCCTAAAACTGCCAAAAAGGCTTGAAAACCAATAAAATCGCAACTTAACACGTAATTTCTAGCATATGACTATGATTCTCATTTCTAACCACCTCAACACAATAATATATACCAAATAGTATTGTGTGCCATGTTTCGTGCAAAACAAACCAAGTTTAAGCTACATTTATGCAAGAAAGTTCCAAAAAGGCTTAATAACCCCATAAAATCGCAACTTAACACGTAATTTCTTGCATATGACTATAATTTTAAATTCAAACCACTTCAACACAATAATATATACCAAATAGTGTTGTCTGCCATGTTTCGTGTAAAAACAACCATGTTTGACCTACCTTATGCGCGAAAGTTCCAAAAAAGCTTTAAAAACCATAAAATCGATACTGAACACGTAACTTCTAGCATATGACTATGATTTTCAATTCTAACCATTTTAATACAATAATATATACCAAATAGTGTACTGTGCCACGTTTCGTGCGAAACAAACCAAGTTTGAGCTACTTTACGCGCGAAAGTTCAAAAAACACTTAAAAAGTCATAAAATCGCAATTTAACACGTAATTTCTAGCATATGACTATGATTCTAAATTCTAACCACTTCAACACAATAATATATACCAAATAGTATTGTGTGCCATGTTTCGTGCAAAACAAACCAAGTTTGAGCTACTTTATACACGAAAGTTCCAAAAAGGCTTAATAACCCCATAAAATCGCAACTTAACACGTAATTTCTTGCATATGACTATAATTTTAAAGTCAAACCACTTCAACACAATAATATATACCAAATAGTGTTGTCTGCCAAGTTTCGTGTAAAAAAAACCATGTTTGACATACCTTATGCGCGAAAGTTCGAAGAAAGCTTAAAAACCCATAAAATCGATACTGAACACGTAACTTCTAGCATATGACTATGATTTTAAATTCTAACCATTTTAATACAATAATATATACCAAATAGTGTAGTGTGTCACGTTTCGTGCAAAACAAACCAAGTTTGAGCTACTTTACGCGCGAAAGTTCAAAAAACACTTAAAAAGTCATAAAATCGCAATTTAACACGTAATTTCTAGCATATGACTATGATTCTAAATTCTAACCACTTCAACACAATAATATATACCAATTAGTGTTGTGTGCAATGTTTCGTCCAAAACAAACCAAGTTTAAGCTACTTTATGGTCGAAGTACCAAAAAGGCTGAAAAACCCATAAAATCACAACTTAACAAATAATTTCTAGCATATGACTATAATATCAATTCTAACCACGTCAACACCAGAATATATACCAAATAGTGTTGTGTGCCAAGTTTCGTGCAAAACAAACCAAGTATGAGCTACTTTGTGCCAAAAACTGCCAAAAACGCCTAAAACCATAAAATCGCAACTTAACACGTAATTTCTAGCATATGACTATGATTTTAATTTCTAACCACTTCAACACAATAATATATACAAAATAGTATTGTGTGCCATGTTTCGTGCAAAACAAACCAAGATTAAGCTACATTTATGTACGAAAGTTCCAAAAAGGCTTAATAACCACATAAAATCGCAACTTAACACGTAATTTCTTGCATATGACTATAATTTTAAATTCTAACCTCTTCAAAACAATAATATATACGAAATAGTGTTGTGTGCCAAGTTTCGTGTAAAAGAAACCATGTTTGACCTACCTTATGCGCGAAAGTTCCAAAAGAGTTTAAAATATATACCAAATCGATACTGAACACGTAATTTCTAGCATATGACTATGATTTTCAATTTTAACCATTTTAATACAATAATATATACCAAATCGTGTAGTGTGCCACGTTTCGTGCAAAACAAACCAAGTTTGAGCAACTTTATGCGCGAAAGTGCCAAAACCACTTAAAAAGTCATAAAATCGCAATTTAACACGTAATTTCTAGCATATGACTATGATTTTAAATTCTAACCATTTCAACACAATAATATATACCATCTAGTGTTGTGTGCAATGTTTCGTGTAAAACAAACCAAGTTTGAGTTACTTTGTGGGCGAAAGTACCAAAAAGCTGAAAAACCCATAAAATTACAACTTAACAAATAATTTCCAGCATATGACCATGATATCAATTCTAACCACGTGAACACCAGAACATATACCAAATAGTGTTGTGTGCGAAGTTTCGTGCAAAACAAACCAAGTTTGAGCTACTTTGTGACTAAAACTGCCAAAAAGTATTGAAAACCAATAAAATCGCAACTTAACACGTAATTTCTAGCATATGACTATGATTTTCATTTCTAACCACCTCAACACAATAATATATACCAAATAGTGTTGTGTGCCATGTTTCGTGTACAACAAACCTTTTTTGACCTACCTTATGCGCGAAAGTTCCAAAAAAGCTTAAAAACCCATAAAATCGATACTGAACACGCAATTTCTAGCATATGACTATGATTTTCAATTTTAACCATTTTAATACAGTAATATATACCAAGTAGTTAAGTGTGCCACGTTTCGTGCAAAACAAACCAAGTGTGAGCAACTTTATGCGCGAAAGTGCCAAAAACACTTAAAAAGTCATAAAATCGCAATTTAACACGTAATTTCTAGCATATCACTATGATTTTAAATTCTAACCACTTCAACAGTATAATATATACCAATTAGCGTTGTGTGCAATGTTTCGTGCAAAACAAACCAAGTTTGAGCTACTTTATTCCTAAAACTGCCAAAAAAGCTTGAAAACCCATAAAATCGCAAATTAACACGTAATTTCTAGCATATGACTATGATTTTCATTTCTAACCAGCTCAACACAATAATATATATACTAATTAGTGTTGTGTGCAATGTTTCGTGCAAAACAAACCAAGTTTGAGCTACTTTGTGCCTAAAACTGCCAAAAACGCTTGAAAACCCATAAAATCGCAACTTAACACGTAATTTCTACCATATGACTATGATTTTCATTTCTAACCACCTCAACACAACAATATATACCAAATAGTATTGTGTGCCAAGTTTCGTGCAAAACAAACCAAGTTTGAGCTATTTTATGCGCGAAAGTGCCAAAAACACTTTAAAAGCCATAAAATCGCAATTTAACACGTAATTTCTAGCATATCACTATGATTTTAAATTCTAACCACTTCAACAGTATAATATATACCAATTAGCGTTGTGTGCAATGTTTCGTGCAAAACAAACCAAGTTTGAGCTACTTTATGCCTAAAACTGCCAAAAAAGCTTGAAAACCCATAAAATCGCAACTTAACACTTAATTTCTAGCATATGACTATGATTTTCATTTCTAACCACCTCAACACAATAATATATAACAAATAGTGTTGTCTGCCAAGTTTCGTGTACAAAAAACCATGTTTGACATACCTTATGCGCGAAAGTTCAAAGAAAGCTTTAAAACCAATAAAATCGATACTGAACACGTAACTTCTAGCATATGACTATGATTTTAAATTCTAACCATTTTAATACAATAATATATACCAAATAGTGTAGTGTGTCACGTTTCGTGGAAAACAAACCAAGTTTGAGCTACTTTATGCGCGAAAGTGCTAAAAACACTTAAAAAGTCATAAAATCGCAATTTAACACGTAATTTCTAGCATATGACTATGATTTTAAATACTAACCACTTCAACACAATAATATATACCAATTAGTGTTGTGTGCAATGTTTCGTTCAAAACAAACCAAGTTTGAGCTACTTTGTGGGCGAAAGTACCAAAAAGGCCGAAAAACCCATAAAATCACAACTTGACAAATAATTTCTAGCATATGACTATGATATCAATTCTAACCACGTCAACAGCAGAACATATACCAAATAGTGTTGTGTGCCAAGTTTCGTGCAAAACAAACCAAGTTTGAGCTACTTTGTGCCTAAAACTGCAAAAAAAGTCTTGAAAACCAATATGATCGCAACTTAACACGTAATTTCTAGCATATGACTATTATTTTCATTTCTAACCACCTCAACACAATAATATATACCAAATAGTATTGTGTGCCATGTTTCGTGCAAAACATACCAAGTTGGAGCTAGTTTATGCACGAAAGTTCCAAAAAAGCTTAATAACCCCACAAAATCACGACTTAACACGTAATTTCTTGCATATGACTATAATTTTAAATTTAAACCACTTCAACACAATAATATATACCAAATAGTGTTGTCTGCCAAGTTTCAGGTAAAAAAAACCATGTTTGACCTACCTTATGCGCGAAATTTCAAAGAAAGCTTAAAAAATCATAAAATTGATACTGAACACGTAACTTCTAGCATATGACTATTGTAGGAATGCTAATAGATGATCGAATGCAACAAGAGGGGGGGGTGAATTGTTGTGTTGTTAGTTTAAGATTTTTTGCTCAACTTTTTGCGGAATTGTATCAAGTAAAGAACAAAACTTAAACTTAAAAACGAAAAGAAAAATAATAAAAGGAGACAAGAATTTTACGTGGAAACCTTCTTGGCCTAATAAGAAGGAAAAACCACGACCCCCCGGGATTTCAAAATTCTCACTATGTTAAGGCAATCAATTACAATTACACATAACAATGTTTTGCTTCACTTAAAGCTTCTCTATTCTCTAAATGCTTCTCTTAAAGCTTCTCTACTTTAGGCCTAATTCTCTTCTCTTCTATTCTCTCCTTCTCTTTCTCTTCTGACGATTCTCTCTTCTTCTACCCTTAGACTTCCCACAAGTCTAATTACAACATAACACTCAATTACCCTTTACAAGGCCAATTCTCATAAAGATCAAAATGAAATTGTTGCTCAAGAAAAATATTATGAATTAATTGGCATTTAAAAGAAAACTTAGAATATTTTTCTCAATTAAATGTCCCTTAGATGGACACTCTCAATGCAACATTCATTCATTCATCCATACCCACTGAACCGTAATTTCCCTCTTTTATAAGGGGAACAGCAAGCAGTGCACTCAGCCCATGTTCTCCACGAGTTGCACATATCCCACGATCTCCATAACTTACTTACTCCCAAAGAAAATGGAAAGTTAGTTAAAGGTAGGAGTGGAATGTAACTGCTGTACACATGCACGGTTAAAACATCATGGGTTAAGGAAGATCCTAAATTATAGGAGACCAATTCAAAGAAGAGAACAAGTCTCTTGAATTCCGAGTTTATAGGAGATAAACAAGGAATTGATTTTCTCCATGTTTTTAGGCGAATTAAAAATATTTTGCCAATTAATAAATAAATTTAATTAAGCAACTAATTAAATTTTAACCTTTTACATTAACTAAAAACAGAAAACTTAATTTTCGTAATTTCCAGTCAATGTCTTCTTCAGACCTGTATCATGAGGAACAGCACACTGTCTCCATCTACAACTTTCGTCAGAACTTCAACTCTAGGAACAGTAAACTGTCTTCCAGAGCAATTGTCCAACTTCTTGGATATTTGAGACATGTACATCTTCCACGAATCAAGTCATAGGCTTCATCAACGATTCTCATTAAATCGGATATGTACCTACAAAACAATCTCTAATAATATGTTTGTTTATTTAAAAGTAAAATCATCATCAAAACCTTAAGAGGCCAACAAATTCCCCCTTTTTGATGATGGCAAACTTTATAAACAAACTTAAGTGAAATAGAGTAAAACAAAATTCATAGAGCATACTAGAGATTAAAGTAACTCTAATTAACTTAGCAAATCAACTTGTTAGAATATAATTTACCAAGCATTCATAAACAAACAGTTTACTCTAAAATATCAAATATTTTTCAAAAGTTTTCAAAATTAATTAACTTGAAACTTAAATGAAATAAACTAAGTTAAACGAAAATTGACTGAATAAATTAACATAAATAAAATAAAACTAACATAATAAAACTATAATAAACCTAATAATAATAAACATAACTTATTAAGTATTTTCACAGAATCAAATATTCATGAGGATTCATGAGAACTTCAACAAACTTAGCAACACAGATGATCACTAAACTAGCATAAACACAGCAACACACATATCATTCATAAGAATCAATATAAATCAACAAGATATGTAGCTGTGTATTCACTGCTCCTGTTAAGTTTGTGCATAATCTTCCCCCTTTTGACATCAATCAAAAAGAATTGGGAGTTATCAAATCTCAGCACAAACCATATAGATTTGTTAGTGATGAAAACAGCAAACAACAATAATAAAAGCAAGTGCTATGAACAATGATTAAACCTGCATAGAGTTAATTTTCATAGACCATAGAAAATAAAAACAAAGAAAAGTAGCAATTGTTCAAAGTTACAACAACCATGTACCCCAGATGGTACAAGGCAAAAAGAAAAATTGTTTGTTAAGTAATACAGCCAACAAATCATTAAATTTTTGAGTAGAGGGATCAAGGGTCAGTCTCTTCTTCATCAATGTACTCAGTCTGCACCTCCACTGTGTCCAGCTTGGCACCAAGGTGTTGTTCCATTTGGTTTAGCTTATCCACAATAGAAGCAAGCGAGACACGAGTTTCATCCTGAAATGCAATGAATTGAGACTGTAGATCAAGGAGCTTGAAGAGAATGGAATGTAAGGAAACTGCAGGAACAGAGTCAAAGTTAGTACAGCCAATATTGGGTGAAGTGTGTGATTGTGGTGGTGGTGTACATGGGATAGGTGATGGTGGTGGTGATGGAATTTGATGTGGTGGTGAATTGGCTGGCTTGGGAGAGGTAGGTTCATCAGATGTTGGCTCAGGGATGGTGTCAGATGGTGTTTCATCAACCAAAGTAGCCTTGCGTTTCGAGGCCAACCTCCTACTCTTCCTTTGCATTGACTTAGCCTTTTTCCTCATAGCCAACACAATCTCTTCATCACTGGAATCACTGCAGAGATTGTGAGGAACATTTTCATCCAAGGCTTCCTTTTTCTTTTCCTTTTCCCCCTTACTTGCAGCTCCATCCTGTTCCTCTTTCTCAGATTTTTCAGTATTTTCAGAGGGAACAGGATCTTGTTCCTTTTCTTCCTCATTCTCCTTGTCCTCCTTTTTCTCCTCTTCCTCCTTTTCCTCCTTTTCTTCTTCAACCTCTTCAGCCCCTTCTTCTTCAGATTCAACTTCTACAACCTCCTCATGCATCAATACTCCCTCATCATTCAATTTTAAACGCAAATTTTGTAAACATTTAGCACCAATTTTCATATTGGGACCCATTGGGAACTCCAACCCTTCCAATGGGACCTCAAACTTCCAAAAAATCCATGTTAACAACCCTCCATAACCAATGAAACTTTTCTTTTCAATGCAGTCTGATAAATGAGAGATCATCAACGAAGGAAAATTTATTTTAATATGTTTTTCCATGCAGTAAATCAAGGTGGCATCACGCAAACTCACTTGACTACGTTTTGAGTTTCGTGGTAAGATAAATCTGCGAGCAACATTATACAACAATTTATGCATAGGGGACAGAACATTGTGACTGATCTTCCCCTTTTGATCAACTCCTAAAAATTTTAAAATTGTTCGTTCATTAATGCCAGAAAATGCAATCTTTGACCCAATATGATATGTATCGAAACCAACATTGGGAACATTAAACCATTCCCCTAATAAAACGCTGTTAAATTCAATTTTAACAGTTTTAACAACACTAGAACACATACCGCCATCATTAGAGAAATTTACAATAAATTCTCTCATTAGGTTTGGAAAAATCGAATTGCAACTGTAGTTTGACATCAATGATTCCCATTCTTGAAACTTTAAAATGTCATGCAATCTAGGAAAGTTAGTAGAATCATACCAATATTTGTCCAACCCAAACCCTACAGTCATCTCCTTTGAAACTTCTTCTGCGCTGTTTGGATCAACATGCTTCGATCGCTTAACTACTCTAGAAGATGAACCACCTGTTGACATTTTTCTTTTGGTACTAGTGGGTTCAGTGGAGTGTTTTGGTGATTCTTGTGTGGTTTCAGTTGGTGTGGGTGGTGCATCCTGCAGTAATGGTGGTGGAAGAACTACTCTTAGTGGTTTTGGTTGATCGGGCATACAGGATTTGGGAGTTTTCTTGCCTGATTTAGAGGATTTGGGGGTTTTCATTTTTGAATTTTTTGAAGGTTTTGAGCGAGAAGGAAGGACGGTTTCTTGGGGGATTGAGAGAAGGTTTGGGAAGGTAATGGGTAATGACATGAAGCAGGGGTTTTTAAATGATTGAAGTGACGGTTACTCCTCCAAGTCCCATCTCTTTATTGCCTTTGCATTACTTGAGTGAAGAAGAATCGTTTTCCCAAAACTCTCAATTCCATCTCTTTATTGGCCGTACAAAAAAAATGTGAAATATGAATAAAATATGAAATAAGAAATTTTAAAAAAATTAATTATGATTTTATGAAATATTAACAATATATTATGATATTATGATATTATGAAATATTATGAAGAAAATAATGAACATATTGCTTTGGTCTGATTGAATTAACAACATGCAAACGTAAAAACATTCATAGTACTAACTTTATTACGTGTTTACCTGATCCATGCAATAATTTATTTTCAATCAAGATTTTGAGATTGATTCATGACCTTTTCATTTTCATGATGCTTCAATGGGAAATATATGCAACTAACTTTAGTGGAGCTTGATCATACCAAGTTCCAATCTCATCTTTTCATATTGTTCCCTAGGAAGTGGTTTGGTCAGAATATCTGCAACTTGTTCATTTGTGTTAACATGCTTCAGTACAATATTTTTGTGTTCTACGTTATCCTTAAGAAAATGATGTCTAATATGTATATGTTTAGCACGTGAATGATGCACTGGATCTTTAGATATACATATGGCACTAGTATTATCACAATAAATAGGAATGCATTCAACTTTAATACCAAAATCTCTAAGTTGCTGTTTTATCCAAAGCATTTGGGAACAGCAAGTTGCTGCTGCTACGTATTCAGCTTCTGCAGTGGATAATGCAACCGTATTTTGTTTCTTGGAACTCCATGAAACTAAACATGAGCCAAGATATTGTACCATACCTGATGTACTCTTTCTCTTAACAAGATCACCAGCATAATCTGCATCACTAAAACCTTTTAAATCATAAACATCACTTTTAGGATAAAATAGGGACAAGTCGTCTGTTCCCTTCAAATATCTCAAAATTCTCTTTACTGCCGTGAGATGTGATTCTTTAGGACTTGATTGAAATCTAGCACATAAACCAACACTAAAAGAAATATCAGGTCTACTTGCAGTTAGATACAATAAAGAACCTATCATGCCTCTATACATGGTTTGATCTACATTGGTCCCATTTAGGTCTTCATCTAGTCTAACATTGGTAGCCATAGGTGTGTGGTTGGATTTAGAATTGTTTAGTCCATATTTCTTAAGAAGTTCTTTAATGTATTTTTGTTGATGAATCAAGATACCATTTTCAGTTTGTTTAATTTGCAAACCAAGGAAGAAATTTAATTCTCCCATCATGCTCATTTCAAATTCTGTACCCATAAGGTTAGCAAATTCTTTACATAACAGATCATTAGTAGCACCAAAAATAATATCATCAACATAAATTTGAACAACCAAAATATTAGAACCTTTATTCTTAAAGAACAAGGTTTTGTCGATTTTTCCTCTTACAAAGTTGTTTTGAATCAAAAACTTTGAAAGTCTTTCGTACCATTGCCTAGGAGCTTGCTTCAAGCCATATAGGGCTTTGTCAAGCTTGTAGACATGATTAGGACAAGAGGTATTCTCAAAACCTGGGGGTTGTTCCACAAAAACTTCTTCATCAAGATAACCATTCAAAAAAGCACATTTCACATCCATTTGATATAGTTTAAAATTCATAAATGCAGCAAAAGAAATTAAGATTCGGATAGCCTCTAACCTTGCTACTGGAGCAAAAGTCTCAGTGTAATCAATACCTTCTTGTTGATTATAACCTTTAACCACGAGTCTAGCTTTATTTCTAACAATTATTCCATGCTCATCAAGCTTGTTCCGAAATACCCATTTCAAACCAATAACTTTCTTGTTTTTCGGTTTGGGTTCCAAGTGCCACACTTTATTTCTTTCAAACTCATTTAATTCATCTTGCATGGCAACTATCCAATCGGAATCCTTCAAAGCTTCCTCGTGATTTTTTGGTTCAAGTGATGATAGGAACGCAAAGTGTGCACAAAAGTTTCTCAATTGAGATCTAGTTTGTGTTCCCTTATTTATATCACTTATAATTGAATCAAGAGGATGATATCTTTGATACTTCCAAGGTTTAGGCACAAATTCTCTTGAAGGAACAGTAGCATGTTCTTGTTCAGCATCTTGATTGACATTCTGTTCATCTGCTGGATCATCTTGTTCATCTGTGGGAACAGCTGGATTTGGAACAGTCTGCTGGTCTTGTTGTGCTGGCAGTTCCTGGACTTGATCAGTTTCTTCTGCCACTTCTTGTATTAACTGTTCACTTGCTGTTCCATGATCTTGCACTTTAATTCCTTCATCATCATCTTCCAAGTTTGCAAGACCTATTTTAATATTACTTGTTTCCTGTTCACTTGTTGAAAAGTTAGTTTCATCAAAGATTATGTGAACAGACTCCTCTACACTCATTGTTCTCTTATTATAAACTCTGTAAGCTTTACTTTGTTACGAATAACCTAGAAATACTGCCTCATCACTTCTTTCATCAAATTTACCTATGTTTCGTTTTCCATTCACATGAACAAAACATTTGCATCCAAATATACGAAAATAGGAAATATTTGGTTTAACACCTTTGAGCAATTCATAGGGTGTCTTTGAAGTGATTGGTCTAATTAGTACACGATTCAATGTATAGCATGCAGTATTAACGGCTTCTGCCCAAAAATTCCTAGGTAGACCACTAGCAATCAACATGGTCCTTGCCATTTCTTCTAAAGTCCTATTTTTCCTTTCTACCACACCATTTTGTTGTGGTGTTCTAGGTGCGGAAAAATTGTGATTTATGCCATGTTCATTGCAATAATTCATGAAGTTTGAATTTTCAAATTCTTTTCCATGATCAGACCTAATGTGAACAATTTGATTATTGGTAGATTTTTGTGTTTTATTAGCAAAGGAAACAAACTCATCAAAAGCTTCATCTTTGCTTGCCAAAAATAATGTCCAAGTGAATCTACTGTAATCATCAACAACAACAAACACATACTTTTTGCCACTACGGCTTTGTGTTCTCATTGGTCCACATAAATCCATATGAATTAATTCTAATGGTCTAGTGGTAGTCACAACGTTCTTTGATTTAAAGGATGACCGCACTTGTTTCCCTTTAGCACAAGGATCACAAACTTCATTTTTAAGGAATTTTATTGCAGGTAATCCTCTTACTAGGTCTTTTGATCTTAAAGTGTTAATCAATGAATAAATAGCATGACCTAGACGCTTGTGCCAAAGAAGTGGGTCTTCTTCAATAACACTTAAACACGTTAGACTGTTTCTGGGAACAGTGTCCAGGTCCACCACATAGGTGTTCCCTTTTCTGATTCCCTCCAGCACAGGGTCTCCTGTACTGTTCCTAGAAATTATGCATTTTTCAGAAGTAAACTTAACAGAGTTACCTTTGTCGCAAAATTGAGAAATACTTAACAAATTGTGTTTTAAATTCTCGACTAAAAATACATTATCAATGGCATGGGAACTAGACCTTCCAACCTTTCCTTTGGCGATTATCTCACCCTTCATGTTGTCACCGAAGGTTACTGTTCCCCCATCATAGGCTTCAAGTGAGAGAAATTTAGATTTGTCACCCGTCATGTGCTTGGAACACCCACTGTCGAGATACCATGAGTTGTTCCCCCTCACTTGAACCTGCAAAGCAAATTAGTGGTTAGGTGCAGGAACCCATTCATCCTTGGGTTCCTTGTCGACAATATTTGAATCACATTTCTTAATCCATATACGTTCGACATAATTTTTATTTGCTTTGACATGCTGTTCCCTCTTTGTACATTGATGTTTTAGGTTTCCACTTTTACCACAGAAGGAACAGACTAGACTACTAAGGAGATTTACGTATACCTTTTTCTTTTTATCATTCTTAATATAGCCTAGACCTTCTTTACTCTTGGTTTTAGCATCTAGAATCCATTTGGGAATTTCTTTGAATTTCCCTTTTCCTCTTAAGTTTATTTGATCTTTTAGGAACTTATTTTCTTTTTCACTTGATTCTAATTTTAATTTTGTTTCTTGAACTTCCGTGCTAAACTCATGAGTGGTTTTATCATTTTCAACCGATTTTAATCCTAACAATTTGCTTTGATTCAATTCAATATTAAGAGTGATAAATTCCTGTTTTAATTTCTCCAACTGCTCTTTCAAAATGATATTCTTATCTAGCAAATCAAAAAATCTACTTTGCACATCGATTCTAAAGGAGTTTAGATATGAGATATGATCTTCACTTAAGTTAAGATCTTTCTCAATTTGGAGACACTTAGCTGTTTTTTCATCTAGCTTTTCTTGTGTCTCTAAAAGCAATTTGATTAGTTTATTCTTACTTATGTTGGACAGATGTTTAGGAGATGGACCAGAAGACATTACCTCTTTTTCTTTGGATTCTTCATGAGATGCCATGAGGCATAGGTTTGCTGTTTCCTCTTCCACTGGAGCTTCTGTCTCAGCCTCGCTCTCCGTATCTCCCCAAGCTGCTATCATTGCTTTTCTAAAATCAGTTTTGAAGTTTCCCTTCTTATATTGTCTTCCAACTTCTCTTGCTTTTCCCTTGCCCTTCTCATTTTTCCATTGAGGGCAATCCTTGATGAAGTGTTCAGTGCTCCCACACTTATGGCATTCAAAGTTTGTCTTCAAGTTCGGTGTTCCCTTCTCTTTGTTATTTCTTTGATTTCCATATCTTCTGTTCCTGAAGAATTTTTTGAATTTTCGAGCCAACAGTGCTGCTTCCTCTTCACCAGTTTCTGATTCATCGCTATCATCTGCTGCTAGAGCCAGTCCTTTGTTTCGGGAACTGTCAGCTGTTTCCAAATGCAATTCATGGGTCATGAGAGAACCAGCCAGCTCTTCCAAATTAAACTTGGTGAAATCTTTGGACTCCTGGATGGCTGTTACCTTTGCTCTCCAGCGTTCGTCTTGAGGAAGACTCCTAAGTACTTTTCTAACTTGTTCATCAACGGGAATGATTCTACCAAGAGAGACTAACTCATTCGTAATATTTGTGAACCTAGTGAACATTTCTTGAATGTTTTCCCTAGGTTCCATTACGAATCTTTCATATTTGGACATTAGCAAATCAATCTTGGATCTCTTTACTTCACTAGTACCTTCATGGGTAACTTCGAGCAGGTCCCAAATCTGCTTAGCCGTTTTGCAACCCATAATTCGATTGTGCTCATTTGGACCAAGCCCACAGTGAAGTAACTTGATAGCAAGAGCGTTCATCTCCATCTTTTGGAAATCTTCCTTTTCATATTCAGTGATTGGCTTTGGAATTACTTCGTTATTGGAGTTGATGGTCGTCACCTCAAAGTCTCCAATTTCAATAACTCTCCATACTTGGTAATTTTCAGCCTTTATGAATATTTCCATTCTATTTTTGCAGTAGGTATAAAATTTCTCATCGAACATAGGTGGCCTTTGCGTAGAGTAACCTTCTTCCATGCGTTCGTTCATCTTCAACATCTTGACAGGGAACAGGATACAGCTCTCAGGGTTTCCTGATCAAATGAGGAACAGGGCTCTGATACCAATTGTAGGAATGCTAATAGATGATCGAATGCAACAAGAGGGGGGTGAATTGTTGTGTTGTTAGTTTAAGATTTTTTGCTCAACTTTTTGCGGAATTGTATCAAGTAAAGAACAAAACTTAAACTTAAAAACGAAAAGAAAAATAATAAAAGGAGACAAGAATTTTACGTGGAAACCTTCTTGGCCTAATAAGAAGGAAAAACCACGACCCCCCGGGATTTCAAAATTGTCACTATGTTAAGGCAATCAATTACAATTACACATAACAATGTTTTGCTTCACTTAAAGCTTCTCTATTCTCTAAATGCTTCTCTTAAAGCTTCTCTACTTTAGGCCTAATTCTCTTCTCTTCTATTCTCTCCTTCTCTTTCTCTTCTCACGATTCTCTCTTCTTCTACCCTTAGACTTCCCACAAGTCTAATTACAACATAACACTCAATTACCCTTTACATGGCCAATTCTCATAAAGATCAAAATGAAATTGTTGCTCAAGAAAAATATTATGAATTAATTGGCATTTAAAAGAAAACTTAGAATATTTTTCTCAATTAAATGTCCCTTAGATGGACACTCTCAATGCAACATTCATTCATTCATCCATACCCACTGAACCGTAATTTCCCTCTTTTATAAGGGGAACAGCAAGCAGTGCACTCAGCCCATGTTTTCCACGAGTTGCACATATCCCACGTTCTCCATAACTTACTTACTCCCAAAGAAAATGGAAAGTTAGTTAAAGGTAGGAGTGGAATGTAACTGCTGTACACATGCACGGTTAAAACATCATGGGTTAAGGAAGATCCTAAATTATAGGAGACCAATTCAAAGAAGAGAACAAGTCTCTTGAATTACGAGTTTATAGGAGATAAACAAGGAATTGATTTTCTCCATGTTTTTAGGCGAATGAAAAATATTTTGCCAATTAATAAATAAATTTAATTAAGCAACTAATTAAATTTTAACCTTTTACATTAACTAAAAACAGAAAACTTAATTTTCGTAATTTCCAGTCAATGTCTTCTTCAGACCTGTATCATGAGGAACAGCACACTGTCTCCATCTACAACTTTCGTCAGAACTTCAACTCTAGGAACAGTAAACTGTCTTCCAGAGCAATTGTCCAACTTCTTGGATATTTGAGACATGTACATCTTCCACGAATCAAGTCATTGGCTTCATCAATGATTCTCATTAAATCGGATATGTACCTACAAAACAATCTCTAATAATATGTTTGTTTATTTAAAAGTAAAGTCATCATCAAAACCTTAAGAGGCCAACAACTATGATTTTAAATTCTAACTATTTTAATACAATAATATATACCAAATAGTGTAGTGTGTCACGTTTCGTGCAAAACAAACCAAGTTTGAGCTACTTTATGCGCGAAAGTGCCAAAAACACTATAAAACTCAGAAAATCGCAATTTAACACGTAATTTCTAGCATATGACTTTGATTTTAAATACTAACAACTTCAACACAATAATATATACCAATTAGTGTTGTGTGCAATGTTTGGTGCAAAACAAACCAAGTTTGAGCTACTTTGTGGGCGAAAGTACCAAAAAGGCTGAAAAACCCATAAAATCACAACTTAACAAATAATTTCTAGCATATGACTATGATATCAATTCTAACCACGTCAACACCAGAACATATACCAAATAGTGTTGTGTGCCAAATTTCGACTTTGTGCCTAAAACTGCCAAAAAGTCTTGAAAACCAATATGATCGCAACTTAACACGTAATTTCTAGCATATGACTATGATTTTCATTTCTAACCACCTCAACACAATAATATATACCAAATAGTATTGTGTGCCATGTTTCGTGCAAAACAAACCAAGTTGGAGCTAGTTTATGCACGAAAGTTCCAAAAAAGCTTAATAACCCCACAAAATCGCAACTTAACATGTAATTTCTTGCATATGACTATAATTTTAAATTCAAACCACTTCAACATAATAATATATACCAAATAGTGTTGTCTGCCATGTTTCGTGTAAAACAAACCATGTTTAACCTACCTTATGCGCGAAAGTTCAAAGACAGCTTAAAAACCCATAAATCGATACTGAACACGTAACTTCTAGCATATGACTATGATTTTCAATTCTAACCATTTTAATACAATAATATATACCAAATAGTGTAGTAAGCCACGTTTCGTGCAAAACAAACAAGGTTTGAGCTACTTTATGCGCGAAAGTGCCAAAAACACTTTAAAAGTCATAAAATCGCAATTTAACACGTAATTTCTAGCATATGACTATGATTTTAAATTCTAACCACTTCAACACAATAATATATACCAATTAGTGTTGTGTGCAATGTTTCGTCCAAAACAAACCAAGTTTGAGCTACTTTATGGGCGAAAGTATCAAACAGGTTGAAAAACCCATAAAATCTCAACTTAACACGTAATTTCTAGCATATGACTATGATTTTCATTTCTAACCACCTCAACACAATAATATATACCAAATAGTATTGTGTGCCTTGTTTCGTGCAAAACAAACCAAGTTTGATCTACTTTATGCACGAAAGTTCCGAAAAGGCCTAATGACCCCATAAAATCGCAACTTAACACGTTTTCTTGCATATGACAATAATTTTAAATTCTAACCACTTCAACAAAATAATATATACCAAATAGTGTTGCGTGCCAAGTTTCGTATAAAATAAACCATGTTTGACCTACCTTATGCTCGAAAGTTCCAAAAAAGCTTAAAAAACCATAAAATCGATACTGAACACGTAACTTCTAGCATATGACTATTATTTTCAATTCTAACCATTTTAATACAATAACATATACCAAATAGTGTAGTGTGCCAAGTTTCGTGCAAAACAAACAAATTTTGAGAAACTTTATGCGCGAAAGTTCCAAAAAGACTTAAAAAGTCATAAAATCGCAATTTAACACGTAATTTCTAGCATATGACTATGATTTTAAATTCTAACCACTTCAACACAATGATATATACCAATTAGTGTTGTGTGCAATGTTTCGTGCAAAACAAACAAAGCTTGAGCTACTTTATGGGCGAAAGTACCAAATAGGTTGAAAAACCCATAAAATCACAACTTAACAAATAATTTTTTTCATATGACTATGATATCAATTCTAATCACGTCAACACCAGAATATATACCAAATAGGGTTGTATACCAAGTTTCGTGCAAAACAAACCAAGTTTGAGCTACTTTGTGCCTAAAACTGGCAAAAAAGCTTGAAAACACATAAAATCTCAACTTAACACGTAATTTCTAGCATATGACTAAGATTTTCATTTCTAACCACCTCAACACAATAACATATACCAAATCGTATTGTGTGCCATGTTTCGTGCAAAACAAACCATGTTTGAGCTACTTTATGCACGAAAGTTCCAAAAAGGCTTAATAACCCCATAAAATCGCAAATTAACACGTAATTTCTTGCATATAACTAAAATTTTAAATTCTAACCACTTCAACACAATAATATATACCAAATAGTGTTGTGTGCCAAGTTTCGTGTAAAAAAAATCAAGTTTGAGCTACTTTGTGCCTAAAACTGCCAAAAAAGCTAGAAAACCCATAAAATCGCAACTTAACACGTAATTTCTAGCATATGACTATGATTTATATTTCTAACCACCACAACACAATAATATATACCAAATAGTATTGTGTGCCATGTTTCGTGCAAAACAAACCATTTTGAGCTACTTTATGCACGAAAGTTCCAAAAAGGCTTAATAACCCCATAAAATCGCAACTTAACACGTAATTTCTTGCATATGACTATAATTTTAAATTCAAACCACTTCAACACAATAATATATACCAAATAGTGTTGTCTAAAAAAATTTGTGTAAAACAAACTATGTTTGACCTACCTTATGCGAAAGTACCAAAAAAGCTTAAAAACCCATAAAATCGATACTGAACACGTAACTTGTAGCATATGACTATGATATTCAATTCTAACCATTTTAAAAGAATAATATATACCAAATAGTGTAGTGTGCCACGTTTCGTGGAAAACAAACCAAGTTTTTTGCTACTTTATGCGCGAATGTGCCAAAAACACTATAAAAGTCAGAAAATCGCAATTTAACGCGTAATTTCTAGCATATGACTATGATTTTAAATTCTAACCACTTCAACACAATAATTTATACCAATTAGTTTTGTGTGCAATCGTGCAAAACAAACCAAGTTTGAGCTAATTTGTGCCTAAAACTGCCAAAAAAGCTTGAAAACCCATAAATTCTCAACTTAACACGTAATTTCTAGTATATGACTATGATTTTCATTTCTAACCACCTCAACACAATAATATATACCAATCAGTATTGTGTGCCATGTTTTGTGCAAAACAAACCAAGTTGGAGCTAGTTTATGCACGAAAGTTCCAAAAAAGCTTAATAACCCCACAAAATCGTAACTTAACACGTAATTTCTTGCATATGACTACAATTTTAAATTCAAACCACTTCAACATAATAATATATACCAAATAGTGTTGTCTGCCATGTTTCGTGTAAAACAAACCATGTTTGACCTACCTTATTCGCGAAAGTTCAAAGAAAGCTTAAAAACCTATAAAATCAATACTGAACACGTAACTTCTAGCATATGACTGTGATTTTCATTTCTAACCATTTTAATACAATAATATATACCAAATAGTGTAGTGTGCCACGTTTCGTGCAAAACAATCCAAGTTTGAGCTACTTTATTCGCGAAAGTGCCTAAAACACTTTAAAAGTCATAAAATCGCAATTTAACACGTAATTTCTAGCATATGACTATGATTTTAAATTCTAACCACTTCAACACAATAATATATACCAATTAGTGTTGTGTGCAATGTTTCGTCCAAAACAAACCAAGTTTGAGCTACTTTATGGTCGAAATACCAAAAAGGCTGAAAAACCCTTAAAATCACAACTTAACAAATAATTTCTAGCATATGACTATGATATCAATTCTAACAACGTCAACACCAGAATATATACCAAATAGTGTTGTGTGCCAAGTTTCGTGCAAAACAAACCAAGTTTGAGATACTTTGTGCCTAAAACTGCCAAAAAGGCCTTAAAACCCATAAAATCGCAACTTAACACGTAATTTCTAGCATATGACTATGATTTTCATTTCTAACCACCTCAACACAATAATATATACCAAATAGTATTGTGTGCCATGTTTCATGCAAAACAAACCAAGTTTAAGCTACATTTATGCATGAAAGTTCCAAAAAGGCTTAATAACCACATAAAATCCCAACTTAACACGTAATTTCTTTCATATAACTATAATTTTAAATTCTAACCACTTCAACACAATAATATATACCAAATAGTGTTGTCTGCCATGCTTGGTGTAATACAAACCATGTTTGACCTAGCTTATGCGTGAAAGTTCCAAAACAGCTTAAAAACCCATAAAGTCGATACTGAACACGTAATTTCTAGCATATGACTATGATTTTCAATTTTAACCATTTTAATACAATAATATATACCAAATAGTGTAGTGTGCCACGTTTCATGCAAAACAAACCAAGTTTGAGCAACTTTATGCGCGAAAGTGCCAAAACCACTTAAAAAGTCATAAAATCGCAATTTAACACGTAATTTCTAGCATATGACTATGATTTTAAATTCTAACCATTTCAACACAATAATATATACCAATTAGTGTTGTGTGCATTGTTTTGTGCAAAACAAACCAAGTTTGAGCTACTTTGTGGGCGAAAGTACCAAAAAGACTTAAAAACCCATAAAATCACAACTTAACAAATAATTTCTTCCATATGACTATGATATCAATTCTAACCACGTCAACACCAGAACATATACCAAATAGTGTTGTATGCGAAGTTTCGTGCAAAACAAACCAAGTTTGAGCTACTTTATGCCTAAAACTACCAAAAAGGCTTGAAAACCAATAAAATCGCAACTTAACACGTAATTTCTAGCATATGACTATGATTTTCATTTCTAACCACCTCAACACAATTATATATATCAAATAGTATTGTGTGCCTTGTTTCGTGCAAAACAAACCATGTTGGAGCTACTTTATGCACGAAAGTTCCAAAAAGGCTTAATAACCCCATAAAATCGCAACTTAACACGTAAGTTCTAGCATATGACTATGATTTTCATTTCTAACCACCTCAACACAATAATATATACCAATTAGTGTTGTGTGCCATGTTTCGTGCAAACAAACCAAATTTGAGCTACTTTATGCACGATAGTTCCAAAAAGGCTTAATAACCCCATAAAATCGCAACTTAACACGTAATTTCTAGCATATGACTATGATTTTCAATTCTAACCATTTTAATACAATAATATATACCAAATAGTGTAGCGTGCCACGTTTTGTACAAAATAAACCAAGTTTGAGCTACGTTATGCGCGAAAGTGCCAAAAACACTTAAAAAGTCATAAAATCGCAATTTAACACGTAATTTCAAGCATATGACTATGATTTTAAATTCTAACCACTTCCACGCAATAATATATACCAATTAGTGTTGTGTGCAATGTTTCCTGCAAAACTAACCAAGTTTGAGCTACTTTATGGGGGAAAGTACCAAAAAGCTTGAAAAACCCATAAAATCACAACTTAACAAATAATTTCTAGCATATGACTATGATATCAATTCTAACCAAGTCAACACCAGAACATATACCAAATAGTGTTGTGTGCCATGTTTCGTGCAAAATAAACCAAGTTTGAGCAACTTTGTGCCTAAAATTGCCAAAAAAGCTTGAAAACCCATAAAATCGCAACTAAACACTTAATTTCTAGCATATGACTATGATTTTAATTTCTAATCACTTCCACGCAATAATATATACCAATTAGTATTGTGTGCAATGTTTCCTGCAAAACTAACCAAGTTTGAGCTACTTTATGGGCGAAAGTACCAAAAACGCTGAAAAACCCATAAAATCACAACTTCACAAATAATTTCTAAGATATGACTATGATCTCAACTCTAACCACGTCAACACCAGAATATATACCAAATATTCTTGTATGCCAAGTTTCGTGCAAAACAAACCAAGTTTGAGCTACTTTGTGCCTAAAAGTTCCAAAAAAGCTTGAAAACCCATAAAATCTAAACTTAACACGTAATTTCTAGCATATGACTATGATTTTCATTTCTAACCACCTCAACAAAACAACATATACCAAATAGTATTCTGTGCCATGTTTCGTGCAAAACAAACCAAGTTTGAGCTACTTTAAGCACGAAAGTTCCAAAAAGGCCTAATGACCCCATAAAATCGCAACTTAACACGTAATTTCTTGCATATGACTATAATTTTAAATTCTAAGTTTGACCTACGTTATGCCCGAAAGTTCCAAAAAAGCTTAAAAACCCATAAAATCGATACTGAACACGTAACTTCTAGCATATGACTATGATTATGAATTATAACAATTTTATTACAATAACATATACCAAATAGTGTAGTGTGCCACGTTTCGTGCAAAACAAACAAAGTTTGAGCAACTTTATGCGCGAAAGTTCCAAGAACACTTTAAAACTCATAAAATCGTAATTTAACACGTAATTTCTAGCATATGACTATGATTTTAAATTCTAACCACTTCAACACAATAATATATACCAAATAGTGTTGTCTACCATGTTTCGTGTAAAACAAACCATGTTTGACCTACCTTATGCGCGAAAGTTCCAAAAAGCTTAAAAACCCATAAAGTCGATACTGAACACGTAAGTTCTAGCATATGACTATGATTTTCAATTTTAACCATTTTAATACAATAATATATACCAAATAGTGTAGTGTGCCACGTTTCGTGCAAAACAAACAAAGTTTGACCAACTTTATGCGCGAAAGTGCCAAAACCACTTAAAATGTCATAAAATCGCAATTTAACACGTAATTTCTAGCATATGACTATGATTTTAAATGCTAACCACTTCAACACAATAATATATACAATTTAGTGTTGTGTGCAATGTTTCGTGCAAAACAAACCAAGTTTGAGCTACTTTATTGTCGAAAGTACCAAAAAGGCTGAAAAACCCATAAAATCACAACTTAACAAATAATTTCTAAGATATGACTATGATATCAACTCTAACCACGTCAACACCAGAATATATACCAAATAGTGTTGTGTGCCAAGTTTCGTGTAAAACAAACCAAGTTTGAGCTACTTTGTGCCTAAAACTGCCAAAAAAGCATGAAAACCCATAAAATCGCAACTTAACACGTAATTTCTAGCATATGATTATGATTTTCATTTCTAACCACCACAACACAATAATATATACCAAATAGTATTGTGTGCCATGTTTCGTGTAACACAAACCATTTTGAGCTACTTTATGCACGAAAGTTCCAAAAAGGTTTAATAACCCCATAAAATCGCAACTTAACACGTAATTTCTTGCATATGACTATAATTTTTAATTCAAACCACTTAAACACAATAATATATACCAAATAGTGTTGTCTAAAAAATTTCGTGTAAAACAAACCATGTTTGACCTACCTTATGCGCGAAAGTACCAAAAAAGCTTAAAAACCCATAAAATCGATACTGAACACGTAACTTCTAGCATATGACTATGATTTTCAATTCTTACCATTTTAATACAATAATATATACCAAATAGTGTAGTGTGCCACGTTTCGTGGAAAACAAACAAAGTTTTGTGCTACTTTATGCGTGAAAGTGCCAAAAACACTTAAAAAGTCATAAAATCGCAATTTAACACGTAATTTCAAGCATATGACTATGATTTTAAATTCTAACCACTTCAACACAATAATATATACCAATTAGTGTTGTGTGCAATCGTGCAAAAGAAACCAAGTTTGAGCTACTTTGTGCCTAAAACTGCCAAAAAAGCTTGAAAACCCATAAAATCTCAACTTAACACGTAATTTCTAGCATATGACTATGATTTTCATTTCTAACCACCTCAACACAATAATATATACGAAATAGTATTGTGTGCCTTGTTTCGTGCAAAGCAAACCAAGTTTGAGCTACTTTATGCACGAAAGTTCCAAAAAGGCCTAATGACCCCATAAAATCGCAACTTAACACGTTTTCTTGCATATGACAATAATTTTAAATTCTAACCACTTCAACAAAATAATATATACCAAATAGTGTTGTGTGCCAAGTTTCGTGTAAAATAAACCATGTTTGACCTACCTTATGCGCGAAAGTTCCAAAAAAGCTTAAAAAACCATAAAATCGATACTGAACACGTAACTTCTAGCATATGACTATGATTTTCAATTCTAACCATTTTAATACAATAACATATACCAAATAGTGTAGTGTGCCATGTTTCGTGCAAAACAAACAATTTTTGAGAAACTTTATGCGCGAAAGTTCCAAAAACACTTAAAAATTCATAAAATCGCAATTTAACACGTAATTTCTAACATATGACTATGATTTTAAATTCTAACCACTTCAACACAATAATATATACCATTTAGTGTTATGTGCAATGTTTCGTGCAAAACAAACCAAGTTTGAGCTACTTTATGGGCGAAAGTACCAAACAGGTTGAAAAACCCATAAAATCACAACTTAACAAATAATTTCTTTCATATGACTATGATATCAATTCTAATCACGTCAACACCAGAATATATACCAAATAGTGTTGTATGCCAAATTACGTGCAAAACAAACCAAGTTTGAGCTACTTTGTGCCTAAAACTGCCAAAAAAGCTTGAAAACACATAAAATCTCAACTTAACACGTAATTTATAACTTATGACTAAGATTTTCATTTCTAACCACCTCAACACAATAACATATACCAAATAGTATTGTGTGCCGTGTTTCGTGCAAAACAAACCAAGTTTGAGCTATTTTATGCACGAAAGTTCCAAAAAGGCTTAATAACCCCATAAAATCGCAACTTAACACGTAATTTCTTGCATATGACTATAATTTTAAATTCAAACCACTTCAACACAATAATATATACCAAATAGTGTTGTGTGCCAAGTTTCGTGTAAAACAAACCAAGTTTCGGCTACTTTGTGCCTAAAACTGCCACAAAAGCTTGAAAACCCATAAAATCGCAACTTCACACGTAATTTCTAGCATATGACTATGATTTTCATTTCTAACCACCACAACAAAATAATATATACCAATTAGTATTGTGTGCCATGTTTCGTGCAAAACAAACCATTTTCAGTTACTTTATGCACGAAAGTTCCAAAAAGGCTTAATAACCCCATAAAATCGCAACATAACACGTAATTTCTTGCATATGACTATAAATTTAAATTCAAACCACTTCAACACAATAATATATACCAAATAGTGTTGTCTAAAAATTTTCGTGTAAAACAAACCATCTTTGACCTACCTTATGCGCGAAAGTACCAAAAAAGCTTAAAAACCCATAAAATTGATACTGAACACGTAACTTCTAGCATATGACTATGATTTTCAATTCTAACCATTTTAATACAATAATATATACCAAATAGTGTAGTGTGCCACGTTTCGTGCAAAACAAACCAAGTTTGAGCTACGTTATGCGCGAAAGCGGCAAAAACACTTAAAAAGTCATAAAATCGCAACTTAATACGTAATTTCTTGCATATGACTATAATTTTAAATTATAACCACTTCAACACAATAATATAAACCAAATAGTGTTGTCTACTAAGTTTCGTGTAAAACTAACAATGTTTGACCAACCTCATGCGCGAAAGTTCCAAAAAAGTTTAAAAACCCATAAAATCGATACTGAACACGTAACTTCTAGCATATGACTATGATATTCAATTCTAACCATTTTAATAGAATAATATATACCAAATAGTGTAGTGTGCCACGTTTTGTGGAAAACAAACCAAGTTTTGTGCTACTTTATGCGCGAAAGTGCCAAAAACACTTAAAAAGTCATAAAATCGCAATTTAACACGTAATTTCTAGCATATGACTATGATTTTAAATTCTAACTACTTCAACACAATAATTTATACCAATTAGTTTTGTGTGCAATCGTGCAAAACAAACCAAGTTTGAGCTAATTTGTGCCTAAAACTGCCAAAAAAGCTTGAAAACCCATAAATTCTAAACTTAACACGTAATTTCTAGCATATGACTATGATTTTCATTTCTAACCACCTCAACACAATAATATATACCAAATAGTATTGTGTGCATTGTTTCGTGCAAAACAAACCAAGTTTACTTCATGCACGAAAGTTCCAAAAAGGCCTAATGACCCCATAAAATCGCAACTTAACACGTTTTCTTGCATATGACAATAATTTTAAATTCTAACCACTTCAACAAAATAATATATACCAAATAGTGTTGTGTGCCAAGTTTCGTGTAAAATAAACCATGTTTGACCTACCTTATGCGCGAAAGTTCCAAAAAAGCTTAAAAAACCATAAAATCGATACTGAACACGTAACTTCTAGCATATGACTATGATTTTCAATTCTAACCATTTTAATACAATAACATATACCAAATAGTGTAGTGTGCCATGTTTCGTGCAAAACAAACAATTTTTGAGAAACTTTATGCGCGAAAGTTCCAAAAACACTTAAAAATTCATAAAATCGCAATTTAACACGTAATTTCTAACATATGACTATGATTTTAAATTCTAACCACTTCAACACAATAATATATACCATTTAGTGTTATGTGCAATGTTTCGTGCAAAACAAACCAAGTTTGAGCTACTTTATGGGCGAAAGTACCAAACAGGTTGAAAAACCCATAAAATCACAACTTAACAAATAATTTCTTTCATATGACTATGATATCAATTCTAATCACGTCAACACCAGAATATATACCAAATAGTGTTGTATGCCAAATTACGTGCAAAACAAACCAAGTTTGAGCTACTTTGTGCCTAAAACTGCCAAAAAAGCTTGAAAACACATAAAATCTCAACTTAACACGTAATTTATAACTTATGACTAAGATTTTCATTTCTAACCACCTCAACACAATAACATATACCAAATAGTATTGTGTGCCGTGTTTCGTGCAAAACAAACCAAGTTTGAGCTATTTTATGCACGAAAGTTCCAAAAAGGCTTAATAACCCCATAAAATCGCAACTTAACACGTAATTTCTTGCATATGACTATAATTTTAAATTCAAACCACTTCAACACAATAATATATACCAAATAGTGTTGTGTGCCAAGTTTCGTGTAAAACAAACCAAGTTTCGGCTACTTTGTGCCTAAAACTGCCACAAAAGCTTGAAAACCCATAAAATCGCAACTTCACACGTAATTTCTAGCATATGACTATGATTTTCATTTCTAACCACCACAACAAAATAATATATACCAATTAGTATTGTGTGCCATGTTTCGTGCAAAACAAACCATTTTCAGTTACTTTATGCACGAAAGTTCCAAAAAGGCTTAATAACCCCATAAAATCGCAACATAACACGTAATTTCTTGCATATGACTATAAATTTAAATTCAAACCACTTCAACACAATAATATATACCAAATAGTGTTGTCTAAAAATTTTCGTGTAAAACAAACCATCTTTGACCTACCTTATGCGCGAAAGTACCAAAAAAGCTTAAAAACCCATAAAATTGATACTGAACACGTAACTTCTAGCATATGACTATGATTTTCAATTCTAACCATTTTAATACAATAATATATACCAAATAGTGTAGTGTGCCACGTTTCGTGCAAAACAAACCAAGTTTGAGCTACGTTATGCGCGAAAGCGGCAAAAACACTTAAAAAGTCATAAAATCGCAACTTAATACGTAATTTCTTGCATATGACTATAATTTTAAATTATAACCACTTCAACACAATAATATAAACCAAATAGTGTTGTCTACTAAGTTTCGTGTAAAACTAACAATGTTTGACCAACCTCATGCGCGAAAGTTCCAAAAAAGTTTAAAAACCCATAAAATCGATACTGAACACGTAACTTCTAGCATATGACTATGATATTCAATTCTAACCATTTTAATAGAATAATATATACCAAATAGTGTAGTGTGCCACGTTTTGTGGAAAACAAACCAAGTTTTGTGCTACTTTATGCGTGAAAGTGCCAAAAACACTTAAAAAGTCATAAAATCGCAATTTAACACGTAATTTCAAGCATATGACTATGATTTTAAATTCTAACCACTTCAACACAATAATATATACCAATTAGTGTTGTGTGCAATCGTGCAAAAGAAACCAAGTTTGAGCTACTTTGTGCCTAAAACTGCCAAAAAAGCTTGAAAACCCATAAAATCTCAACTTAACACGTAATTTCTAGCATATGACTATGATTTTCATTTCTAACCACCTCAACACAATAATATATACGAAATAGTATTGTGTGCCTTGTTTCGTGCAAAGCAAACCAAGTTTGAGCTACTTTATGCACGAAAGTTCCAAAAAGGCCTAATGACCCCATAAAATCGCAACTTAACACGTTTTCTTGCATATGACAATAATTTTAAATTCTAACCACTTCAAAAAAATAATATATACCAAATAGTGTTGTGTGCCAAGTTTCGTGTAAAATAAACCATGTTTCACCTACCTTATGCGCGAAAGTTCCAAAAAAGCTGAAAAAACCATAAAATCGATACTGAACACGTAACTTCTAGCATAGGACTATGATTTTCAATTCTAACCATTTTAATACAATAACATATACCAAATAGTGTAGTGTGCCATGTTTCGTGCAAAACAAACAAATTTTGAGAAACTTTATGCCAGAAAGTTCCAAAAACACTTAAAAATTCATAAAATCGCAATTTAACACGTAATTTCTATCATATGACTATGATTTTAAATTCTAACCACTTCAACACAATAATATATACCAATTAGTGTTATGTGCAATGTTTCGTGCAAAACAAACTAAGTTTGAGCTACTTTATGGGCGAAAGTACCAAACAGGTTGAAAACCCATAAAATCACAACTTAACAAAAAATTTCTTTCATATGACTATGATATCAATTCTAATCACGTCAACACCAGAATATACCAAATAGTGTTGTATGCCATATTTCGTGCAAAACAAACCAAGTTTGAGCTACTTTATGGGCGAAAGTACCAAACAGGTTGAAAACCCATAAAATCACAACTTAACAAATAATTTCTTTCATATGACTATGATATCAATTCTAATCACGTCAACACCAGAATATATACCAAATAGTGTTGTATGCCATATTTCGTGCAAAACAAACCAAGTTTGAGCTACTTTGTGCCTAAAACTGCCAAAAAAGCTTGAAAACACATAAAATCTCAACTTAACACGTAATTTCTAGCATATGACTAAGATTTTCATTTCTAACCACCTCAACACAATAACATATACCAAATAGTATTGTGTGCCATGTTTCGTGCAAAACAAACCAAGTTTGAGCTACTTTATGCACGAAAGTTCCAAAAAGGCTTAATAACCCCATAAAATCGCAACTTAACACGTAATTTCTTGCATATGACTATAATTTTAAATTCTAACCACTTCAACACAATAATATATACCAAATAGTGTTGTGTGCCAAGTTTCGTGTAAAACAAACCAAGTTTCGGCTACTTTGTGCCGAAAACTGCCACAAAAGCTTGAAAACCGATAAAATCGCAACTTCACACGTAATTTCTAGCATATGACTATGATTTTCATTTCTAACCACCACAACACAATAATATATACCAATTAGTATTGTGTGCCATGTTTCGTGCAAAACAAACCATTTTCAGTTACTTTATGCACGAAAGTTCCAAAAAGGCTTAATAACCCCATATCATCGCAACTTAACACGTAATTTCTTGCATATGACTATAATTTTAAATTCAAACCACTTCAACACAATAATATATACCAAATAGTGTTGTCTAAAAAATTTCGTGTAAAACAAACCATGTTTGACCTACCTTATGCGCGAAAGTTCCAAAAAAGTTTAAAAACCCATAAAATCGATACTGAACACGTAACTTCTAGCATATGACTATGATATTCAATTCTAACCATTTTAATAGAATAATATATACCAAATAGTGTAGTGTGCCACGTTTCGTGGAAAACAAACCAAGTTTTGTGCTACTTTATGCGCGAAAGTGCCAAAAACACTTAAAAAGTCATAAAATCGCAATTTAACACGTAATTTCTAGCATATGACTATGATTTTAAATTCTAACCACTTCAACACAATAATTTATACCAATTAGTTTTGTGTGCAATCGTGCAAAACAAACCAAGTTTGAGCTAATTTGTGCCTAAAACTGCCAAAAAAGCTTGAAAACCCATAAATTCTCAACTTAACACGTAATTTCTAGCATATGACTATGATTTTCATTTCTAACCACTTCAACACAATAATATATACCAAATTGTATTGTGTGCCTTGTTTCGTGCAAAACAAACCAAGTTTGAGCTACTTTATGCACGAAAGTTCCAAAAAGGCCTAATGACCCCATAAAATCGCAACTTAACACGATTTCTTGCATATGACAATAATTTTAAATTCTAACCACTTCAACAAAATAATATATACCAAATAGTGTTGTGTGCCAAGTTTCGTGTAAAATAAACCATGTTTCACCTACCTTATGCGCGAAAGTTCCAAAAAAGCTTAAAAAACCATAAAATCGATACTGAACACGTAACTTCTAGCATATGACTATGATTTTAAATTCTAACCATTTTAATACAATAACATATACCAAATAGTGTAGTGTGCCAAGTTTCGTGCAAAACAAACAAATTTTGATAAACTTTATGCGCGAAAGTTCCAAAACCACTTAAAAAGTGATAAAATCGCAATTTAACACGTAATTTCTAGCATATGACTATGATTTTAAATTCTAACCACATCAACACAATAATATATACCAATTAATGTTGTGTGCAATGTTTCGTGCAAAACAAACCAAGTTTGTGCTACTTTATGGGCGAAAGTACCAAACAGGTTGAAAAACCCATAAAATCACAACTTAACAAATAATTTCTTTCATATGACTATGATATCAATTCTAATCACGTCAACACCAGAATATATACCAAATAGTGTTGTATGCCAAGTTTCGTGCAATACAAACCAAGTTTGAGCTACTTTGTGCCTAAAACTGCCAAAAAAGCTTGAAAACACATAAAATCTCAACTTAACACGTAATTTCTAGCATATGACTAAGATTTTCATTTCTAACCACGTCAACACAATAACATATACCAAATAGTATTGTGTGCCATATTTCGTGCAAAACAAACCATGTTTGAGCTACTTTATGCACGAAAGATCCAAAAAGGCTTAATAACCCCATAAAATCGCAAATTAACACGTAATTTTTTGCATATGACTATAATTTTAAATTCTAACCACTTCAACACAATAATATATACCAAATAGTTTTATGTGCCAAGTTTCGTGTAAAACAAACCAAGTTTGAGCTACTCTGTGCCTAAAACTGCCAAAAAAGCTTGAAAACCCATAAAATCGCAACTTAACAAATAATTTCTAGCATATGACTATGATTTTCTTTTCTAACCACCACAACACAATAATATATACCAAATAGTATTGTGTGCCATGTTTCGTGCAAAACAAACCATTTTGAGCTACTTTATGCACGAAAGTTCCAAAAAGGCTTAATAACCCCATAAAATCGCAACTTAACACGTAATTTCTTGCATATGACTATAATTTTGAATTCAAACCACTTCAACACAATAATATATACCAAATAGTGTTGTCTAAAAAATTTCGTGTAAAACAAACCATGTTTGACCTACCTTATGCGCGAAAGTACCAAAAAAGCTTAAAAACCGATAAAATCGATACTGAACACGTAACTTCTAGCATATGACTATGATTTTTAATTCTAACCATTTTAATACAATAATATATACCAAATAGTGTAGTGTGCCACGTTTCGTGCAAAACAAACCAAGTTTGAGCTACCTTATGCGCGAAAGCGCCAAAAACACTTAAAAAGTCTTAAAATCGCAATTTAACACGTAATTTCTAGCATATGACTATGATTTTAAATTCTTACCACTTCAACACAATAATATATACCAATTAGAGTTGTGTGCAATGTTTCGTGCAAAACAAACCAAGTTTGAGCTTCTTTGTGGGCGAAAGTACCAAAAAGGCTGCAAAAACCTATAAAATCACAACTTAACAAATAATTTCCAGCATATGACTATGATGTAATTTCTAACAACGTCAACACCAGAATATATACTAAATAGTGTTGTGTGCCATGTTTCGTGCAAATCAAACCAAGTTTGAGCTACTTTGTGCCTAAAACTGCCAAAAAAGCTTGAAAACCAATAAAATCTCAACTTGACACGTAATTTCTAGCATATGACTATGAATTTCATTTCTAACCACCTCAACAAAATAATATGTACTAAATAGTATTGTGTGCCATGTTCCGTGCAAAACAAATCAAGTTTGAACTACTTTATGCACGAAAGTTCCAAAAAGGCCTAATGACCAAATAAAATCGCAACTTAACATGTAATTTCTTGCATATGACTATAATTTTAAATTCTAACCACTTCAACACAATAATATATACCAAATAGTGTTGTCTACTAAGTTTCGTGTAAAACTAACAATGTTTGACCAACCTTATGCGCGAAAGTTCCAAAAAGGCCTAATGACCCAACAATGTTTGACCAACCATAAAATCACAACTTAACAAATAACTTCTTTAATATGACTATGATATCAATTCAAATAACGTCAACACCAGAACATATACCAAATAGTGTTGTATGCCAAGTTTCGTGCAAAACAAACCAAGTTTGAGCTACTTTGTGCCTAAAACTGCCTAAAAAGCTTGAAAACACATAAAATCTCAACTTAACACGTAATTTCTAGCATATGACTAAGTTTTTCATTTCTAACCACCTCAACACAATAACATATACCAAATAGTATTGTGTGCCATGTTTCATGAAAAACAAACCAAGTTTGAGCTACATTATGCACGAAAGATCCAAAAAGGCTTAATAACACCATAAAATCGCAAATTAACACGTAATTTCTTGCATATGACTATAATTTTAAATTCTAACCACTTCAACACAATAATATATACCAAATAGTTTTGTGTGCCAAGTTTCGTCTAAAACATACCAAGTTTGAGCTACTCTGTGCCTAAAACTGCCAAAAAAGCTTGAAAACCCATAAAATCGCAACTTAACAAGTAATTTCTAGCATATGACTATGATTTTCTTTTCTAACCACCACAACACAATAACATATACCAAATAATATTGTGTGCCATGTTTCGTGCAAAACAAACCATTTTGAGCTACTTTACGCACGAAAGTTCCAAAAAGGCTTAATAACCCCATAAAATTGCAACTTAACACGTAATTTCTTGCATATGACTATAATTTTGAATTCAAACCACTTCAACACAATAATATATACCAAATAGTGTTGTCGAAAAAATTTCGTGTAAAACAAACCATGTTTGACCTACCTTATGCGCGAAAGTACCAAAAAAGCTTAAAAACCCATAAAATCGATACTGAACACGTAACTTCTAGCATATGACTATGATTTTCAATTCTAACTATTTTAATAAAATAATATATACCAAATAGTGTAGTGTGCCACGTTTCGTGCAAAACAAACCAAGTTTGAGCTACGTTATGCGCGAAAGCGCCAAAAACACATAAAAAGACATAAAATCGCAATTTAACACGTAATTTCTAGCATATGACTATGATTTTAAATTCTAACCACTTCAACACAATAATATGTACCAATTAGAGTTGTGTGCAATGTTTCGTGCAAAACAAACCAAGTTTGAGCTTGTTTGTGGGCGAAAGTACCAAAAAGGCTGAAAAACCCAGAGAATCACGACTTAACAAATAATTTTTAGCATATGACTATGATGTAATTTTTAACAACGTCAACACCAGAATATATACAAAAAAATATTGTGTGCCAAGTTTCATGCAAATCAAACCAAGTTTGAGCTACTGTGTGCTTAAAACTGCCAAAAAAGCTTGAAAACCCATAAAATCTCAACTTGAAACGTAATTTCTAGCATATGACTATGAATTTCATTTCTAACCACCTCAACACAATAATATATACCAAATAGTATTGTGTGCCATGTTTCGTGGAAAACAAACCAAGTTTGATCTACTTTATGCACGAAAGTTCCAAAAAGGCCTAATGACCCAATAAAATCACAACTTAACACGTAATTTCTTGCATATGACTATAATTTTAAATTCTAACCACTTCAACACAATAATATATACCAAAACGTGTTGTCTACTAAGTTTCGTGTAAAACTAACAATGTTTGACCAACCTTATGCGCGAAAGTTCCAAAAAAGTTTAAAAACCCATAAAATCGATACTGAACACGTAACTTCTAGCATATGACTATGATATTCAATTCTAACCATTTTAATAGAATAATATATACCAAATAGTGTAGTGTGCCACGTTTCGTGGAAAACAAACCAAGTTTTGTGATACTTAATGCGCGAAAGTGCCAAAAACACTTAAAAAGTCATAAAATCGCAATTTAACACGTAATTTCTAGCATATGACTATGATTTTAAATTCTAACCACTTCAACACAATAATATATACCAATTAGTGTTGTGTGCAATCGTGCAAAACAAACCATGTTTGAGCTACTTTGTGCCTAAAACTGCCAAAAAAGCTTGAAAACCCATAAAATCTCAACTTAACACGTAATTTCTAGCATATGACTATGATTTTCATTTCTAACCACCTCAACACAATAATATATACCAAATAGTATTGTGTGCCATGTTTCGTGGAAAACAAACCAAGTTTGAACTATTTTATGCACGAAAGTTCCCAAAAGGCCTAATGACCCCATAAAATCGCAACTTAACACATTTTCTTGCATATGACAATAATTTTATATTCTAACCATTTCAACAAAATAACATATACCAAATAGTGTTGTGTGTCAAGTTTGGTGTAAAATAAACCATGTTTGACCTACCTTATGCGCGAAAGTTCCAAAAAAGCTTAAAAAACCATAAAATCGATACTGAACACGTAACTTCTAGCATATGACTATGATTTTCAATTCTAACCATTTTAATATTATAACATATATCAAATAGTGTAGCGTTCCATGTTTCGTGCAAAACAAACAAATTTTGAGAAACTTTATGCGTGAAAGTTCCAAAAACACTTAAAAAGTCATTAAATCGCAATTTAACACGTAATTTCTAGCATATGACTATGATTTTAAATTCTAACCACTTCAACACAATAATATATACCAATTAGTGTTGTGTGCAATGTTTCGTGCAAAACAAACCAAGTTTGAGCTACTTTATGGGCGAAAGTACCAAACAGGTTGAAAAACCCATAAAATCACAACTTAACAAATAATTTCTTTCATATGACTATGATATCAATTCTAATCACCTCAACACCAGAATATATACCAAATAGTGTTGTATGCCAAGTTTCATGCAAAACAAACCAAGTTTGATCTACTTTGTGCCTAAAACTGCCAAAAAAGCATGAAAACACATAAAATCTCAACTTAACACGTAATTTCTAGCGCATGACTAAGATTTTTATTTCTAACCACCTCAACACAATAACATATACCAAATAGTATTGTGTGCCATGTTTCGTGCAAAACAAACCAAGTTTGAGCTACTTTATGCACGAAAGTTCCAAAAAGGCTTAATAAACCTATAAAATCGCAATAATATATACCAAATAGTGTTGTGTGCCAAGTTTCGTGTAAAACATACCATGTTTGACCTATCTTATGCGCAAAAGTTCCAAAAAAGCTTAAAAACCCATAAAATCGATACTCAACACGTAATTTCTAGCATATGACTATGATTTTCAATTTTAAACATTTTATTACAATAATATATACCAAATAGTTTAGTGTGCTACGTTTCGTGCAAAACAAACCAAGTTTGAGCAACTTTATGCGCGAAAGTGCCAAAAACACTTAAAAAGTCATAAAATCGCAATTTAACACGTAATTTCAAGCATATGACTATGATTTTAAATTCTAACCATTTCAACAAAATAATATATACCAATTAGTGTTGTGTGCAATGTTTCGTGCAAAACAAACCAAGTTTGAGCTACTTTATGGGCGAAAGTACCAAACAAGCTGAAAAACCCATAAAATTACAACTTAACAAATAATTTCTTGCATATGACTATGATATCAATTCTAAACACGTCAACACCAGAATATATACCAAATAGTGTTGTATGCCATGTTTCGTGCAAAACAAACCACGTTTGAGCCACTTTGTGCCTAAAACTGCCAAAAAAGCTTGAAAACACGTGAAATCTCAACTTAACACGTAATTTCTAGCATATGACTATGATTTTCATTTTTAACCACCTCAACACAATAACATATACCAAGTAGTATTGTGTGCCATGTTTCGTGCAAAACAAACCAAGTTTGAGCTACTTTATGCACGAAAGTTCCAAAAAGGCTTAATAAACCTATAAAATCGCAACTTAACACGTAATTTCTTGCATATGACTATAATTTTAAATTCTAACCACTTCAACAAAATAATATATAGCAAATAGTGTTGTGCCAAGTTTCATGTAAAACATACCATGTTTGAACTACCTCATGCGCAAAAGTTCCAAAAAAGCTTAAAAACCCATAAAATCGATACTCAACACGTAATTTCTAGCATATCACTATAATTTTCAATTTTAACCATTTTATTACAATAATATATACCAAATAGTGTAGTGTGCTACGTTTCGTGCAAAACAAACCAAGTTTAAGCAACTTTATGCGCAAAAGTGCCAAAAACACTTAAAAAGTCATAAAATCGCAATTTAACACGTAATTTCTAGCATATGAATATGATTTTAAATTGTAACCACTTCAACACAATATATACTAATTAGTGTTGTGTGCAATGTTTCGTGTAAAACAAACCAAGTTTGAGCTACTTTACGGGTGAAAGTACCAAAAAGGCTGAAAAACCCATAAAATCACAACTTAACAAATAATTTCTAGCATATGACTATGATATCAATTCTAACCACGTCAACACCAGAATATATACCAAATAGTGTTGTGTGCCAAGTTTCGCGCAAAACAAACCAACTTTGAGCTACTTTATGCCTAAAATTGCCAAAAAAGCTTATAAACCCATAAAATCTCAACTTAACACGTAATTTCTAGCATATGACTATGATTTTCATTTCTAACCACCTCAACACAATAATATATACCAAATAGTATTATGTGCCATGTTTCGTGCAAAACAAACTAAGTTTGAGCTACTTTATGCACGAAATTAAGTGTTGTTTGAGCTACTTCAACACAATAATATATACCAAATAGTGTTGTTTGCCATTTTTCATGTGAAACGAACCAAGTGTTAACAACTTTAAGGGATTAAGTGCCAAAAAAAGCTTACAAAAACCTTATAAATGCAACTTCGCTCGTAATTTTAAGCATATTAATATTGTTTTCAATTCTAACCATTTCAAAATAATTTATATATACCAATTAGTGTTTTGTTCCAGGTTTTATTCCAAACAAACCAAGTTTGAACTATTTTAAGCGAGAAAGTGCCAAAAAATTCTTATTAAAAAACCTTAAAATCGCAATTTAGCATGTAATTTGAAGCATAAGAGTATTAATTTCAATTTTAATCACTTCAAAACTATAATATATGTTAATTAGTGTTGTGTTCCAAATTTTAGTCCAAACAAACCAAGTTTGAACTATTTTAAACGAGTAAATGCCCAAAAAGGAAAAAAAAAAACCATCAAAACGCAACTTTGCACCTATTTTGAACCTTAGAACTATTATTTTCAATGCTAACCATTTCAAAAAAACTTATATATGTTAATCAGTTTTGTGTGCCAAGTTTAATGCCAAACAAACCAAAGTTGAACGACTTTAACCGAGTAAGTGCCAAAAAAAAGCTTAAAAAACCTTAAAAACGCAATTTCTCACGAAATGTCAAACATATGACTTTTTTTCGATTTTAATAACTTCAAAACAACAATATATACCAAATTGTGTTATGTGCCCAGTTTCATGCCAAACAAACCAAGTTTTAACTACTTTAATGGAGCAAGTCCCAAAAAAACCTTAAAAAAACCTTATAAATGCAACTTTGCACGTAATTTCAAAGAAATGATTATTGATTTCAATTCTAACCATTTCAAAACAATAGTCTATAATTTAGTGTTGTGTTCCACATTTCACGCCAAACAAACCAAATTTGAACTATTTTAAGCAAGCAAGTGCCAAAAAATGCTTAAAAAACCTTAAAATCGCAACTTAGCAAATCATTTCAAATATATGACTATTATTATAAATTTTAATCATTTCAAAACTATATGTAAATTAGTGTTGTGTTCCAAGTTTCATGCCAAACAAGCCAAGTTTGAACTATTTTAAGCAAGTAAATGCCAAAATAGGTTAAAAACCATAAAAACGCAGCTTTGCACGTATATTCAACCTTAAGACTATTATTTTCAATTCTAACCCTTTCAAAAAAATTATACATGTTAACGAGTGTTTTGTGCAAAGTTTTATGCCAAACGAACCAAATTTGAACTACTTTAAGCGAGTAAGTGCTAAAAAAGCTTTAAAAACTTGAAAAACGTAATTTCGCACGTAATTTAAAACATATGACTATTTTTTTTTTCAATTTTAACAATTGCAAAACAACAATATATACCAAATAGTGTTGTATTCCAATTTTCTTGCCTAGCAAACCAAGTTTTTACTACTTTAAGGGAGTAAGTGCCAAAAAAAGCTTTAAAAAACCTTATAAATGCAACTTCGCACATAAAATCAAGCATATTAATATTGTTTTCAATTCTAACCATTTTAATACAATAATACATACCAATTAGTGTTGTGTTCCAAGTTTCATGCCAAACAAACCGAGTTTGAACTATTTTAAGCGAGAAAGTACAAAAAAATGCTTAAAAACCTTAGAATCGCAACTTAGCACGTAATTTCAAGCATATGACTATTGTTTTAAATTTTAATCATTTCAAAACTTAAACATATGTACTTTAGTGTTGTGTTCCAAGTTTCATGCCAAACAAGCCAAGTTTGAAATATTTTAAGTGACTAAATGCCAATAAAAGGTCAAAACCATTAAAACGCAACTTTGCACGTAATTTCAACCTTAGGACTATTGTATTCAATTCTAACCCTTTCAAAAAATATTTGTATGTTAATCAGTATTGTGTGGCATGTTTTACGCCAAACAAACATAATTTGATCTACTTTAAGCGAGTAAGTGCTAGAAAAAGCTTAAAAATCCTTAAAAACACAATTTCGCACATAATTTCAAACATATGACTATTTTTTTAAATTTAATAACCTTAAGAAAAACAATATATACCAAATAATGTTGTGTGCAAAGTTTTTTGTAAATCAAACAAAGTTTGACTACTTTAAGGGAGTAACTACCCAAAAAAACTTAAAAAAACCTTATAAATGCAACTTTGCACGTAATTTCAAACATATAAATAATTTTTTCAAATCTAACCATTTCAAAAAAATTATATTTAACAATTAGTGTTGTGTTCCAAGTTATTTTAAGGGAGTAAGTACTAAAAAAAGCTTAAATAAACCTTATAAACTCAACATCGCACGTAATTTCAAGCATATCAATATTGTTTTCAATTTTAACCATTTTGAAACAATAATATATACCAATTACTGTTGTGTTCCAAGTTTGATGCCAAACAAACCATGTTTGAACTATTTTAAGCGAGTATGTGCCAAAAAATGCTTAAAAACCTTAAAACCGCAATTTAGCTTATAATTTCAAGCATATGACTATTGTTTTCAATTTTAAACATTTCAAAACTATAATATATGTAAACTAGTGTTGTATTCCAAGTTTCATGCTAAACAAGCCAAGTTTTTGAACTATTTTACGCAAGAAAATTCCAAAAAAGGTTAAAAATAAAGAAACATAACTTTGAACGTAATTTCAACCTTAGGACTATTGATTTCAATTCTAACCCTTTTAAAAAAATTATATACGTTATGGAGTGTTGTGCGCCAAGTTTTATGCAATACAAACCACATTTGAACTATTTTAAGCGAGTAAGCGCCAAACAAAGCTTAAAAAAAATCTTAAAAACGTAATTTCGCACGTAATTTCAAACATATGACTTTTTTTTCAATTCTAAAAACTTCAAAACAACAATATATACCAAATAGTGTTGTGTGCCAGGTTTAATGCCAAACTAACCATGTTTTAAATACTTTAAGGGAGTATTTGCCAAAAACAACTTAAAAAAACCTTATAAACGCAACTTTGCATGTAATTTCAAGCATATCAATATTGTTTTCAATTCTAACCATTTCAATATAATAATATATACCAATTAGTGTTGTATTCCAAGTTTCATGCAAAACAAAACAAGTTTAAACTATTTTAAACGAGTAAGTGCCAAAAAATGCTTAAAAATCTTAAAACCGCAACTTAGCAATTAATTTCAAGCATATGACTATTTTTTAAAATTTTTAATCAATTCAAAATTATAATATAAGTAAATTTGTGTTGTATTCCAAGTTTCATGCCAAACAAGCCAAGTTTGAATTATTTTAAGCGAGTGAATGCCAAAAAAAGTTTAAAAACCATAAAAACGTAACTTTGCACGTAATTTCAACCTTAGGACTATTTTTTTCAATTTAAACTCTTTCAACAAAATTTTGTATGTTAATGAATTGTAGTGTGCTAAGTTTTATGCCAAACAAACTAAATTTGAACTACTTTAAACGAGTAAATGCCAAGAAAAACTTTAAAAACTTTAAAAACGCAACTTCGCACGTAATATCAAACATATCTCTATTATCCTCAATGTTAACAACTACAAAACAACAATATATACAAAATAGTGGTGTGTGCCAGGTATCATGCCAAACAAACCAAGTTTGAACTACTTTAAGGGACTAAGTGCCAAAAAAAGCATAAAAAAACCTTTTAAAAGCAACTTCGCACGTATTTTCAAGCATAAAAATTATTTTTTCAATTCAAATTATTTTTAAAACATAATATATACTAATTAGTGTTTTGTTACAATTTTCATTCCAAACAAACCAAGTTTAAACTATTTTAAAAGAGTAAGTGCCAAAAAAAAATTATAAAAAAACCTTAAAACCGCAACTTTGCACGTAATTTAAAGCATAAGACTATTAATTTCAATTCTAATCACTTCAAAACTATAATATATGTTAATTAGTGTTGTGTTCCATGTTTTATGCAAGCAAACCAAGCTTGAACTATTTTAAGCGAGTAAATGCCAAAAAAAGGTTAAAAACATTAAAAACGCAACTTTGCACGTAACTTGAACCTTAGGACTATTATTTTCATTTCTGCTCATTTCAAAAAAAATATATTTGTTAGAGAATGTTGTTTGCCAAGTTTTATGCGAAACAAACCAAATTTGAACTAATTTAAGCTAGTAAGTGCCAAAAAACGCTTTAAAAATCTTAATGACGCAACTTCACACGTAATTTCAAGATATGAATATTGTTTTCAATTTTAACCATTTCAAAACAATTACATATACCAATTACTGTTGTATTCCAACTTTCATGCCAAACAAACCAAATTTGAACTATTTTAAGCAAGTAAGTGCCAAAAAATGCTCAAAAAACCTTAAAACCGCAACTTAGCAAATCATTTCAAGCATATGACTATTGTTTTCATTTTTAATCATTTCAAAACTATAATATATGTAAATTAGTGTTGTGTTCCATGTTTCATGCCAAATAAGCCTAGTTTGAACTATTTTAAGCGAGTAAATGCAAAAATAGGTTAAAAACCATAAAAACGAAACTTTGCACGTATTTTCAATCTTAGGACTATTTTTTTAAATTATAACCCTTGAAAAAAAGTTATATATGTTAATTAATGTTTTGTGCCAAGGTTTATGCCAAACAAACCAAATTTGAACTACTTTAAGCGAGTAAGTTCCAAAAAAAGCTTAAAAACATTAAAACCGTAACTTAGCAAGTAATTTCAAGCATATGACTATTTTGTTTTCAATTTTAATCATTTCAAAACTTTAATATATGTAAATTAGTGTTGTGTTCCAAGTTTCATGCCAAAAAAGCTAAGTTTGAAATATTTTAAATGGGTAAATGCCAATAAAAGCATAAAAACCATTAAGGCGCAACTTTGCACGTAATTTCAACCTTAGGACCATTGTATTCATTTTAACCCTTTCAAAAAAATTTGTATGTTAATGAGTGTTGTGTGCCAAGTTTTATGTCAAACAAACCAAATTCGATCCACTTTAAACGAGTAAGTGCAAAAAAATGCTTAAAAACCTTAAAAACGCATTTTAGCACGTAATTTCCAACATATGACTATTGTTTTCAATTTGAACAACTTCAATACAACAATATATATCAAATAGTGTTGTGTGCCAAGTTTCATGAAAATCAAATGAAGTTTGAACTACTTTAAGGGAGTAACTTCACAAAAAGACATAAAAAAAACCTTATAAACGCAACTTCGCACGTGATTTCAAGCATATAAATAACTTTATCAATTCTAACCATTTCAAACAAATTATATATAATAACTAGTGTTGTGTTCCAAGTTTCATTCCAAACAAACCAAGATTAAACTATTTTAAGCTAGTAAGTGCCAAAAAATGATTATCAAAAAATCTTAAAATCGCAACTTAGCACGTAATTTCAAGCATAGGACTAGGAATTTCAATTCTAATCACTTCAAAACTATAATATATGTTAATTAGTGTTATGTTCGAAGTTTTAAGCCAAACAAACCAAGTTTGAAGTATTTTAAGCGAGTAAATGCCAAAGAAAGGTTAAAATTCGTAAATACGCAACTTTGCAAGTAATTTCAACCTTAGGACTATTGTTTTCATTTCTGACCATTTAAAAAATATTATATATGTTAATAAATGTTATGTGTCAAGTTTTATGCCAAACAAACCAAATTGAACGACTTTAAGCGACTAAGTGCCAAAAAACGTTTTAAAAATCTTAAAAACGCAACTTCGCACGTTATTTCAAACATATGACTATTTTTTTTCAATTTCAACAACTTCAAAACAACAATATATTGCAAATAGTGTTGTGTGCAAGGTTTCATGCAAAACAAACCAAGTTACTTTAAGCGAGTAAGTGCGAAAAAAAGCTTTAAAAAACCTTATAAACTCAACATCGCATCTAATTTCAATCATATCTATATTGTTTTCAATTTTAACCATTTCGAAACAATAATATATACGAATTACTGTTGTGCTCCAAGTTTGATGCCAAAAAACCAAGTTTGAACTATTTTAAGCGAGTAGGTGGAAAAAAATGCTTAAAAAATCTTAAAATCGCAACTTAGTTTATAATTTCAAGCATATGACTATTGTTTTCAATTTTAAACATTTCAAAAGTATAATATATGTAAATTAGTATTGTGTTCCAAGTTTAATGCCAAAAAAGCCAAGTTTTTGAACTATTTTAAGTAAGAAAATGCCAAAAAAGGTTAAAAACCATAAAAACATAACTTTGCACGTAATTTTTACCTTAGGACGATTGATTTAAATTCTGACCCTTTCAAAAAAATTATACATGTTATTGAGTAATGTGCGCCAAGTTTGTGCGAAACAAACCACAGTTGAACTATTTTAAGCGAGTAAGAGCCAAAAAAAGCTTAAAAAACCTTAAAAACGCAATTTCGCACGTAATTTCAAACATATGACCATTTTTTTTCAATTATAACAACTTCAAAAAAAAATATATATACCAAAGTTTGTTGCGTGACAGGTTTCATGCCAAACTAACCAAGTTTTAACTACTTTAAGGGTGTAAGTGCCAAAAAAAGCTAAAAAAAACCTTATAAACGCAACTTCGCACGTAAGTTCAAGCATATCAATATTCTTTCAATTCTAACAATTTCAATACAATAATATATACCAATTAGTGTTGTGTTCCAAGTTTCAAACCGAACAAACCAAGTTTAAACTATTTTAAGCGAGTAAGTGCCAAAAAGCACTTAAAAACCTTAAAACCGCAACTTAGCAAATGATTTCAAGCATATGACTATTATTTTAAATTTTTAATCATTTCAAAATTATAATATGAGTAAATTTATGTTGTATTCCAAGTTTCATGCCAAACAAGCCAAGTTGGAACTATTTTAAGCGAGTGAATGCCAAAAAAGGTTGAAAACCATAAAGACGCAACTTAGCACGTAATTTCAACCTTAGGACTACTGTTTTCAATTTTAACTCTTTCAACAAAATTTTTTATGTTAATGAGTGTTGTGTGCCAACTTTTATGCCAAACAAACCAAATTTGAACTACTTTAAGTGAGGAAGTGCCAAAAAAAACTACACTTTAAAAACGCAATTTCGCACATAATTTCAAACATATGCCTATTTTCCTCAATTTTAACAACTTCAAAACAACAATATATATACCAAATTATGTTGTGTGCTAAGTTTCATGCCAATCAAACCAAGTTTGAACTACTTTAAGAGACTAAGTGCCCAAAAAAGCTTAAAATAACCTTATAAACGCAACTTCGCACGTAATCTCGAGCATATAAATAATTTTTTCAATTCTAACCATTTCAAAAAAATAATATATACCACTTAGTGTTGTGTTCCAAGTTTCATTCCTAACAAACCAAGTTTGAACTATTTTAAACGAGTAAGTGCCAAAATATGCTTATTAAAACCTTAAAACCGCAACTTAACATGTAATTTGAAGCATATGACTATTAATTTCAATTCTAATCACTTCAAAACTAAAATAAGTGTTCATTAGTGTTGTGTTCCATGTTTTAAGAAAACAAACCAAGTTTGAACTATTTTAAGCGAGTAAATGCCAAAAAAGGTTTGAAAAACCTTAAAAACGCAACTTTGCACGTAATTTGAACCTTAGGACTTTTTTTTCATTTCTCACCATTTCAAAATAATTTTATATGCTAATGAATGTTGTGTGCCAAGATTTATGCCAAACAAACCAAATTTGAACTAATTTAAGCGAGTAAATGCCAAAAATTGCTTAAAAAATCTTAAAAACACAACTTCGCACGTAATTTCAAGCACATGAATATTTTTTTCTATTTTATCCATTTCAAAACAATAATATATACTAATTAATGTTGAGTTCCATGTTTCACGCCAAACAAACCAAGTTTGAACTATTTTAAGCGAGTAAGTGCCCAAAAATGTTTTAAAAACCTTAAAATTGCAACTTAGCAACTAATTTCAAGCTTATGACTATTGCATTCAATTTTAAACATTTCGAAACTACAATATATGTAAATTAGTGTTGTGTTCTAAGTTACATGCCAAACAAACCAAGTTTGAACTATTATAAGCGAGAAAATGCTAAATAAGGCTAAAAACAATAAAAACGCAACTTTGCACGTAATTTCAACCTTAGTACTATTGTTTCTATTAAAACCGTTTCAAAAAACTAATATATTTTAATAAGTGTTGTGCGCCAAGATTTATGCCAAACAAATCAAATTTTAACTATTTTAAGCAAGTAAGTGCCAATAAATGCTTAAAACCTTAAAACCGTAGTTTAGCATGTAATTTCAAGCATATGACTATTGTTTCAAATTTTAATCGTTTCAAAACTATAATTTATGTAAATTAGTGTTTTGTTCCGAATTTCAGGCCAAACAAGCCAAGTTTGAACTATTTTAAGCGAGTACATGTCAAAAAAAAGGTTTAAAACCATAAAAACGCAACTTTGCATGTAATTTCAACCTTAGGACTATAGTATTCAATTCTAACCCTTTTAAAGAAAAGTTTTATATCAATGAGTGTTGTGTGCCAAGTTTTATGCCAAACAAACCAAATTTGAATTTAATTAAGCGAGTAAGTGCTACAAAAAGCTTAAAAAATCTTTAAAACGCAATTACGCACATAATTTCAAACATATGACTATTTTTTTTTTTAATTTTAACAACTTCAAAACAATAATATATACCAAAGACTGTTGTGTGCGAAATTTCATACCAAACAAAGCAAGTTTCAACTACTTGAAGGGAGTAAATGCCAAAAAAAGCTTAAAAAAAACCTTATAAACGTAACTTCGCACGTAATTTCAATCATGTCAACATTGTTTTAAATTCTAAGCATTTAAAAACAACAATATATCCCAAATAGTGTTGTGCAGCAAGTTTCATGCCAAACAAACCAAGTTTGAAATACTTTCAGAGAGTATGTGCCAAAAAAAGCTTAAAAAAAACCTTATAAACGCAACTTCGTACGTAATTTGAAGCATATAAATAATTTTTTCAATTCTAACCATTTCAAAACAATTATAATTACCAATTAGTGTTGTGTTCCAAGTTTGAACTATTTAAAGCGAGTAAGTGCCAAAAATGATTAAAAAAGCTTAAAATTGCAACTTAGCACGTAATTTCAAGCATAGGACTATTTTTTAAAATTCTAATCACTTCAAAACTATAATTTGTGTTGTGTTCTAAGTTTTATGCCAAACCACCAAGTTTGAACTATTTTAAGTGAGTAAAAGCCAAAAAAAGATTAAAAATCTTAAAAACGCAACTTTGCACGTAATTTCAACCTTTGGACATTGTTTTCAAGTCTAACCTTTTCAAAGTAATTATATATGTTAATAAGTGTTGTGTGCCAAGTTTTATGCCAAACAAACCAAATTTGAACGATTTTAAGCAAGTAAGTGCCACAAAAAGCTTTAAAAACCTTAAAAACGCAACTTCGCACTTAAATTTCAAACATATGACTATTTGTTTTCAATTTTAACAACTTCAAAATAACAATATATACCAAATAGTGTTGTGTGCTAATTTTCATGCCAAAAAAACCAAGTTTTAACTACTTTAAGAAAGTAAGTGCCAAAAAAAGCTTAAGAAAATGATTAAAAAACCTTGAAACTGCAACTTAGCAACACTAGTGGAAAAAACCTTATTTGCTGCAGTTTTTTGGCCATAATATGTTGCGGTCTTTGCCCCAAGCATTAGTGTTAGCAGCAGATGGCCTATTTTAAATGCTGCGGTTTAAAACCGCAGCAGAAAAGTGCACTATATGTTGCGGGCATCCCAATAACCGCAACATATAGTCATACACTATATGCTGCGGGGCTCCTTAAAACTGCAGCATGTAGTGTATGACTATATGCTGCAGTTTTAAGGATGCCCGCAACATTTATATATAGTTTTTTTTTGCTTTTTTCGTTTAATACTATTAAAAAATTTGATAATCTATAATGTAATAAACAATGATTAATCATATGATAATCACCAATTAACACCAATAATCTCTTTGTAAACTCTCGATCGTATATATAATATAATAATATGTACATATAAAAAATTAAAGTCCTAAATCTAAACTAATTACATTATTTACCAAGAAAAAAAAATTAGCAGGATACGCGGCAATTTTGTCTTTCAATTTGCGTATTTGCCCATCTCTCAAAGGGCGTGTTTCGCTTGGAATGTCGTATAAAACCTATAATATAATATAAAATTAAAAGATGCATAAACATTAGATTTTACCAATAATAGTAAATATAAAATATAAAATATTATTTACGAACGTAACAAATACTTACGACATCTATGTTTTCCACTCCAACCTCCTTCAAGCATTGTAAGATATCGTCAATGTATTTGAAAGTGTAGTAGCCGCAATCAACAAAATTATAAGCTTGTCGAAGCACTACGAGAAAATAGATCTTAGTTGAAAAAACGCTTAAAAACCCTTAAAATCGCAACTTAGCACGTAATTTCCAGCATATGACTATGATTTACAATTCTAACCACTTCAACACAATAATATATACCAAATAGTGTTGTGTGCCAAGTTTCGTGCAAAAAAACCAAGTATGAACTACTTTATGCGCGAAAGTCCAAAAAAAGTTTGAAAACCCATAAAATCGCAACTTAGCACGTAATTTCTAACATATGACTATTATTTTCAATTCTAAACACTTCAAAGAAATAATATTAACCAAATAGTGTTGTGTGCCAAGTTTCGTGCAAAACAAACGAAGTTTGAGCTACTTTATGCGCGAAAGTCCAAAAAAAGCTTAAAAACCCATAAAATCGCAACTTAGCGCGTAATTTCTAACATATGACTATTATTTTCAATTCTAAACACTTCAAAGCCATAATATTAACCAAATAGTGTTGTGTGCAAAGTTTCGTGCAAAACAAACCAAGTTTGAGCTATTTTATGCGCGAAAGTCCAAAAAAAGCTTAAAAACTCATAAAATTGCAACTTAGCACGTAATGTCTAGCATATGACTATTATTCTCAATTCTAAACCCTTCAACGCAATAATATATACCAAATAGTGTTGTGTGCCAAATTTCGTGCAAAACAAACCAAGTTTGAGCTACTTTATGCGCAAATGTCCAAAAAGAGCTTAAAAACCCATAAATCGCAACTAAGCACGTAATTTCTAACATATGACTATTATTTTCAATTTTAAACACTTCAAAGAAATAATATTAACAAAATAGTGTTGTGTGCCATGTTTCGTGCAAAACAAACAAGGTTTGAGCTACTTTATGCGCGAAAGTCCAAAAAAAGCTTAAAAACCCATAAAATCGCAACTTAGTACGTAATTTCTAGCATATGAGTATTATTTTCAATTCTAATCCCTTCAACGCAATAATATATACCAAATAGTTTTGTGTGCCTAGTTTCGTGCAAAACAAACCATGCTTGAGCTACTTTATGCACGAAAGTCCAAAAAAAGCTTAAAAACCCATAAAATCGCAACTTAGCACGTAATTTCTAACATATGGCTATTATTTTCATTTCTAAACACTTCAAAGCAATAATATTAACCAAATAGTGTTGTGTGCCAAGTTTCGTGCAAAACAAACCAAGTTTGAGCTACTTTATACCCAAAAGTCCATAAAAAGCTTAAAAACCCATTAACTTGCAACTTAGCCATTGGTGTATGGTTAGTTTTAGCATTATTCAAGCCATATTTCTTGAGAAGTTCTTTTATATATTTTTGTTGGTGAATAAAGATACCATTTGTTGTTTGTTTAATTTGTAAACCAAGGAAGAAGTTTTGTTCTCCCATCATACTCATTTCAAATTCAGTGCTCATAAAGTCAGCAAATTCTTTACACAGCAATTCATTGGTGGCTCCAAAAATAATATCATCAACATATATTTGAACAACTAAAAATATTAAAACCTCTATTCTTAAAGAATAAGGTTTTATCGATTTATCTCTAACAAAGTTATTTTCTATCAAAAACTTTGATAGTCTTTCATACCATTGCCTAAGAGCTTGTTTTAAGCCGTAAAGAGCTTTATCAAGCTTGTAGACATGATCAAGACAAAAGGTATTTTCAAAGCTTGGGGGTTGTTCAACAGAAACTACTTCATCAAGAAATCCATCTAAAAAAGCACATTTTACATCCATTTGATATAATTTAAAGTTCATGAATGCAGCAAAAGAAATTAAAATTCTAACAGCCTCTAACCTTGCTACCGGCGCAAATGTCTTGGTATAATCAATTCCTTCTTGTTGATTGTATCCTTTCACCACGAGCCTCGCTTTGTTTCCTACAACAATTCCATGCTCATCTAATTTATTCCGAAATACCCATTTTAATCCAATCACCTTTTTGTGTTTTGGTTTGGGTTCTAAATGTCATACATTATTTGTTTCAAATTCATTTAATTCATCTTGCATGGCTACGATCTATTCGGAATCTTTTAGCGCTTCTTCGTGATTTTTGGATTTGCAAAGTGTGCACAAAAGTTTCTCATTTGGGATCTGGTTTGTGTTCCTTTATTCAAATCACTTATACTCAAATCAAGAGGATGACATTTTTTTGATATTTCCAAGGTTTAGGCACAAATTCTCTTATGGCAATAGTGGTATGCTCTGGATCATTCGCATGATTGTTGTGCTGTTCAGCTACTGGATCAGCTTGCTCATTTGTGGGAACAAATGGATTGGGAACAGTCTGGTGGTCCTAAAGTACTGGCAGTTCGTGATCATGATCGGTCCTTTCTGCTTCTTCTGGAATTGGCTGTTCACCTGCTGTTCCTTGATCTTTCATTTTCATTTCTTCTTCATCGTCCTCTAGATTTGCAAGACCTATTTTAAAATTATTTGTATCCTGTTCACTTGTCAAAAAGTTAGTTTCATCAAAAATAATGTGAACATATTCTTCTACGATCATTGTTCTTTTATTGTAAACTCTGTAGGCTTTACTATTTGATGAATAGCCAAGAAATACTACTTCATCACTTCTTTCATCAAACTTTCCTATACTTCGTTTTCCATTAACATAAACAAAGCACTTGCATCCAAACACACGAAAATAGAAAATATTTGGTTTTACACCTTTAAGCAATTCATAGGTTGTCTTTGAAGTGATGGGTCTTATTAATACACGATTTAATATATAACATGCAGTATTGACAGCCTCGGCCCAAAAATTTCTAGGTAGACCACTAGCAATTAATATAGTTCTAGCCATTTCCTCTAAAGTTCTATTTTTTCTTTCTACCACACCATTTTGATGTGGTGTTCTTAGTGCGGAAAAATTATGACTTATTCCATGTTCATTGCAGTAATTCATAACGCCTGAATTTTCGAATTCTTTACCGTGATCTGACCTTATGTGAATAATCTGATTATTGATAGATTTTTGTATTTTGTTAGCGAAAGAAACAAACTCATTAAAAGCTTCATCCTTTAAGAATTTTATAGACGGCAATCCTCTTACTAGATCTTTTGATCTTAAAGTATTAATCAATGAAAAGCTTGCAGTACTTAGACGTTTATGCCAAAGCAGTGGGTCGTCTTCTATAACACTTAGACACGTTAGACTGGTTTTAGGAACATTGTCAAGGTCCACAACATAAGTGTTCCCTTTTCTGATTCCTTCAAGAATTATGTCTCCTGTGTCATTCCTAGAAATAATGCACTTTTCAGAGGTAAAGTTTACAGAGTTACCTTTATCACAGAACTGAGAAATGCTAAGTAACTTATGTTTCAAATTCTCTGCTAAAAATACATTATCGATTGCATGGGAACTGGACCTTCCAACTTTTCCTTTGGCGATTATCTCACCCTTCATATTGTCACTGAAGGTTACAGTTCCCCCATCATAGGCTTCCAGTAAGAGAAATTTTGATTTGTCACCTGTCATGTGCTTGGAACCCCCAATGTCGAGATACCATGAGTTGTTCCCCCTCACTTGGACCTCAAAAAAAACTAATTGTTAGTAATCGGAACCAGGCTTTCTTGGGTTCCGCGTCGATTTTGCATGAATCAACTTTCTTAATCCATATGTTATCGACATAGTTTTTGTTGGAGACAGTGTGCTGTTCCCTTTTGGTACACTGGTCGTTCAGATGGCCAATTTTTCCACAAAAGGAACAGATCCTGTCACTAGGGAGATCAACGTAAACCTTTTTCTTCTTGTTATTATTAAAGTATTTTAGGCCTTTTGAATTTTTACTTTTGGCATCTAGAATTCATTTGGGAGTAATTTTGATTTTGCCTTTTTCTCTTGAATTTAATTCAAGCTCATTCTTATCATGTTGATTCGGTTGGATTCTAGATTCATTTTCAAATTTTGAAAATCATTACACAAGTCTTTAGTAGATGCATCATTCAATTTCTTATTCGAGCCTAACAATTTATATTGCGTTAACTCAATATTAAGAATAACATTTTCTTTTTTAATTCTCTCCATACATTCCTTTAGAATAATGTTTTGGTCCAACAAACCGAAAATTCTGTTTTGGACATCGGATCTAAAGGTGTTTATATAGGAAACATGGTCTTTACTTATTTTGAGCTCCTTTTCCAATTGAAGACACTTATCATTACAATTTTCTAGTTTAACTTGTGTCTCCTTTAGCAACACTATTAATTTATTTTTACTTAATTTGGATGGATGGATAGAAAATGAGTTAGAAGTATTTACCTGCTTTCCTTTGGATGTCTCCTCCTTGATTTCATGCGTGGCCATGAGACATAGGTTTGATGTCTCTTCCTCTTCGAGAATTACAGTTTCATCATCACTTTCAGATTCTCCCCATGCTACAATCATGGCTTTGCAAAAGTCGGTCTTGTTAAAATTTCCTTTGCTTAGTGGTCTTCCTAAATCCCTTGCCTTTCCCTTGCCCTTTTCATTTTTCCACATTGGGCATTCCTTGATGAAGTGCTCGGTACTACCACATTTGTGGCACTCAAGGTTGGATTTTGTTCTTCTTTCTTTGTTGTTTCTTTGATTGAATACCTGCTGTTCCTGAAGAACTTCTTGAATTTTCGTACCAGCATAGCAGCCTCCTCCTCATCACATTCAGATTCCTCCAGTTCCACTGCTGCCAGGGCCAATCCCTTGTTTCTAGAACTCTCAGCTGTTCCCAAATGTAATTCATGAGTCATTAGGGAACCTGCCAACTCTTCCAGATTAATTTTGTAAAATCTTTGGACTACTGTATGGCAGTAATATTGGCTCTCCAGCGCTAGTCTTGAGGGAGGCTCCTAAGGATCTTTCTTAATTGTTCATTGGTGGAAATTATTCTTCCAAGAGAGACAAGTTCGTTTGTGATGTTAATAAACCTTGTAAACATCTCTTGGATGCTTTCTCTTGGTTCCATAACAAACCTTTCATACTTAGACATCAACAAGTCTATCTTGGAACGTTTTACTTCACTTGTTCCCTCATGGGTAACAGCTACCAGGTCCCAAATCTGCTTGGCAGATTTGCATCCCATTATTCGATTATGTTCATTTGGTCCAAGACTACAGTGAAGTAATTTATGGCAAGAGCATTTATTTCCATTTTTTGAAAATCTTCTTTTTCAAATTCGGTTATGGGTTTGGGAACAATTTCATTATTGGAGTTAGTAGTGGCTACCTCAAAGTCTCCAATTTCGATGACTCTCCAAACTTGATAATTTTCCGCTTTGATGAAGATCTCCATCCTATTCTTCAAATAAGTGTAGAATTTTCAATCAAACATGGGTGGTCTTTGAGTGGAGTAACCTTTTTCCATTCGCTCGTTCATAATTGACATCTCTGTGAAAACCAGGATTCTGCCCTCAGAGTTTCCTGATCAAATGGGAACAGGGCTCTGATACCAATTGTAGATTGAGTTAGAGATGGGAACAGCAACAAGAGGGGGGGTGAATTGTTGTTGTTTTAAGTTTAAGCGTTTTTTCCCTATTTTTGCGGAATTAAATAAGATAAATAAAGCTTAAACTTAGAGCGAAATAATGAAAGAGACAACAAGATTTTTACGTGGAAAGCTTCTAGGCCTAATTAGAAGAAAAAACCACGACCCCACGGGATTTTTAAATTCTCCACTATGTTTAAGGCAACTCATTACAATTACATTAAACACCTTGCTTCACTCGAAGCGCATAAACTAGGCCAAACTCTCTTTCCTATTGCTTCACTCAAAGCGACTAACTTAGCTTCACTAAAAGCTAATCGATTCACAAGCGTCACTAAAAGCTATCTAATCCCCCTTAGACTCACCCGAGTCTAATTACAAATATCACTCAAAAACCCTTAAAAAAGGATAAAAATTCTCCAAAATAAAATCAATAAGTTGCATAAGAAAATATTATAAAATCAATTGGCCTTTTTAAAACAATTTTTTCTTGTAAAAAGTCCAAAAATAATCGCATGAATGAAAGAGCTCATACGATGGATACACTAAGGAACAACCGAATTAGATCACTATTTATAGAATTAAATTCCCTAATAAAAAGGAAGAAACCAACCACTATTCCCTTATCCCAAATAATAAGGAGAATAATGTGGATCTTAAAATCCAAGTCATCCTACGGTTAATATCTAAAAATAGGTATTAATCTTGACAAATTCAACCCCACGGTTATCTAATAATAGAGACAATTGCTATTTACTAATATTAGGGATGGTTACCTATTTACTAAAATTAGGGATGGTTATTCTAATAATAGCTAACGTTTCCTTATCATCAGTTGCTGTTCCTATATTTAGCCAATTCAATTATTCACTAAATATAGATCCTAAAATAAAGACTTATAAAATCGTTAGATAATTTTGGAAAATACTTTGCCAATTAACTTTAATAATTTATTAATGCAACAAATTAACTTTAATTAATACATCAACTAAAAATAGAAAATATAATTAAAAACATAATTTTAGTGGACATATTAAACTGACTTCAATCTAGGAACAGTATGTTGTCTCCAATTTCCAGTTTTGTTAGAACATCAAACTTGGAAATAGTAGACCTCCTGTCTACATATTACATCCAAAGCGATATACTCTTCTAACATCTTTTGGATCCTTTTGGCACGTACATTTTCATAAACTAAGGCATAGGCACCATCAACGATCATAATCAAGACCGGATATCGACCTGCACACAATCTCTAAAAACATATTTGTTTAAATAAAGTGTAGTCATCATCAAAATGCAAGAGGTCCAACAACGTTTGTGCCGAAGAAGAGGGTCATCTTCTATAACACTGAGACAAGTCGGACTGGATTTGGGAACAGTGTTGAGGTCCACAACGTAGGTGTTCCCCTTTTGGATTCATTCCAAATTAGTGTCTCCTGTGTCACTCGTAGAAATAATGCATTTTTCAGATGTGAAGTTTACAGAGTTACCTTTGTCACAGAACTGAGAAATACTTAGTAAGTTATGTTTTAAATTCTCGACCAAAATACATTATCAATTGCATGGGAACTTGACATTCCTACTTTTCCTGTGGCGATGATTTCACCTTTCATGTTGTCACCGAAAGTCACAATTCCCCAATCATAGCTTTCCAGTGAGAGAAATTTTGATTTATCACTTGGCATGTGCTTGGAACACCCACTAACGAGATACCTTGAGTTGTTCCCCCTCACTAGAACTTGTATGAAAAATTAATTGTTAAAATTAGGAACCCAGTCTTTCTTGGGTTTCTTGTCGATTTGACATGAATCAGCTTTCTTAATCCAAATACGATAGACATAGTCTCTATTGGAGACAGTATGCTGTTCTCTTTTGATACACTGGATTTTCAGATGTCCAGTTTTTCCACAAAAGGAACAGACTTTGTCACTTGGGAGATCAACATAGACCTTTTTCTTTTTATTATTCTTAAAGTGATCAAGGCCTTCTGAATTTTTACTTTTAGCATTTAGAATCCATTTGGGAACATTTTTTATTTTCCCTTTTTCTCTTGAATTTAATTCAAGTTTTAATTTATCATTGTCTGTTTGGTTGGATTCTAAGTTGATTTTCAAATTTTGAAAATCAGTACACAAATCTTTAACAGTTGCGTCATTTAATTCCTTATTCAAGCCTAGTAATTTATATTGTGTCAATTCAACATTAAGATTAATATTTTCCTTTTTCACTCTTACCATTGTTTCCTTTAGAATTATATTTTGATCCAACAAACTGAAAAATTTGTTTTAGACATCGGATATAAAGGTATTTATATAGGAAATATGGTTTTTACTTATCTTAAGGTCTTTTTAAATTTGGAGATATTTATCATTACATTCTTTCAATTTCTCTTGTGTCTCCATAAGCAACTCAATTATATCTATTTAATTTAAACCAATGGTTAGAAAATAAATTAGAAGACTTTACCTGTTTGCCTTTGGACTTCTCATTCTTGCTTTCGTGTGAGGCCATGAGACATAAGTTAGCTGTTTCTTCTTCCTCAGGGTTTTCAATGTCAGTATCACTCTCGGATTCTCCCCATGCAGCTATTATGGCTTTGTGAAAGTCGGTTTTGTTGAGATTTCCTTTGCTTTATATTCTTCCTATATCCCTTGCCTTTCCCTTGCCCTTTCATTTTTCCATATAGGGCAATCTTTGATGAAGTGTTCCGTACTTCCACATTTGTGGCATTCAAGAATGGATTTTGTATTTGCTGTTCTTCTTTCTTTGTTGCTTCTTTGATTGGTGTACATGTTGTTCCTGAAAAATTTCTTGAATTTTCGTACCAGCATGGCAGCCTCCTCCTCATCACATTCTGATTCATCTTGATCTCTGCTGATGCCAGAGCCAATCCCTTGTTTCGGGAACTGTCTGTTATTCCCAAATATAATTCGTGTGTCATTAGGGAACCAGCCAACTCTTCCAGATTGAATTTTGTAAAATCTTTAGATTCCTAGATGGCAGTGACCTTGGCTCTCCAGCGTTCATCTTGAGGGAGACTCCTTAGAATTTTCCTTACCTGTTCATCGGTGGGAATAAGTCTTCCAAGAGTGACAAGTTCATTTGTGATGTTAGTGAACCTTGTAAACAACTCTTGGATGCTTTCTCTTGGTTCCATAACAAACCGTTCATACTTAGACATCCACGAGTCTATCTTGGAACGTTTCACTTCACTTGTTCTTTCACGGGTACCTGCAAGCAGGTCCCAAATCTATTTGGCAGATTTGTAACCCATAATGCGGTTATGCTCGTTGGGTCCAAGACCACAGTGAAGTAACTTGATGGCAAGAGCATTTATCTCCTTTTTCTAAAAATCTTCTTTTTCAAATTCGGTTATAGGTTTGGGAATAATTTCTTTATTGGAGTTTGTAGTTGCTACCTCAAAGTCTCCAATTTCAATAACTCTCCAAACTTGATAATTTTCGGCTTTGATGAAGATCTTCATCCTATTCTTCCAGTATGTATAGAATTTTCCATCAAACATGGGTGGCCTTTGAGTAGAGTACCCTTCTTCCGTTCGTTCATTCATTATCGACATCTCTAACAATACCAGGATAATGGTCTCAGGGTTTCCTGATCAAATGAGGAACAGGGCTTTGATACCAATAAGTACACTGTGTTAGAGATGAGAACACAACAAGAGGGGGGGTGAACTGTTGTTTTGATAAGTTTAAGTATTTTAGCCCTGTTTTTGCGGAATTAGATAAAAGAAATAAAACTTAAACTTAGAGTGAAATAATGAAAGAGACAACACAATTTTACGTGGAAACCTGCTAGGCCTAAATAGAAGGAAAAACCACGACCCCTCGGGATTTCAAAACTCTCCACTATGTTTTAGGCAACTCATTACAATTACATAAAACACTTTGCTTCACTCGAAGCTTCTCTTACTAGGCCAACTTCTCCTTTCAATTGCTTCACTCAAAGCAACTCTCTTAGCTTTACTCCAAGCTATTCTCTTCTCTAGCAACGGTTCCTTTTAATAATATTAGGCACGGTTCCTTTTACTAATATTAGGCACGGTTCCATTTACTAATCTTAGGCACTGTTCCATTTATTAATCTTAGGCACGGTTACTAATATCAACTATTGTTCCCTTCACTGTATTTAGCAAATTTAGTTATTCACTAAATATAGATCCGAAACAAAAGCCTTTTGAAAAGGATTTAGAAAATCATACGTTAGGTGGTTATAAAATATTTGGCCAATTAACTTAATAATTATATAATGCAACAAATTAATTTTAACCAATACATCAACTAAAAATCAGAAAATATAATAATAATCAGAATTCCAGCAGACGTATTTTCTCCTGACTTCAGTCTGGGAACACTGCACTGTTTCCAAATTCCAGTTGTGTTAAATCATCAAACTTGGGAACAGTAGACCTGCTGTCTACATTTAAATTCCTAAGCGATAAACCTTTTCTAACATCTTTTGATTCCTTTGACGAGTACACGTTCATAGACCAAGTCATAGGTACTATCAACGATCTTAATCATGACCGGATATCGACCTGCAAACAATCTCTAAAAATACATTTGTTTATATAAAGTGTAGTCATCATCAAAAACTAAGAAAGCCAACACTAACCATTCCAAGTTTCATGCCAAACAATACAAGTTTGAACTATTTTGAAGTAAGTGACAAAAATTGCTTAAAAAACTTTAAAACTGCAACTTAACACGTAATTTCCAACATATGACCATTATTTTCAGTTGTAATCAATTCAAAACAATAATATATACCAGTTAGTAGTGTCATGCCAAACAAACCAAGTTTGAACTTACTTAAGCCAGTACGTGCCAAAAAATGCTTAAAAAACCTTAAAACCGCAACTTAACACGAAATTTCAAGCATATGACAATGGTTTTGATTTCTCTTCATTTCTAAACAATAATATTGGTTAATTAGTATTGTGTTCCACGTTTCATGCTAAGCAAACTAAGTTTGAACTACTTTAAGCGAATAATTAACATAAAAAGGTTAAAAACCTTAAAAACTTAACTTTATGTAATTTCAACCATATAACTATCTTTTTGGATTCTACCCAATTCAAAAACATTATATATTAATTAGTGTTGTATGCCAAGTTTTATACCAAACAAACCAAGTTTGAATCACTTTAAGCAAGTAAGTGCTAAAAAAAAGTTTAAAAAACCTTCAAAACTCAACTTCGCAGGTAATTTCAAACATATGACTATTTTTTACAATGTTAACAACTTCAAAACAACAATATATACCAAATAGTTTAGTGTGCCATGTTTAATGCCAAACAAACCAAGTTTTAGCTACTTTAAAGGAGTAAGTGCCAAAAAATGCTGAAAAAAACCTTATAAACGCAACTTCACAAGTAATTTCAAGCATATGAATAATTTTTTCAATTCTAACGATATTAAAACAATGATATACCAATTAGTTTTATCTTCCAAGTTTCAAGCCAAACAAACCAATTTTGAACTATTTGAAGCGAGTAAGTGCCAAAAAATGCTTAAAGAACCTTAAAACCGCAACTTAACATTAAATTTCAAGCATATGACTATTGTTTTCAAATCCAATGATTTCAAACTAAAATACATCTTAATTAGTGTTGTGTTCCAACTTTCATGCTAAACAAACAAAGTTTGAACTATTTTAAGCGAGTACATACCAAAAAAAGGTTAAAAACCTTAAAAACGCAACTTTGCACGTAATTTCAACCTTAGGACTATTGTTTTCAAATCTAACCATTTCAAAAAAATTATATGCGTTATCGAGTGCTGTGTGCCATATTTCATTCCAAACAAACCAAATTTGAACTATTTTAAGCGAGTAAGTTCCAAAAAAAAGCTTAAAAACCACTAAAACGCAACTTCGCACAAAATTTCAAGCATATGACTATTGTTTTCGAATCTATTGATTTCAAAGCTATAATACATGTTAATTAGTGTTGTGTTCAACCTTTCATGCCAAACAAACCAAGTTTAAATTATTTGAAGGGAAAAAGTGCCAAAAACAGCTTTAAAACCCATAAAAACAATAATATATACCAGTTAGTATTGTGTTCCAAGTGTCTATCCAAAAAAATGAAGTTTGAACTAATTTAAGCGAGTAAGTGCCAAAAAATGCTTAAAAAACCTTATAACCGAAACTTAGCACGTAATTTCAAGCAAATTTCTATTGTTTTCAATTATCATCATTTCTAAACAATAATTTTTGTTAATTAGTACTGTGTTCTAAATTTCAATCCAAACAAACCAAGTTTGATCTATTTAAGAGAATAATTAAAAAGGTTAAAAACCTTAAAATTTTAACTTTTATATAATTTCAACCATGTAACTATTGTTTTCGATTGTATCAAATTCAAAAAATTTATATATATTAATTAGTGTTGTGTTCCAAGTATTATACCAAGCAAACCAAGTTTGAACTACTTTAAGCAAGTAAGTGCAAGAAAATGTTTAAAAAACCTTAAAACTCATCTTCGCACGTAATTTCAAACATTTAACTATTTTTTTCAATTCAAACCATTCAAAGTTTCATGTAAAACAATACAAGTTTGAACTATTTCGCACGTAATTTCATACATATGACTAATTTTTTCAATTTTAACAACTTCAAAACAACAATATATACCAAATAGTGTTGCGTGCAAAGTTTCATGCCAAAGAGACCATGTTTTAACTACTTTAAAGGAGTAAGTGCCAAAAAAATGCTTAAATAACTTTATAAACGCATCTTCGCACGTAATTAGTTTTGCGTTCCAATTTTAATGCCAAACAAACCAAGTTTGAACTATTTTAAGCGAGTAAATGCCAAAAAAGGTTAAAAACCTTAAAAATACCACTTTGCACGTAATTTCAACCTTAGGACTATTGTTTTCAATTCTAACCATTTCAAAAAAATTATATATGTTAATGAGTGTTGTGTGCCAAGTTTCATGCCAAACAAACCAAAATTTGAACTACTTTAAGCGAGTAAGTTACAATACAAGCTTAAAAAATCTTAAAAACGCAACTTCGCAAGAAATTTCAAACATATGATTATTTTTTTAAATTTTGACAACGTAAAATATAAAACATATAGTGTTGTGTGCCAAGTTTAATACCAAACAAACCATTTTGAACTACTTTAATGGAGTAAGTGCCAAACAATGCTTAAAAAAACCTTATAACCGTATCTTCGCACGAAATTTCAAGCATATGACTATTGTTTTCAAATATAATGATTTCAAAAATATTAATACATGTTATTTAGTGTTGTGTTCCAGCTTTCATTCCAAACAAATCAAGCTTGAACCATTTTAAGCGAGTACATACCAAAAAAAGGTAAAAAATTTTAAAAACACAACTTTGCACGTAATTTCAACCTTAGGACTATTGTTTTCAAATCTAACCATTTCAAAAAAATTATATAAGTTATCGAGTGCTGTGTGCAATATTTCATTCCAAACAAACAAAATTTGAACTATTTTAAGCGAGTTAGTTCCAAAAAAAAGCTTAAAAAACCACGAAAACGCAACTTCGCACGAAATTTCAAGCATATGAATATTGTTTTCAAATCTAATGATTTCAAAGCTATAATACAAGTTTAATTAGATTTGTGTTCAACCTTTCATGCCAAAAAAACCAAGTTTAAACTATTTTAAGGGAAAAAGTGCCAAAAACAGCTTAAAAACCCATAAAAACGCAACTTCGCACGTAGGCATGGCCACGGGGCGGGTTACCCGGAACCGAACCGTTCCCGAACCACTTGGAACCGGAACCGTTTGCGACAGGTTCCGAACCGCCCCGAACCGCGAAATCGTGAATGTAACACCCCGATATTTTCCCGATATATTAAATGATTTGCTAGTAATATTATTATTTTTATTATTATTATTCTTTTTAGAAAAAAATATATTTCTTTTTATTATTTATTTTGTTAGTAGGTTAAATCATGAGACTTCAACTTTTAAGGCAATTAAAATCATTTTAAGTCCAAATCTTTTCCTAATCTATCTTTGATTTCAAAAAAAAAAAAAAAAAAATATATAAAAATAAGGGAATATGAATGGTGGCCGGCCATGGGAAGTATTTTGGAAGATTGTAACTTCCATTTTTGGGTTAATGAATGATTATGGCAATAATCATCAATAAAATCTCATAAATTCCTTAATTTATTCTTTCTTTATTCTTTTTCCTTATTCCTTTTCCTTACTCCTTTTCATTTTCAAATTCCTTTGCAAGTAAAGAAAAATACTCTCAAAATCCCTCATATTCTCATGCCTAAGCCTTCTTGATTCATCAATTTGGTTCTTAAAATTTTGGTGTGTTCTTGAGCAATTGTAAGTAATTCTTAACCTAGTTTTATTTTTAAGTTTTAATTTAAATTTCTATGTTTTTTTTTATGTGTGTGATTTTATAGTTTATGATTTTGTTCATGAATTAAAAATTTATGTGTAGATGTATGATGTTTTTCTATTTAAATTTAATATATGGTTTTAGGGTTTTAGATGTATGATGTTTTTCTATTTAAATTTAATGTATGGTTTTAGGGTTTTAGATTTGTGCACATGTGTGTGAAGAATTGTTTGATGAATGATTGAATTATATATATAAATATATATATACAAAAAAAAATGGTTGTTCATATAAAAAAAATGTGTGTCTATGTGGTGATGGAAATTTATTTTTATTGATTAATAAAAGAGAAGTATAATGTTGGTAGAAGAAAAATGCATGTATATATATATGTGATGTGTTTGTGTGTGTACATTGGAGTAAAAAGAATTATTTTTTTTTTGAGAAAAATATAAATAATTAATTAAAATTTATTTTTGGATGTGATCATGGAAATTATGTAAATTTTATTGTTTAGATGTATTAGGGAATAAAGCATTGAAATTTTATATTTTTGTGATAAAAAAAAAAATGGAATCCCGTAGGTTTTGAAATAGTGGAAAAAATTGTGTTTTTGGAGCATTTTTGGCTTTGAAATTAAGTTAAAAATACTTATACTATGTTATAAGTTATGAAATTTGGTACCCGGGGGTTTTGACGCCTTCCGGACGCAACGGTGAAGTCGGATTTTCAGTTTGACAGTCTTAAGATGAGTTTCTGGACAGATTGTATAGGCTGTCCAGTTTTGTGTTTATACCATGTTATAGTATGTGATGGATGTTCATGTTGTGTGTAGCATTCTAGGTATGGATGTGATTGTATATGTGTGTTATGTGCGATTTGAGGAAAATGTGTATGTGTGCTTATTTCCCGAATACGATTGAACCTTGTAGGAAGTCGATTCGTGACCGGGAATTGATTAAGACGCTTGCGAGTTGGTTATCTTGCTTAAGGTATGTACACGCAGCGTGGTTCGCATTAGTCCGATGTATTATGTATTAATGATACCCAAAAGTAAGGCATGGGTATACATAACGAATAATGTTATCGTTCGAATCAATAATTTTATTCATTTATATGATAAGTAGAGGTAGTATGTCCTCACTAACTTAAAAGTGGACGTAGTATGACGTCAATCTTTATATATTGTTTTGATAAGTAGAGGTAGTATGACCTCACTAACTTAAAAGTGGACGTAGTATGTCGTCAATTGGTGGAAGAGAATTACTCGCGGCATATGAGGGCTTTATGGGCCACCGCGGGGGTATGCATACTTAACTATAGACACCGAAGTAAGGCGAGTGTCTATGGTAGAGGCTTGCTTAGGGGTTAGCTCCCCCTAATGTATTGTCTCACTTATGGAGTTTGGAGTGTACCGGCAGTATGGCTGGATAGTACTGGCAGTATGGCCGGATAGTACAGCAGTATGGCTGACTAACTTTTACAAGAAAATAAATATACTTAATAAGCATGATCAAGCGTACGGTTCTGTGATTTGTTAACTAATTGATTAAACTTTCTCGTATGTTATTATTTATTGGTATGCGACGTTCGCTGACGTGTGCTTTTGGTCTTAACGACCCTGCGATGATGTTGTGTCCTATCTGGGCAATGACTAGCAGTAAGTCAAGTTGCAGGTCTGGGGAGTGAGGATTGTCCCTTGAAGAAATAAATTATTAGGGTAGAGAGTCTTAATAAGGACTTCAAAATTTAGTTTAAAAAGCATTTGGTTTTGTGAGGCGACTCTCGCTCTCAAGTTGTAATAAGTAGATTCAACTTTTCGTTTCTTATCCGCTGCTAAGTTTTTCTTATCATCCAGTAGTTCTTAATAACGCTAATAGAACTCGATCCGCACGTTTTTCCTTAACTTCAAAACCGTTTTAAACTGTTTCTAACATCCCGGTTTGACTCGGATTACAGTTTGTTCCGTTTTTAAAAGATCATTTTCTCTTCTCGTACGACCCGAGTTATTCCGAGATGTTACAACTGGTATCAGAGCGGGAGTTTTATTTAGTGTTATTTATCTATATCGATAGACTAACGTTAAAAAAAAAAAAAAAAAAAAAAAAAAAAAAAAAATTTAATTTGATTAACGAGAGTAAAAGGGGTAGACAATAAGGGGATATGATGTGTTATGCTTTGTGTCTTTAAGCATGATGTCATGGATAACTTGATGTGTGTATGATAGCATTTCTGTGTCTATATCTCTGATGTTTTGAATTATCTATCTCTGTCATATCTTAGAAATTGATTGTTTTGCTTTCTTTCCCTGTGAGTCAGGAAGTTCGATTATTATTTTTTTTTTTCTCTCATGGATAAAGGAAAAAGACCGGCCGATGAGGGAATTAATACCCGAGATGAACCCTGGAGAGCTTTAGTTAATGCCCCAGCTTGGGCAGAAATAGAGGCTCAGGGAATTTGGGATAGAAAAGAGGGAGAAAGTGATTTGGATTACGCCCGACGCATGGAAATGATCTTCAAAAAGTCCAAACAGGTGTATGAAGGGATAATGGAAAAGGAAACGAATACATTGATGGGGATGATAGACGAGTTTCACCTAGAGCTTGACAGGAGGGTAAGAGCAGTGCAAACTGAGGGTCGGGACGGAGTTGACGTTCCAGAGTCTAGTGGGGCAAGGAGAGATAATAATGAAGAGGATGTTCACATAGTAGACCCAGACTCAATGCCGTTTATAATCTTCGAGGGGTTGGATTTTGAGAGGGATCCAGAGGAGGATCCAGAAGAGGATCCAGAAGAGGACCCGGAGGAGGAGGACCCCGATGAGGACCCAGAAGAGGAATTTGAGGAGGAATTCGAAGGAAATTTTGATGCGGAGCAGGAAGAATTTATGGAGGAAGATCCTTTAGGAGTGGTAGAAGATCCTGATGAGGGGGAATTAGCTTATAGAGATGGAATGATGAGTGATGATGATAGTGAGCATATTATTTTAGGGGGTTGGCCGGTGAGGCGAGAGGATCTTATGAGCGAGGAGGAGAGTGAAATCATGATGTGGGAAGAGGAACCACCCGAACCAATAATAGTAGAGCTTTCTGATTCTGAAGAGCGACTTTCTATGAGTGATTCCTTATCTGTGGGAACCCCTTCTGATTCCGATAGCGCGTCTAGCGATGACTCTGATGATGCTGATTTTGACCCTGATCAATACATGGAGGATCGCGACCGCATGGATGCGTCACCTTTATTTGCCTGATTGATTTTACTTTATTTGATTATGCATGTGATTGAGTTCGTATGTCTAGTTCATTAGTAGAATAAATTGCGAACAATTTTGTTGATTGGATGATTTGGTTGTTTATCACGAACTTTTGTAGTTTTGAACAATGACTATGTGGGAATTTATACCCAAGTATTCTTTCTAGATTGGAAGTATATGGTTTATTTGTTTTGAATTTGAATCCTGTTTTATTCCGAGATTTTATAAGATAAACATTTGAAAGTAGAATCGATTCAGTGTGGTGTTTATGAAAAAAATAAAATAAATAAATAAATAAATAAATAAATAAAAATAAAATAAAATAAAGAATAAATCCGATTATAGACTTATTGTTCAACCTTTTTACCTTTAGGACTACTACCTTGTATATTTTAGAGTAATAACAGAATGAGTTTTTCCTTAAACCTCAAACGCTATAGAAATGTAATTACACACCTTGTTTGAACCTGATGCAGTATACCTGCCATCATGCCACCCTTTTTGAAAAGGTCCGTGCCAAGAGGAAACTCTGATCGCGTGCTTCGAAACCTAGTCAAGGCCCTAGCTGGTGCAAGGAATCCGAGACCGAAATCCTTGGAAGAAAAGGCTTCGTCAATTAGTAAGAGAATAGCCCAGAGTAAACCCTCGACTTATAGTGGAAAAGGTGAACCTTCTATGTTGGAAAACTGGCTGAGAGAATTTGACAAGCTTTTTAGTGTGGTGAGATGTCCTGCTGAGCTCATGGTTGACCAAGCCGCGTTTTTCCTAGTGGAAGACGCTGACTATTGGTGGACACATAGTAAGATGAGGTTGATATCAGAAAACAACGGTGACTTAAGCTGGGAAGGATTTAAGGGGGCGTTAAGAGACCAATTTTATCCGCCTCATGTTAGGAAGGACAAATCAAATGAGTTTGCTAGATTCGAAATGGGAAACCTAACGGTAGATGAATATTATCAGAAATTTATGGAATACTTGAAGTTTTGCCCTGACGATGTCCCAACTGAGGGAAAGAAAATACAGCGTTTTGAGTTAGGTCTATCGTATGAGATCCAAAAACACATTGAGACTGATAGATATGATACGTTAGACCAGCTATATAAGAGAGCTGCGCAGATTGGGAATGTTATCAGGAAGGAAAAAGAGAAGTTGGGCCATAGCGGAGAAAAGAGAAAAGAACCCGTGTTTCAGAATGATACGAATGCGAGTAATCAAGTCCAAAATCAATTTAAGAAGCACAAACCGTATGGGGGCTTTCAGGAGAAAGGTTTCCATTCTGGTCAAAACATCAAGAATGGGGGAAGTTCGAGACTAGAGGCTAGAATGCAGAAGCCTTTGTATGATCGTAATGGGAAAGAGAGAATCTTCAACTGTAGGAGATGCCAAAAGAACCACCCAGGAAGGGACTGCTGGGGTGCGTTAGTGGACTGTTCTTACTGTGGTAAGCCGGGCCATAGATTATACGAGTGTTATACTCGCATAGGGCAACAAGAGTTGCAAGGGAGAAATCCTAGAGGTTTCCAACAACAAAGAATCACTAACGGACGGAGTAGTAATGATGCTGGTAGGGGATATCACAATGGTGGAAGTTTTGGCCGAAACTTGGGAGGTGCCCCAAACCCAAGGTTTTCGGGGAATAACTCCGGTTTTCAGCAACGACCGGGAAATGCTAGAAACGAGAATTTCTTTTCAAGCCAACGTGGGAATCAAGGAGGTGCTACTACTTCTACCCAGAACGACGGCAGGCTTTCGGCAGTTAACTCGAGGGAGGCAGCGCAAGCGTCGGATGTGGTCATAGGTACGTTCTGTATTAATACAAAATCCGTTAAAGTACTGTTTGATTCTGGTGCATCGTACTCGTTTGTTTCAAAGTCTAGAGTTAAGGACTTAGAATTGGAAAACCCCGAGGAAACATCTTTTTCAGTCTCTACTCCTTCCGGGGAGATATTTCATTGTAATACGTTGTTCCGTGAAGTCCCGGTTAAGATAGGGAAAGTAAAATTTCCAAGTAATTTATTTTCTCTAGAAATGGATGACTTAAATGTAATACTTGGAATGGATTGGCTAAGTAGATATAAAGCGATAATAGATTGTGAAGAACAGTTAGTGACCTTAAGTGGACCTAGGGGGGAGAAGGTTAAATATAGGAGTCTTCCTAAGGGACCGAAGATAAAAATCGTATCATCATTAAAAGTCAAGAAGTTAATCAAGCAAGGGCAACCGTGGTTTCTATGTAGTATAAGTAAAGTAGGGGAGCGGGAATTGCAGCTTGAGAACATTCCAGTGGTCTGTGATTTTAGAGATGTTTTCCCCGAAGAACTCCCTGGTATGCCGCCAAGAAGGGACGTGGATTTCTCGATTGATTTAATCCCTGGGACAGGACCAATTTCAAAAGCTCCTTACCGAATGGCCCCAAGGGAGATGGAAGAATTGAAAATCCAGTTGGAGGAGTTGTTAGAGAAGGGTTATATAAGACCCAGTGTGTCGCCTTGGGGAGCCCCGGTGTTGTTTGTAAGGAAAAAGGACGGAACGATGCGTCTCTGTATTGATTACAGGGAACTTAATAAGGTCACTGTAAAGAATAAGTATCCATTACCACGGATCGATGATCTTTTTGATCAGTTGCAAGGGGCAGGAGTCTTTTCCAAGATTGATCTGCGGTCCGGGTATCATCAGTTACGCATCAAGGAGGAGGATATTAGCAAATCAGCTTTTAGAACCAGATACGGACACTTTGAATTTACAGTGATGCCTTTTGGGTTGACCAATGCACCCGCAGCATTTATGGGGTTGATGAATCGGGTTTTTAACGCGTACCTCGATAAGTGTGTGGTGGTGTTCATTGATGATATTTTGGTATATTCCAAGAGCCAAGAAGAACATCAAGAACATTTAAGGATGGTCTTGCAGATTCTGCGAGAGAATCAGTTGTATGCTAAGTTTTCGAAGTGTGAATTTTGGTTAGAGCAAGTGGCTTTTCTGGGTCACATTGTTTCTAAGGAAGGAATTTCTGTTGATCCAGCAAAAGTAGCAGCTGTTCGGGATTGGTCTACACCTCGGAATGTTACAGATATCCGGTGTTTCTTGGGATTAGCAGGATACTATCGTCGTTTTGTGAAGGACTTTTCTCGCATCGCTCGTCCATTAACAGCCTTGATGAAGAAAGAAAAGAAGTTCGAATGGACTGAGGAGTGTGAGAAGGCATTTCAGTTGTTGAAGGAGAAGTTAACTACAGCCCCTGTGTTGACCTTACCTGATCCATCCTTGGAATACTCTGTCTACAGTGACGCTTCTAAACATGGATTAGGTTGTGTTTTAATGCAAGATAGAAGGGTGGTGGCGTATGCTTCACGTCAACTAAGGACTCATGAGGTGAATTATCCAACACATGACTTGGAGTTAGCTGCTGTGGTTTTCGCATTGAAAATCTGGCGACATTACCTTATGGTGTCAAATGCAAGGTCTTTACGGATCATAAAAGTTTGCAATTCTTGTTCACTCAATCCGAGTTGAATTTGCGCCAACGACGTTGGTTAGAACTTATCAGTGATTATGATTTAGAGATTTCATATCACGAAGGCCGTGCGAATGTAGTCGCTGATGCTTTGAGTAGGAAATCGAGGCATTCCGTCTCAGCGTTAATAACCTCTGAGGAGTTGTGTAAGGAGTTTGGAAGAATGAACTTGGAGATAATCCAAGAAGGGGAATTGGAAGCCAGGTTGAGTGCCTTGTCTATTCAACCTACCTTTTTCGAAGAGATTATGGCTAAGCAACTGGAAGACCCAAAGTTTATAAAACTTCGGGAGCAGATCAGTGAAGGGAAAGCTGAAGGTTTTACAATTCATGAGGACGGTAGTCTTCGTTTTAAGGGACGATGGTGTGTGCCGGATGGGTGTGACTTGTTGAAGGAAAAATTGTTGAACGAAGCTCATTATTCTAGATACTCGGTTCATCCTGGTGGAGATAAGATGTATCAGGATTTAAAATGCATGTTTTGGTGGTCTGGTATGAAACAGAATATTGCTGAATTTGTTTCCAAGTGTTTAACGTGTCAAAAGGTTAAGAGTGAACATCGAAGACCAGCTGGGTTACTGCAACCTCTAGAAGTTCCGGTCTGGAAGTGGGATGACATATCTATGGATTTCGTGTTAGGGTTGCCACGAACTAAGACTGGTAATGATACTCTTTGGGTTATCGTGGATAGGCTTACTAAGTCTGCAAGGTTTATTCCGATGAACTGTAAGTGGGATATGGAACAACTTGCTCGTGCCTATATTCGATACGTTGTTCGATATCACGGAATACCTCGTACTATTGTCTCCGATCGTGATACTCGATACTTGTCACATTTTTGGAAATCATTACAGCAAGCTTTGGGAACCACTCTTCTTCATAGCACGTCTTTTCACCCTATGACGGATGGTCAGACTGAACGTGTCAATCAGATACTAGAAGACATGTTGAGAGCAATAGCCATGGAATGGCAAGGTTCATGGGATGAACATTTGGATTTAGTGGAATTTTCTTATAATAACAGTTATCAGGCAACGATTCAAATGGCTCCGTTTGAAGCACTGTATGGTCGTAAGTGCCGTAGTCCTGTATGTTGGGATGATTTTACTGAATCCGTCACCTTAGGACCTGATATGCTTGTGCAAATGACAGAGAAAGTAAAGTTGATTCGCGATAAAATGAAGGCAGCCCAGGATAGACAAAAATCATACGCCGAACTCCGACGTCGGCCTGATGAGTACGAAGTGGGCGACAAAGTTTTACTCCGTGTGTCTCCGATGAGAGGTGTGGTTCGTTTTGGTGCTCGTGGGAAGTTGAGCCCGCGTTTCATTGGCCCCTATGATATTGTGGAGCGGATTGGGAAGTTAGCTTACCGGTTAGCGTTACCTAATGCGTTGGGTAAGGTTCATGACGTTTTTCATATCTCCCAGTTAAAACGTTATGTTGCGGCTTCTTCGCATGTCTTAGACCCGGAACCGTTAGAACTTGATGAAAGCCTCACCTATGAAGAGCAACCTGTCCAGATTTTAGATAGAAAGGTTCGCAGTACTCGGCGAAAGGATGTTGCAATGGTTAAGGTTTTATGGTCCAATCATCGGTCACAAGAGGCAACTTGGGAAACAGAAGCGTCAATGCGAGAGAGGTATCCGCATCTTTTTCCTCAGGTTAGTAAGTTACGGGGACGTAACTTTTTAAGGGGGTAGGAAGCGGTAGGATTTTGCGCGCTTTGAGTTACTTTGATCTATTTCTTTTGTTGTGTGCTTGTTTTATCGTTTTTTTTTTGTGTGTGATTGTGTGTGTTTTGTGTTTGATGGGTGCGTGTTTTGTGTTTGTACGTTGAGGTTTTGGGGTCAAAACCTTTTTAAGGGGGGTAGTCTGTAACACCCCGATATTTTCCCGATATATTAAATGATTTGCTAGTAATATTATTATTTTTATTATTATTATTCTTTTTAGAAAAAAATATATTTCTTTTTATTATTTATTTTGTTAGTAGGTTAAATCATGAGACTTCAACTTTTAAGGCAATTAAAATCATTTTAAGTCCAAATCTTTTCCTAATCTATCTTTGATTTCAAAAAAAAAAAAAAAAATATATAAAAATAAGGGAATATGAATGGTGGCCGGCCATGGGAAGTATTTTGGAAGATTGTAACTTCCATTTTTGGGTTAATGAATGATTATGGCAATAATCATCAATAAAATCTCATAAATTCCTTAATTTATTCTTTCTTTATTCTTTTTCCTTATTCCTTTTCCTTACTCCTTTTCATTTTCAAATTCCTTTGCAAGTAAAGAAAAATACTCTCAAAATCCCTCATATTCTCATGCCTAAGCCTTCTTGATTCATCAATTTGGTTCTTAAAATTTTGGTGTGTTCTTGAGCAATTGTAAGTAATTCTTAACCTAGTTTTATTTTTAAGTTTTAATTTAAATTTCTATGTTTTTTTTTATGTGTGTGATTTTATAGTTTATGATTTTGTTCATGAATTAAAAATTTATGTGTAGATGTATGATGTTTTTCTATTTAAATTTAATATATGGTTTTAGGGTTTTAGATGTATGATGTTTTTCTATTTAAATTTAATGTATGGTTTTAGGGTTTTAGATTTGTGCACATGTGTGTGAAGAATTGTTTGATGAATGATTGAATTATATATATAAATATATATATACAAAAAAAAATGGTTGTTCATATAAAAAAAATGTGTGTCTATGTGGTGATGGAAATTTATTTTTATTGATTAATAAAAGAGAAGTATAATGTTGGTAGAAGAAAAATGCATGTATATATATATGTGATGTGTTTGTGTGTGTACATTGGAGTAAAAAGAATTATTTTTTTTTTTGAGAAAAATATAAATAATTAATTAAAATTTATTTTTGGATGTGATCATGGAAATTATGTAAATTTTATTGTTTAGATGTATTAGGGAATAAAGCATTGAAATTTTATATTTTTGTGATAAAAAAAAAAATGGAATCCCGTAGGTTTTGAAATAGTGGAAAAAATTGTGTTTTTGGAGCATTTTTGGCTTTGAAATTAAGTTAAAAATACTTATACTATGTTATAAGTTATGAAATTTGGTACCCGGGGGTTTTGACGCCTTCCGGACGCAACGGTGAAGTCGGATTTTCAGTTTGACAGTCTTAAGATGAGTTTCTGGACAGATTGTATAGGCTGTCCAGTTTTGTGTTTATACCATGTTATAGTATGTGATGGATGTTCATGTTGTGTGTAGCATTCTAGGTATGGATGTGATTGTATATGTGTGTTATGTGCGATTTGAGGAAAATGTGTATGTGTGCTTATTTCCCGAATACGATTGAACCTTGTAGGAAGTCGATTCGTGACCGGGAATTGATTAAGACGCTTGCGAGTTGGTTATCTTGCTTAAGGTATGTACACGCAGCGTGGTTCGCATTAGTCCGATGTATTATGTATTAATGATACCCAAAAGTAAGGCATGGGTATACATAACGAATAATGTTATCGTTCGAATCAATAATTTTATTCATTTATATGATAAGTAGAGGTAGTATGTCCTCACTAACTTAAAAGTGGACGTAGTATGACGTCAATCTTTATATATTGTTTTGATAAGTAGAGGTAGTATGACCTCACTAACTTAAAAGTGGACGTAGTATGTCGTCAATTGGTGGAAGAGAATTACTCGCGGCATATGAGGGCTTTATGGGCCACCGCGGGGGTATGCATACTTAACTATAGACACCGAAGTAAGGCGAGTGTCTATGGTAGAGGCTTGCTTAGGGGTTAGCTCCCCCTAATGTATTGTCTCACTTATGGAGTTTGGAGTGTACCGGCAGTATGGCTGGATAGTACTGGCAGTATGGCCGGATAGTACAGCAGTATGGCTGACTAACTTTTACAAGAAAATAAATATACTTAATAAGCATGATCAAGCGTACGGTTCTGTGATTTGTTAACTAATTGATTAAACTTTCTCGTATGTTATTATTTATTGGTATGCGACGTTCGCTGACGTGTGCTTTTGGTCTTAACGACCCTGCGATGATGTTGTGTCCTATCTGGGCAATGACTAGCAGTAAGTCAAGTTGCAGGTCTGGGGAGTGAGGATTGTCCCTTGAAGAAATAAATTATTAGGGTAGAGAGTCTTAATAAGGACTTCAAAATTTAGTTTAAAAAGCATTTGGTTTTGTGAGGCGACTCTCGCTCTCAAGTTGTAATAAGTAGATTCAACTTTTCGTTTCTTATCCGCTGCTAAGTTTTTCTTATCATCCAGTAGTTCTTAATAACGCTAATAGAACTCGATCCGCACGTTTTTCCTTAACTTCAAAACCGTTTTAAACTGTTTCTAACATCCCGGTTTGACTCGGATTACAGTTTGTTCCGTTTTTAAAAGATCATTTTCTCTTCTCGTACGACCCGAGTTATTCCGAGATGTTACAGTGAAACCGCCGGAAAAAAAGTTGCCGGAACTGTGAAACCGCCGAAAAAAACCGTCGTGAACCGGGTCAAAAACCCGCGGTTTGGAACCGGAACCGGTCCGGGAGAACCGGTTCTGGAACCGGAACCGGAACCGGGACCGGTCCGGTTGAACCGGCCCACCGGTTCCATGGAACCGGTTCGCCAAAAGTTACCGTTTATGACCGTTGAACTAGCCGTTGCATTTTTCATTATAAATAGTCATCAATTTCAATCATTTTCATTCACAACTCATCTCTTCTCCTACTCTCTCTACTTACTCTCTCTACTTAATTCTTTAATTACGCAATTATTCTCTTAATTAAATAATTAGTCTTTTAATTATTTCTTAATTTAGTTAGTTACATAATTAATTATTTATTTATTTCTTAATTCTATATTTCTATTATTACTTCAATATTATCAATCATGTCTTCATTTTTGAAAAAAGCCACAAAAAAAGTTACTAAAGTGGCAAAATCATTGGGAGGTTCCAGTTCGTCCAAAAGAAAGGCCACTTCTACTCCGTCGGTATCAACAACACCTTCCATTAGTAATTATAATTATGAACATAATTATCCGGAAGGGTACGACCCGGAGTTACATAATTATGCATAAGAAATGGAAAGAGAAATACAAATTGATGAAGAAGAAGAACAAGAAGAGGAACCAACGACCCCAATTGGGATAAATATATCTCGACAGTCATCAACAAGATCACATGAAGAACAAGGAGAACAACAACAACAAAGACAAGCTCGTGGTAAACGAGTCAATTTCCAAACTATCGGTTAGTTTTATAATTTTATTCTTCAAATTAATTAAACTTTAAATTATTTATTTATTTAATTATAGTTTTATAATTTTAAATTATTTATTTAGATGAAGATGAACCAGTAAGACAACCTTTTCCGGGAATGCCACCTCCTAGTGGTAGAGCTGTTTCACATGTGTGGTTGTATTTCACAAAAGAACCAACCGAGAATCCAGATTGTAGAAATAGTAATGGATGATCGAATGCAACAAGAGGGGGGGGGGGGTGAATTGTTGTGTAGTAGGTTTAAGATTTTTGCCTCTAATTTTTGCGGAATTATATTAAGTAAAGGACAAAAACTTAAACTTAAAAACGAAAAGAATAATAAAAGAAGACAAGGATTTTTACGTGGAAACCTTCTTGGCCTAATAAGAAGGAAAAACCACGACCCCCCGGGATTTCAAAATTCTCACTATGTTAAGGCAATCAATTACAATTACACATAACAATGTTTTGCTTCACTTGAAGCTTCTCAATTCTCTAAATGCTTTACTCAAAGCTTCTCTACTAAGGCCTACTTCTCTTCTCTTCTCTTCTCTTCTCTTCTCTTCTCTTCTCACGTTTCTATTCTCTATTCCCTTAGACTTCCCATAAGTCTAATTACAACAAAACACTCAATTACCCTTTACAAGGCCATTTCTCAAGAGGATAAGAATTAAAATAATTACTTAAGAAAAATATAATAAATTAATTGGCATTGGAAAACTGAAAATATTTTTCTTAAGATGATCTCCCTTTAATGGACACTCTTGAATCCTAAAAGGATTGATTTTTGATTCGAGCAAAGTCCCTTCTATTTATAGAGGGAACAGCCAGCAGTTACCATAAGCATAACGTCCACTATCTCACACATACCTCCACTACCCCCACGTTCTCAAAACAAAAGGTGGTGGAATTATGCGTGTCCGGCTGTTATTTGCTCAAGGAAAAATCAGTTTCCTTAATGCTAAAAATAGCATAGGAGTTTAAAACATAAGATCCTAAAAAATAGGAGATCTAAATCTAATTAAGAAAAAGTCTTGGGCTATTTTTAGAAAACCTAAAAATAGATTTGCCAATTAACTTACTAATTAATTTAAGCAATTAAATTAATTCTAAACCATTACATCAACTTAAAAACAGAAAATAATTAATTCGCAATTTTTCAGTCGATGCTATTCTTCAGACCTGCTACGTAGGAACAGTGCACTGTCTCCATCTACAACATTTGTCAGAACTTTAACTCTAGGAACAGCAGACTGTTTTCCAGAGCAATTTCCCAACTTCTTGGATATTTGAGACATGTACTTCTTCCACGAATCAAGTCATAGGCTTCATCAACGATTCACATTAAATCGGATATATACCTACAAAACAATCTCTAAAATATGTTTGTTTATTTAACAGTAAAGTCATCATCAAAACCTTAAGAGGCCAACACAGATATTTTCTTATGCACTTGTCAAATTTGTGAAAGTCAAGGAGTAAAGCCCTTAGTTTCATACAGTTTCGCCAGAGGTAAATACTTTTTAAGTTTTTTTTACATACTGACATACATAATACATTGATACATTATATATTCATATTTTATAAACATTTATTTATTGTGTTTTGTGAATACGTGTTAGGTGGTGGTACGGGATCTTTTAACAAACATTTGGCAAAGAAGCATGGAATCACAAAAGAAACTCATGCAGCAAGCGGGAGCGGGACCACAAGTGGAAGCCGACAGACACAATGGGACATTCCCATCACAGGTATGCCTTTTAGATACAATCGTAATGACATGATTGATGAATTTTCTAGGTATGTAATTTGTGATGAATTGCCTTTTAACCACGGTGAAAGTAGGGCATACGAGCGTCTCAATAGAAAAACTTTGGTACCACAATATAGAGCAATCCCTAGGAGCACTCTTAAAAGACGCACAATTAAATTATACGAATCAATGCGCTATGAATTAGTTGAAATGTTTAAATCGTTTAATAGTAGGGTTAGCATAACAACTGACATTTGGTCTGCTCCCCCACATTTAGAACCTTATATGTGTGTAACAGCACACTGGATAGATCGAAATTGGATTATGCAAAAAAGAATAATTGCTTTTGAGACAATGCCAGAAAGACATACCGGTGAAAACATAAAATATAGATTAGTAGAGATATGTAGAGAATGGAACTTATTAGATAAAATATTTTGTTGTTCAACTGATAATGCAACCGCGAACATTAAATGTATAGAACTTTTGTTTAACGAACCTGCTTTTAGTTTAATCCTTGGGGGTAGCTTATTACACATACGTTGTTGTGCGCATATAATTAACTTATCTTGCCAAGCAGGCATAAAACAATTAAGTGATTTATTAGAACCAATTAGGGATATAGTGAAATGGCTTAGGATCGGAAAGATAAAAAGACGATATAAACAATTATGTGACCAATACCAACTTAAAAAAGTGTATTGGTCATTAGATACTCCTACACGTTGGGGCTCAACCAACGATTTATTAAGAAAGGCGATTGCTTATCGCCCTGTAATAACACAACTATATAGTGAGTGTACAGATAGTTTCATAGCTGATGACACTTGGGGATTAGCTATAGGTGTACATAACATATTAGAAGCGTATGACCACGCGACTAAGATTTTTTCTTATGTTTATGAACCGAACGTTCACTTAGTAATAAGTGAATGTATTACTATTTTTTATCATCTCCTTAAATATACACATGAAGATACTAACCCAAAATTGAGGCCGATTCTTGCAGATATGATGGAAAAATGGCAAGCATATTTTACCGATTTTCCTTATATTTATGGAATCGCAACCATTTTGGACCCACGTTTTAAAACTGAGGTCCTTACTAAAGTAATAGGATTTTATTACCAATCGTTAGATCGCCCGTCTACTGATGTACATAATTATGTAAGAACATGTAAAAAATATTTAGCAGAACTCTATGATTTTTACGCTAGTGTATATAACCCGAAACGCGATATGTCTAGGCGTGCTAGCGTTTCGGCACGTCCCTCTTACTATAATTCGGTAATAGCTAACATAATGACTCAAGATGATAGTTTTGTAGGATCATCTTCTTCTTCCTCGACCTCATATTTAGAACTAGATAGTTATCTTAAACACCACTTTGAAATAGACCAAAGTATCTATGATATTTTGGAGTGGTGGAAAGAAAAATCTGTTAAATTTCCCATTTTATCGAGAATTGCAAAGGATAACCTTGCAATTCCCGCGTCAACAATTGCGTCGGAGTCTGCTTTTAGTGCAGGTAGAAGAGTTTTGGACGAAAAGCGATCTCGTCTTGCTCCACATAGTATTCAAATATGTGTTTGCAAGAAAGATTGGAATCAAGCGGAGATTCGAACACAAGGACTAAGGAATGATGATGATCAAGACGACGATGATGATCCATGGATGATGATGGATACATCTGCATCATCGTCAGGAGGAGAGTCAGCGGAAGCATCTAATCAACCACATGATGATGACGAAGACGAATAGGATTAATCCGACAAACGACAACGATAAATCAACATTCAACAACTATAAATAAAAGGTATGACAAAGAACTACGTGGGCTTTGATTCCTTCGGGATACGTAGGCAGCTTAGTATTCATTTGGGTACTAGGTTCAAGTCCATTTTCTCCCTCTTTTTTTATTAATCATCTTTATCGACATTATCATTGATTCGTTTCTTATTAATTTATTTTCTTCATTCTTTTTAGTAAATATTTCAATAACGATGACAACTTGACATGAAATGAATTTCGCTAATAATCAAGTAATCATCAAAGGTACGTCCGCGATATTATAGTATTTTTTTATTATATAAATATTTAAAGAAAAAATAAAAATGGAACCGATGGTCCGACCCGCCCGTCCCGTGAGTTGGAACCGCCGGAACCGCCTCATGAACCGCCAAGCAACCGTTTGGAACCGCCCGGAACCGGAACTGGAACCGGAACCGTTCGCGACAGGTTCCAAATGGAACCGGAACCGGGTGGAACCGGAACCGGATAGAACCGGAACGGAACCGGACCAACCCAGACCGTGGCCATGCCTATTCGCACGTAATTTCAAGCATATGACTATTGTTTTTAATTCTAACCGTTTCAAAACAATAATAGATACCAGTTAGTATTGTGTTCCAAGTGTCTATCCAAACAAAGGAAGTTTGAACTTATTTAAGCGAGTAAGTGCCAAAAAATACTTAGAAAACCATAAAACCGAAACTTAACACGTAATTTCAATCATATTTCTATTGTTTTCAATTCTCATCATTTCTAAACAATAATTTTGGTTAATTAGTATTATGTTCTAAATTTCATGCCAAACAAACCAAGTTTGATATATTTAAGAGAATAATTACCATAAAAAGATTAAAAGCTTAAAAAATTAACTTTTATATAATTTCAACCATATGACTATTGTTTTCGATTCCACCCAATTCAAAAAAGTTATATATTTTAATTAGTGTTTTGTGCCAAGTTTTATACCAGCAAACCAAGTTTCAACTACTTTAAGCAAGTAAGCGCAAAAAAATGTTTAAAAAACCTTAAAAACTCAACTTCGCACGTAATTTCAAACATATAACTATTTTTTTCAATTCAAACCATTCCAAGTTTCATGCAAAACATTACATGTTTGAACTATTTCGCACGTAATTTCAAACATATGACTAATTTTTCCAATTTTAACAACTTCAAAACAACAATATATACCAAATAGTGTTGCGTGCAAAGTTTCATGCCAAAGAGACCATGTTTTAACTACTTTAAAGGAGTAAGTGCTAAAAAAATACTTAAAAGAACTTTATAAACGTAACTTCACACGTAATTAGTTTTGCGTTCCAACTTTAATGCCAAACAAACCAAGTTTGAACTATTTTAAGCGAGTAAATGCCAAAAAAAAGGTTAAAAACCTTAAAAATACCACTTTGCACGTAATTTCAACCTTAGGACTATTGTTTTCAATTCTAACCATTTCAAAAAAATTATATATGTTAATGAGTGTTGTGTGCCAAGTTTCATGCCAAACAAACCAAAATTCGAACGACTTTAAGCGAGTAACTTACAATGCAAGCTTTAAAAACTATAAAAACGCAACTTCGCCCGAAATTTCAAACATATGATTATTTTTAAAAATTTTGACAACGTAAAAACAACAATATAAACCATATAGTGTTGTGTGCAAAGTTTCATGCCAAACAAACCATATTGAACTACTTTAATGGAGTAAGTGCCAAAAAATGCTTAAAAAAACCTTATAACCGCAACTTCGCACGAAATTTCAAGCATATAACTATTATTTTCAAATCTAATGATTTAAAAAACTATAATACATGTTATTTAGTGTTGTGTTCCAACTTTTATGCCAAACAAACCATGTTTGAACTATTTTAAGCGAGTACATACCAAAAAAGGTTAAAAACCTTAAAAACGCAATTTTGCACGTAATTTCAACCTTAGGACTATTGTTTTCAAATCTAACCATTTCAAAAAAATTATATATGTATCGAGTGTTGTGTGCCATATTTCACTCCAAACAAAACAAATTTGAACTACTTTAAGCGAGTAAGTTCCAAAAAAAAGCTCAAAAAACCACTAAAACACAACTTCGCACAAAATTTCAAGCATATGACTACTGTTTTCAAAGCTATAATACATGTTAATTAGATTTGTGTTCAACCTTTCATGTCAAACAAACCAAGTTTAAATTATTTAAAGGGAAAAAGTGCCAAAAACAGCTTAAAAACCCATAAAAACGCAACTTCGCACGTAATTTCAAGCATATGACTATTGTTTTCAAATCTAATGATTTAAAAAACTATAATACATGTTATTTAGTGTTGTCTTAGAACTTTCATGCCAAACAAACCAAGTTTGAACTATTTTAAGCGAGTACATACCAAAAAAAGGTTAAAAACCTTTAAAACGCAATTTTGCACGTAATTTCATCCTTAGGACTATTGTTTTCAAATCTAACCATTTCAAAAAAATTATATATGTATCGAGTGTTGTGTGCCATAGTTCATTCCAAACAAACCAAAGTTGAACTACTTTAAGCGAGTAAGTTCCAAAAAAAAGCTTAAAAGACAACTAAAACACAACTTCGCACAAAATTTCAAGCATATGACTACTGTTTTCAAATCTAATGATTTCAAAGCTATAATACATATTAATTAGAGTTGTGTTCAACCTTTCATGCCAAACAAACCAAGTTTAAACTATTTGAAGGGAAAAAGTGCCAAAAACAGCTTAAAAACCCATAAAAACGCAACTTCGCACGTAATTTCAAGCATATGACTATTGTTTTTAATTCTTACCGTTTCAAAACAATAATATATACTAGTTAGTATTGTGTTCCAAGTTTCTATCCAAACAAATGAAGTTTGAACTAATTTAAGCGAGTAAGTGCCAAAAAATACTTAAAAAACCTTAAAACCGAAACTTAGCACGTAATTTTGAAGCATATATCTATTGTTTTCAATTCTTATCATTTCTAAACAAGAATTTTTGTTAATTAGTATTGTGTTCTAAATTTCAATCCAAACAAACCAAGTTTGATCTATTTAAGAGAATAATTAAAAAGGTTAAAAACCTTAAAAATTTAACTTTTATATAATTTCAACCATATAACTATTGTTTTCGATTATACCCAATTCAAAAAATTTATATATATTAATTAGTGTTGTGTGCCAAGTATTATACCAAGCAAACCAAGTTTGAACTACTTTAAGCAAGTAAGTGCAAAAAAATGTTTAAAAAACCTTAAAAACTCAACTTCGTACGAAATTTCACACATATAACTATTTTTTTCTATTCAAACCATTCCAAGTTTCATGCAAAACAATACAAGTTTGAACTATTCCGCACGTAATTTCAAACATATGACTAATTTTTTCAATTTTAACAACTTCAAAACAACAATATATACCAAATAGTGTTGCGTGCAAAGTTTCATGCCAAAGAGACCATGTTTTAACTACTTTAAAGGACTAAGTGCTAAAAATATTCTTAAAAGAACTTTATAAACGCAACTTCGCACGTAAGTAAATTTGTGTTCCAACTTTCATGCCAAAGAAACCAAGTTTTACTATTTTAAGCGAGTAAATGCCAAAAAAAGGTTAAAAACCTTAAAAATACCACTTTGCACGTAATTTAAACCTTAGGACTATTGTTTTCAATTCTAACCATTTTAAAAAAACTATATATGTTAATGAGTGTTGGGTGCCAAGTTTCATGCCAAACAAACCAAAATTTGAACTACTTTAAGCGAGTAAGTTATAATACAAGCTTAAAAACCTTAAAAACGCAACTTCGCACGAAATTTCCAACATATGATTATTTTTTAAAATTTTGACAATGTAAAAACAACAATATAAACCATATAATGTTGTGTGCCAAGTTTCATGCCAAACAAACCATTTTGAACTACTTTAATGTAGTAAGTGCCAAAAAATGCTTAAAAAAACCTTATAACCGCAACTTCGCACTAATTTTCAAGCATATAACTATTATTTTAAAATCTAATGATTTAAAAAACTATAATACATGTTATTTAGTGTTGTGTTCCAACTTTCATGCCAAACAAACCATGTTTGAACTATTTTAAGCGAGTACATACCAAAAAAAGGTTAAAAACCTTAAAAACGCAATTTTGCACGTAATTTCAACCTTAGGACTATTGTTTTCAAATCTAACCATTTCAAAAAAATTATATATATTATCGAGTGTTGTGTGCCATAGTTCATTCCAAACAAACCAAAGTTGAACTACTTTAAGCGAGTAAGTTCCAAAAAAAAGCTTAAAAGACCACTAAAACACAACTTCGCACAAAATTTCAAGCATATGACTACTGTTTTCAAATCTAATGATTTCAAAGCTATAATACATATTAATTAGAGTTGTGTTCAACCTTTCATGCCAAACAAACCAAGTTTAAACTATTTGAAGGGAAAAAGTGCCAAAAACAGCTTAAAAACCCATAAAAACGCAACTACGCACGTAATTTCAAGCATATGACTATTGTTTTTAATTCTTACCGTTTCAAAACAATAATATATACTAGTTAGTATTGTGTTCCAAGTGTCTATCCAAACAAATGAAGTTTGAACTAATTTAATTGAGTAAGTGCCAAAAAATGCTTAAAAAACCTTAAAACCGAAACTTAGCACGTAATTTTGAAGCATATTTCTATTGTTTTCAATTCTTATCATTTCTAAACAAGAATTTTTGTTAATTAGTATTGTGTTCTAAATTTCAATCCAAACAAACCAAGTTTGATCTATTTAAGAGAATAATTAAAAAGGTTAAAAACCTTAAAAATTTAACTTTTATATAATTTCAACCATATAACTATTGTTTTCGATTATACCCAATTCAAAAAATTTATATATATTAATTAGTGTTGTGTGCCAAGTATTATACCAAGCAAACCAAGTTTGAACTACTTTAAGCAAGTAAGTGCAAAAAAATGTTTAAAAAACCTTAAAAACTCAACTTCGTACGAAATTTCACACATATAACTATTTTTTTCTATTCAAACCATTCCAAGTTTCATGCAAAACAATACAAGTTTGAACTATTCCGCACGTAATTTCAAACATATGACTAATTTTTTCAATTTTAACAACTTCAAAACAACAATATATACCAAATAGTGTTGCGTGCAAAGTTTCATGCCAAAGAGACCATGTTTTAACTACTTTAAAGGACTAAGTGCCAAAAAAATGCTTAAAAGAACTTTATAAACGCAACTTCGCACGTAAGTAAATTTGTGTTCCAACTTTCATGCCAAAGAAACCAAGTTTAACTATTTTAAGCGAGTAAATGCCAAAAAAAGGTTAAAAACCTTAAAAATACCACTTTGCACGTAATTTAAACCTTAGGACTATTGTTTTCAATTCTAACCATTTTAAAAAAAACTATATATGTTAATGAGTGTTGGGTGCCAAGTTTCATGCCAAACAAACCAAAATTTGAACTACTTTAAGTGAGTAAGTTATAATACAAGCTTAAAAAACCTTAAAAACGCAACTTCGCACGAAATTTCAAACATATGATTATTTTTTAAAATTTTGACAATGTAAAAACAATAATATAAACCATATAATGTTGTGTGCCAAGTTTCATGCCAAACAAACCATTTTGAACTACTTTAATGTAGTAAGTGCCAAAAAATGCTTAAAAAAACCTTATAACCGCAACTTCGCACTAATTTTCAAGCATATAACTATTATTTTAAAATCTAATGATTTAAAAAACTATAATACATGTTATTTAGTGTTGTGTTCCAACTTTCATGCCAAACAAACCATGTTTGAACTATTTTAAGCGAGTACATACCAAAAAAAGGTTAAAAACCTTAAAAACGCAATTTTGCACGTAATTTCAACCTTAGGACTATTGTTTTCAAATCTAACCATTTCAAAAAAATTATATATGTATCGAGTGTTGTGCGCCATATTTCATTCCAAACAAAACAAATTTGAACTACTTTAAGCGAGTAAGTTCCAAAAAAAAGCTCAAAAAACCACTAAAACACAACTTCGCACAAAATTTCAAGCATATGACTACTGTTTTCAAATCTAATGATTTCAAAGCTATAATACATGTTAATTAGAGTTGTGTTCAACCTTTCATGCCAAACAAACCAAGTTTAAACTATGTGAAGGGAAAAAGTGCCAAAAACAGCTTAAAAACCCATAAAAACGCAACTTCGCACGTAATTTCAAGCATATGACTATTGTTTTTAATTCTTACCGTTTCAAAACAATAATATATACTAGTTAGTATTGTGTTCCAAGTTTCTATCCAAACAAATGAAGTTTGAACTAATTTAAGCGAGTAAGTGCCAAAAAATACTTAAAAAACCTTAAAACCGAAACTTAGCACGTAATTTTGAAGCATATATCTATTGTTTTCAATTCTTATCATTTCTAAACAAGAATTTTTGTTAATTAGTATTGTGTTCTAAATTTCAATCCAAACAAACCAAGTTTGATCTATTTAAGAGAATAATTAAAAAGGTTAAAAACCTTAAAAATTTAACTTTTATATAATTTCAACCATATAACTATTGTTTTCGATTATACCCAATTCAAAAAATTTATATATATTAATTAGTGTTGTGTGCCAAGTATTATACCAAGCAAACCAAGTTTGAACTACTTTAAGCAAGTAAGTGCAAAAAAATGTTTAAAAAACCTTAAAAACTCAACTTCGTACGAAATTTCACACATATAACTATTTTTTTCTATTCAAACCATTCCAAGTTTCATGCAAAACAATACAAGTTTGAACTATTCCGCACGTAATTTCAAACATATGACTAATTTTTTCAATTTTAACAACTTCAAAACAACAATATATACCAAATAGTGTTGCGTGCAAAGTTTCATGCCAAAGAGACCATGTTTTAACTACTTTAAAGGACTAAGTGCTAAAAATATTCTTAAAAGAACTTTATAAACGCAACTTCGCACGTAAGTAAATTTGTGTTCCAACTTTCATGCCAAAGAAACCAAGTTTTACTATTTTAAGCGAGTAAATGCCAAAAAAAGGTTAAAAACCTTAAAAATACCACTTTGCACGTAATTTAAACCTTAGGACTATTGTTTTCAATTCTAACCATTTTAAAAAAACTATATATGTTAATGAGTGTTGGGTGCCAAGTTTCATGCCAAACAAACCAAAATTTGAACTACTTTAAGCGAGTAAGTTATAATACAAGCTTAAAAACCTTAAAAACGCAACTTCGCACGAAATTTCCAACATATGATTATTTTTTAAAATTTTGACAATGTAAAAACAACAATATAAACCATATAATGTTGTGTGCCAAGTTTCATGCCAAACAAACCATTTTGAACTACTTTAATGTAGTAAGTGCCAAAAAATGCTTAAAAAAACCTTATAACCGCAACTTCGCACTAATTTTCAAGCATATAACTATTATTTTAAAATCTAATGATTTAAAAAACTATAATACATGTTATTTAGTGTTGTGTTCCAACTTTCATGCCAAACAAACCATGTTTGAACTATTTTAAGCGAGTACATACCAAAAAAAGGTTAAAAACCTTAAAAACGCAATTTTGCACGTAATTTCAACCTTAGGACTATTGTTTTCAAATCTAACCATTTCAAAAAAATTATATATGTATCGAGTGTTGTGCGCCATATTTCATTCCAAACAAAACAAATTTGAACTACTTTAAGCGAGTAAGTTCCAAAAAAAAGCTCAAAAAACCACTAAAACACAACTTCGCACAAAATTTCAAGCATATGACTACTGTTTTCAAATCTAATGATTTCAAAGCTATAATACATGTTAATTAGAGTTGTGTTCAACCTTTCATGCCAAACAAACCAAGTTTAAACTATTTGAAGGGAAAAAGTGCCAAAAACAGCTTAAAAACCCATAAAAACGCAACTTCGCACGTAATTTCAAGCATATGACTATTGTTTTTAATTCTTACCGTTTCAAAACAATAATATATACTAGTTAGTATTGTGTTCCAAGTTTCTATCCAAACAAATGAAGTTTGAACTAATTTAAGCGAGTAAGTGCCAAAAAATACTTAAAAAACCTTAAAACCGAAACTTAGCACGTAATTTTGAAGCATATATCTATTGTTTTCAATTCTTATCATTTCTAAACAAGAATTTTTGTTAATTAGTATTGTGTTCTAAATTTCAATCCAAACAAACCAAGTTTGATCTATTTAAGAGAATAATTAAAAAGGTTAAAAACCTTAAAAATTTAACTTTTATATAATTTCAACCATATAACTATTGTTTTCGATTATACCCAATTCAAAAAATTTATATATATTAATTAGTGTTGTGTGCCAAGTATTATACCAAGCAAACCAAGTTTGAACTACTTTAAGCAAGTAAGTGCAAAAAAATGTTTAAAAAACCTTAAAAACTCAACTTCGTACGAAATTTCACACATATAACTATTTTTTTTCTATTCAAACCATTCCAAGTTTCATGCAAAACAATACAAGTTTGAACTATTCCGCACGTAATTTCAAACATATGACTAATTTTTTCAATTTTAACAACTTCAAAACAACAATATATACCAAATAGTGTTGCGTGCAAAGTTTCATGCCAAAGAGACCATGTTTTAACTACTTTAAAGGACTAAGTGCTAAAAATATTCTTAAAAGAACTTTATAAACGCAACTTCGCACGTAAGTAAATTTGTGTTCCAACTTTCATGCCAAAGAAACCAAGTTTTACTATTTTAAGCGAGTAAATGCCAAAAAAAGGTTAAAAACCTTAAAAATACCACTTTGCACGTAATTTAAACCTTAGGACTATTGTTTTCAATTCTAACCATTTTAAAAAAACTATATATGTTAATGAGTGTTGGGTGCCAAGTTTCATGCCAAACAAACCAAAATTTGAACTACTTTAAGCGAGTAAGTTATAATACAAGCTTAAAAACCTTAAAAACGCAACTTCGCACGAAATTTCCAACATATGATTATTTTTTAAAATTTTGACAATGTAAAAACAACAATATAAACCATATAATGTTGTGTGCCAAGTTTCATGCCAAACAAACCATTTTGAACTACTTTAATGTAGTAAGTGCCAAAAAATGCTTAAAAAAACCTTATAACCGCAACTTCGCACTAATTTTCAAGCATATAACTATTATTTTAAAATCTAATGATTTAAAAAACTATAATACATGTTATTTAGTGTTGTGTTCCAACTTTCATGCCAAACAAACCATGTTTGAACTATTTTAAGCGAGTACATACCAAAAAAAGGTTAAAAACCTTAAAAACGCAATTTTGCACGTAATTTCAACCTTAGGACTATTGTTTTCAAATCTAACCATTTCAAAAAAATTATATATATTATCGAGTGTTGTGTGCCATAGTTCATTCCAAACAAACCAAAGTTGAACTACTTTAAGCGAGTAAGTTCCAAAAAAAAGCTTAAAAGACCACTAAAACACAACTTCGCACAAAATTTCAAGCATATGACTACTGTTTTCAAATCTAATGATTTCAAAGCTATAATACATATTAATTAGAGTTGTGTTCAACCTTTCATGCCAAACAAACCAAGTTTAAACTATTTGAAGGGAAAAAGTGCCAAAAACAGCTTAAAAACCCATAAAAACGCAACTACGCACGTAATTTCAAGCATATGACTATTGTTTTTAATTCTTACCGTTTCAAAACAATAATATATACTAGTTAGTATTGTGTTCCAAGTGTCTATCCAAACAAATGAAGTTTGAACTAATTTAATTGAGTAAGTGCCAAAAAATGCTTAAAAAACCTTAAAACCGAAACTTAGCACGTAATTTTGAAGCATATTTCTATTGTTTTCAATTCTTATCATTTCTAAACAAGAATTTTTGTTAATTAGTATTGTGTTCTAAATTTCAATCCAAACAAACCAAGTTTGATCTATTTAAGAGAATAATTAAAAAGGTTAAAAACCTTAAAAATTTAACTTTTATATAATTTCAACCATATAACTATTGTTTTCGATTATACCCAATTCAAAAAATTTATATATATTAATTAGTGTTGTGTGCCAAGTATTATACCAAGCAAACCAAGTTTGAACTACTTTAAGCAAGTAAGTGCAAAAAAATGTTTAAAAAACCTTAAAAACTCAACTTCGTACGAAATTTCACACATATAACTATTTTTTTCTATTCAAACCATTCCAAGTTTCATGCAAAACAATACAAGTTTGAACTATTCCGCACGTAATTTCAAACATATGACTAATTTTTTCAATTTTAACAACTTCAAAACAACAATATATACCAAATAGTGTTGCGTGCAAAGTTTCATGCCAAAGAGACCATGTTTTAACTACTTTAAAGGACTAAGTGCCAAAAAAATACTTAAAAGAACTTTATAAACGCAACTTCGCACGTAAGTAAATTTGTGTTCCAACTTTCATGCCAAAGAAACCAAGTTTAACTATTTTAAGCGAGTAAATGCCAAAAAAAGGTTAAAAACCTTAAAAATACCACTTTGCACGTAATTTAAACCTTAGGACTATTGTTTTCAATTCTAACCATTTTAAAAAAAACTATATATGTTAATGAGTGTTGGGTGCCAAGTTTCATGCCAAACAAACCAAAATTTGAACTACTTTAAGTGAGTAAGTTATAATACAAGCTTAAAAAACCTTAAAAACGCAACTTCGCACGAAATTTCAAACATATGATTATTTTTTAAAATTTTGACAATGTAAAAACAATAATATAAACCATATAATGTTGTGTGCCAAGTTTCATGCCAAACAAACCATTTTGAACTACTTTAATGTAGTAAGTGCCAAAAAATGCTTAAAAAAACCTTATAACCGCAACTTCGCACTAATTTTCAAGCATATAACTATTATTTTAAAATCTAATGATTTAAAAAACTATAATACATGTTATTTAGTGTTGTGTTCCAACTTTCATGCCAAACAAACCATGTTTGAACTATTTTAAGCGAGTACATACCAAAAAAAGGTTAAAAACCTTAAAAACGCAATTTTGCACGTAATTTCAACCTTAGGACTATTGTTTTCAAATCTAACCATTTCAAAAAAATTATATATGTATCGAGTGTTGTGCGCCATATTTCATTCCAAACAAAACAAATTTGAACTACTTTAAGCGAGTAAGTTCCAAAAAAAAGCTCAAAAAACCACTAAAACACAACTTCGCACAAAATTTCAAGCATATGACTACTGTTTTCAAATCTAATGATTTCAAAGCTATAATACATGTTAATTAGAGTTGTGTTCAACCTTTCATGCCAAACAAACCAAGTTTAAACTATTTGAAGGGAAAAAGTGCCAAAAACAGCTTAAAAACCCATAAAAACGCAACTTCGCACGTAATTTCAAGCATATGACTATTGTTTTTAATTCTTACCGTTTCAAAACAATAATATATACTAGTTAGTATTGTGTTCCAAGTTTCTATCCAAACAAATGAAGTTTGAACTAATTTAAGCGAGTAAGTGCCAAAAAATACTTAAAAAACCTTAAAACCGAAACTTAGCACGTAATTTTGAAGCATATATCTATTGTTTTCAATTCTTATCATTTCTAAACAAGAATTTTTGTTAATTAGTATTGTGTTCTAAATTTCAATCCAAACAAACCAAGTTTGATCTATTTAAGAGAATAATTAAAAAGGTTAAAAACCTTAAAAAGTTAACTTTTATATAATTTCAACCATATAACTATTGTTTTCGATTATACCCAATTCAAAAAATTTATATATATTAATTAGTGTTGTGTGCCAAGTATTATACCAAGCAAACCAAGTTTGAACTACTTTAAGCAAGTAAGTGCAAAAAAATGTTTAAAAAACCTTAAAAACTCAACTTCGTACGAAATTTCACACATATAACTATTTTTTTCTATTCAAACCATTCCAAGTTTCATGCAAAACAATACAAGTTTGAACTATTCCGCACGTAATTTCAAACATATGACTAATTTTTTCAATTTTAACAACTTCAAAACAACAATATATACCAAATAGTGTTGCGTGCAAAGTTTCATGCCAAAGAGACCTTGTTTTAACTACTTTAAAGGACTAAGTGCTAAAAATATTCTTAAAAGAACTTTATAAACGCAACTTCGCACGTAAGTAAATTTGTGTTCCAACTTTCATGCCAAAGAAACCAAGTTTTACTATTTTAAGCGAGTAAATGCCAAAAAAAGGTTAAAAACCTTAAAAATACCACTTTGCACGTAATTTAAACCTTAGGACTATTGTTTTCAATTCTAACCATTTTAAAAAAACTATATATGTTAATGAGTGTTGGGTGCCAAGTTTCATGCCAAACAAACCAAAATTTGAACTACTTTAAGCGAGTAAGTTATAATACAAGCTTAAAAACCTTAAAAACGCAACTTCGCACGAAATTTCCAACATATGATTATTTTTTAAAATTTTGACAATGTAAAAACAACAATATAAACCATATAATGTTGTGTGCCAAGTTTCATGCCAAACAAACCATTTTGAACTACTTTAATGTAGTAAGTGCCAAAAAATGCTTAAAAAAACCTTATAACCGCAACTTCGCACTAATTTTCAAGCATATAACTATTATTTTAAAATCTAATGATTTAAAAAACTATAATACATGTTATTTAGTGTTGTGTTCCAACTTTCATGCCAAACAAACCATGTTTGAACTATTTTAAGCGAGTACATACCAAAAAAAGGTTAAAAACCTTAAAAACGCAATTTTGCACGTAATTTCAACCTTAGGACTATTGTTTTCAAATCTAACCATTTCAAAAAAATTATATATATTATCGAGTGTTGTGTGCCATAGTTCATTCCAAACAAACCAAAGTTGAACTACTTTAAGCGAGTAAGTTCCAAAAAAAAGCTTAAAAGACCACTAAAACACAACTTCGCACAAAATTTCAAGCATATGACTACTGTTTTCAAATCTAATGATTTCAAAGCTATAATACATATTAATTAGAGTTGTGTTCAACCTTTCATGCCAAACAAACCAAGTTTAAACTATTTGAAGGGAAAAAGTGCCAAAAACAGCTTAAAAACCCATAAAAACGCAACTACGCACGTAATTTCAAGCATATGACTATTGTTTTTAATTCTTACCGTTTCAAAACAATAATATATACTAGTTAGTATTGTGTTCCAAGTGTCTATCCAAACAAATGAAGTTTGAACTAATTTAATTGAGTAAGTGCCAAAAAATGCTTAAAAAACCTTAAAACCGAAACTTAGCACGTAATTTTGAAGCATATTTCTATTGTTTTCAATTCTTATCATTTCTAAACAAGAATTTTTGTTAATTAGTATTGTGTTCTAAATTTCAATCCAAACAAACCAAGTTTGATCTATTAAAGAGAATAATTAAAAAGGTTAAAAACCTTAAAAATTTAACTTTTATATAATTTCAACCATATAACTATTGTTTTCGATTATACCCAATTCAAAAAATTTATATATATTAATTAGTGTTGTGTGCCAAGTATTATACCAAGCAAACCAAGTTTGAACTACTTTAAGCAAGTAAGTGCAAAAAAATGTTTAAAAAACCTTAAAAACTCAACTTCGTACGAAATTTCACACATATAACTATTTTTTTCTATTCAAACCATTCCAAGTTTCATGCAAAACAACACAAGTTTGAACTATTCCGCACGTAATTTCAAACATATGACTAATTTTTTCAATTTTAACAACTTCAAAACAACAATATATACCAAATAGTGTTGCGTGCAAAGTTTCATGCCAAAGAGACCATGTTTTAACTACTTTAAAGGACTAAGTGCCAAAAAAATGCTTAAAAGAACTTTATAAACGCAACTTCGCACGTAAGTAAATTTGTGTTCCAACTTTCATGCCAAAGAAACCAAGTTTAACTATTTTAAGCGAGTAAATGCCAAAAAAAGGTTAAAAACCTTAAAAATACCACTTTGCACGTAATTTAAACCTTAGGACTATTGTTTTCAATTCTAACCATTTTAAAAAAAACTATATATGTTAATGAGTTTTGGGTGCCAAGTTTCATGCCAAACAAACCAAAATTTGAACTACTTTAAGTGAGTAAGTTATAATACAAGCTTAAAAAACCTTAAAAAAGCAACTTCGCACGAAATTTCAAACATATGATTATTTTTTAAAATTTTGACAATGTAAAAACAATAATATAAACCATATAATGTTGTGTGCCAAGTTTCATGCCAAACAAACCATTTTGAACTACTTTAATGTAGTAAGTGCCAAAAAATGCTTAAAAAAACCTTATAACCGCAACTTCGCACTAATTTTCAAGCATATAACTATTATTTTAAAATCTAATGATTTAAAAAACTATAATACATGTTATTTAGTGTTGTGTTCCAACTTTCATGCCAAACAAACCATGTTTGAACTATTTTAAGCGAGTACATACCAAAAAAAGGTTAAAAACCTTAAAAACGCAATTTTGCACGTAATTTCAACCTTAGGACTATTGTTTTCAAATCTAACCATTTCAAAAAAATTATATATGTATCGAGTGTTGTGCGCCATATTTCATTCCAAACAAAACAAATTTGAACTACTTTAAGCGAGTAAGTTCCAAAAAAAAGCTCAAAAAACCACTAAAACACAACTTCGCACAAAATTTCAAGCATATGACTACTGTTTTCAAATCTAATGATTTCAAAGCTATAATACATGTTAATTAGATTTGTGTTCAACCTTTCATGCCAAACAAACCAAGTTTAAATTATTTAAAGGGAAAAAGTGCCAAAAACAACTTAAAAACCCATAAAAACGCAACTTCGCACGTAATTTCAAGAATATGACTATTGTTTTCAAATCTAATGATTTAAAAAACTATAATACATGTTATTTAGTGTTGTGTTAAAACTTTCATGCCAAACAAACCATGTTTGAACTATTTTAAGCGAGTACATACCAAAAAAAGGTTAAAAACCTTAAAAACGCAATTTTGCACGTAATTTCAACCTTAGGACTATTGTTTTCAAATCTAACCATTTCAAAAAAATTATATATGTATCGAGTGTTGTGTGCCATATTTCATTCCAAACAAAACAAATTTGAACTACTTTAAGCGAGTAAGTTCCAAAAAAAAGCTCAAAAAACCACTAAAACACAACTTCGCACAGAATTTCAAGCATATGACTACTGTTTTCATATCTAATGATTTCAAAGCTATAATACATGTTAATTAGATTTGTGTTCAACCTTTCATGCCAAACAAACCAAGTTTAAATTATTTAAAGGGAAAAAGTGCAAAAAACAGCTTAAAAACCCATAAAAACGCAACTTCGCACGTAATTTCAAGCATATGACTATTGTTTTCAAATCTAATGATTTAAAAAACTATAATACATGTTATTTAGTGTTGTGTTAAAACTTATATGCCAAACAAACCATGTTTGAACTATTTTAAGCGAGTACATACCAAAAAAAGGTTAAAAACCTTAAAAACGCAATTTTGCACGTAATTTCAACCTTAGGACTATTGTTTTCAAATCCAACCATTTCAAAAAATTATATATGTATCGAGTGTTGTGTGCCATATTTCATTCCAAACAAAACAAATTTGAACTACTTTAAGCGAGTAAGTTCCAAAAAAAAGCTCAAAAAACCACTAAAACACAACTTCGCACAAAATTTCAAGCATATGACTACTGTTTTCATATCTAATGATTTCAAAGCTATAATACATGTTAATTAGATTTGTGTTCAACCTTTCAAGCCAAACAAACCAAGTTTAAATTATTTAAATGGAAAAAGTGCCAAAAACAGCATAAAAACCCATAAAAACGCAACTTCGCACGTAATTTCAAGCATATGACTATTGTTTTCAAATCTAATGATTTAAAAAACTATAATACATGTTATTTAGTGTTGTCTTAAAACTTTCATGCCAAACAAACCATGTTTGAACTATTTTAAGCGAGTACATACCAAAAAAAGGTTAAAAACCTTAAAAACGCAATTTTGCACGTAATTTCAACCTTAGGACTATTGTTTTCAAATCTAACCATTTCAAAAAAATTATATATGTATCGAGTGTTGTGTGCCATAGTTCATTCCAAACAAACCAAATTTGAACTACTTTAAGCGAGTAAGTTTCAAAAAAAAGCTTAAAAAACCACTAAAACACAACTTCGCACAAAATTTCAAGCATATGACTACTGTTTTCAAATCTAATGATTTCAAAGCTATAATACATGTTAATTAGAGTTGTGTTCAACCTTTCTTGCCAAACAAACCAAGTTTAAACTATTTGAAGGGAAAAAGTGCCAAAAACAGCTTAAAAACCCATAAAAACGCAACTTCGCACGTAATTTCAAGCATATGACTATTGTTTTTAATTCTTACCGTTTCAAAACAATAATATATACTAGTTAGTATTGTGTTCCAAGTGTCTATCCAAACAAATGATGTTTGAACTAATTTAAGCGAGTAAGTGCCAAAAAATGCTTAAAAAACCTTAAAACCGAAACTTAGCACGTAATTTTGAAGCATATTTCTATTGTTTTCCATTCTTATCATTTCTAAACAAGAATTTTTGTTAATTAGTATTGTGTTCTAAATTTCAATCCAAACAAACCAAGTTTGATCTATTTAAGAGAATAATTAAAAAGGTTAAAAACCTTAAAAATTTAACTTTTATATAATTTCAACCATATAACTATTGTTTTCGATTATACCCAATTCAAAAAATTTATATATATTAATTAGTGTTGTGTGCCAAGTATTATACCAAGCAAACCAAGTTTGAACTACTTTAAGCAAGTAAGTGCAAAAAAATGTTTAAAAAACCTTAAAAACTCAACTTCGTACGAAATTTCACACATATAACTATTTTTTTCTATTCAAACCATTCCAAGTTTCATGCAAAACAATACAAGTTTGAACTATTCCGCACGTAATTTCAAACATATGACTAATTTTTTCAATTTTAACAACTTCAAAACAACAATATATACCAAATAGTGTTGCGTGCAAAGTTTCATGCCAAAGAGACCTTGTTTTAACTACTTTAAAGGACTAAGTGCTAAAAATATTCTTAAAAGAACTTTATAAACGCAACTTCGCACGTAAGTAAATTTGTGTTCCAACTTTCATGCCAAAGAAACCAAGTTTTACTATTTTAAGCGAGTAAATGCCAAAAAAAGGTTAAAAACCTTAAAAATACCACTTTGCACGTAATTTAAACCTTAGGACTATTGTTTTCAATTCTAACCATTTTAAAAAAACTATATATGTTAATGAGTGTTGGGTGCCAAGTTTCATGCCAAACAAACCAAAATTTGAACTACTTTAAGCGAGTAAGTTATAATACAAGCTTAAAAACCTTAAAAACGCAACTTCGCACGAAATTTCCAACATATGATTATTTTTTAAAATTTTGACAATGTAAAAACAACAATATAAACCATATAATGTTGTGTGCCAAGTTTCATGCCAAACAAACCATTTTGAACTACTTTAATGTAGTAAGTGCCAAAAAATGCTTAAAAAAACCTTATAACCGCAACTTCGCACTTATTTTCAAGCATATAACTATTATTTTAAAATCTAATGATTTAAAAAACTATAATACATGTTATTTAGTGTTGTGTTCCAACTTTCATGCCAAACAAACCATGTTTGAACTATTTTAAGCGAGTACATACCAAAAAAAGGTTAAAAACCTTAAAAACGCAATTTTGCACGTAATTTCAACCTTAGGACTATTGTTTTCAAATCTAACCATTTCAAAAAAATTATATATGTATCGAGTGTTGTGCGCCATATTTCATTCCAAACAAAACAAATTTGAACTACTTTAAGCGAGTAAGTTCCAAAAAAAGCTCAAAAAACCACTAAAACACAACTTCGCACAAAATTTCAAGCATATGACTACTGTTTTCAAATCTAATGATTTCAAAGCTATAATACATGTTAATTAGATTTGAGTTCAACCTTTCATGCCAAACAAACCAAGTTTAAATTATTTAAAGGGAAAAAGTGCCAAAAACAACTTAAAAACCCATAAAAACGCAACTTTGCACGTAATTTCAAGCATATGACTATTGTTTTCAAATCTAATGGTTTAAAAAACTATAATACATGTTATTTAGTGTTGTGTTAAAACTTTCATGCCAAACAAACCATGTTTGAACTATTTTAAGCGAGTACATACCAAAAAAAGGATAAAAACCTTAAAAACGCAATTTTGCACGTAATTTCAACCTTAGGACTATTGTTTTCAAATCTAACCATTTCAAAAAAATTATATATGTATCGAGTGTTGTGTGCCATATTTCATTCCAAACAAAACAAATTTGAACTACTTTAAGCGAGTAAGTTCCAAAAAAAAGCTCAAAAAACCACTAAAACACAACTTCGCACAAAATTTCAAGCATATGACTACTGTTTTCATATCTAATGATTTCAAAGCTATAATACATGTTAATTAGATTTGTGTTCAAACTTTCATGCCAAAGAAACCAAGTTTAAATTATTTAAAGGGAAAAAGTGCCAAAAACAGCTTAAAAACCCATAAAAACGCAACTTCGCACGTAAGTTCAAGCATATGACTATTGTTTTCAAATCTAATGATTTAAAAAACTATAATACATGTTATTTAGTGTTGTGTTAAAACTTTCATGCCAAACAAACCATGTTTGAACTATTTTAAGCGAGTACATACCAAAAAAAGGTTAAAAACCTTAAAAACGCAATTTTGCACGTAATTTCAACCTTAGGACTATTGTTTTCAAATCTAACCATTTCAAAAAAATTATATATGTATCGAGTGTTGTGTGCCATATTTCATTCCAAACAAAACAAATTTGAACTACTTTAAGCGAGTAAGTTCCAAAAAAAAGCTCAAAAAACCACTAAAACACAACTTCGCACAAAATTTCAAGCATATGACTACTGTTTTCATATCTAATGATTTCAAAGCTATAATACATGTTAATTAGATTTGTGTTCAACCTTTCAAGCCAAACAAACCAAGTTTAAATTATTTAAAGGGAAAAAGTGCCAAAAACAGCTTAAAAACCCATAAAAACGCAACTTCGCACGTAATTTCAAGCATATGACTATTGTTTTCAAATCTAATGATTTAAAAAACTATAATACATGTTATTTAGTGTTGTGTTAAAACTTTCATGCCAAACAAACCATGTTTGAACTATTTTAAGCGAGTACATACCAAAAAAAGGTTAAAAACCTTAAAAACGCAATTTTGCACGTAATTTCAACCTTAGGACTATTGTTTTCAAATCTAACCATTTCAAAAAAATTATATATGTATCGAGTGTTGTGTGCCATATTTCATTCCAAACAAAACAAATTTGAACTACTTTAAGCGAGTAAGTTCCAAAAAAAAGCTCAAAAAACCACTAAAACACAACTTCGCACAAAATTTCAAGCATATGACTACTGTTTTCATATCTAATGATTTCAAAGCTATAATACATGTTAATTAGATTTGTGTTCAACCTTTCAAGCCAAACAAACCAAGTTTAAATTATTTAAAGGGAAAAAGTGCCAAAAACAGCTTAAAAACCCATAAAAACGCAACTTCGCACGTAATTTCAAGCATATGACTATTGTTTTCAAATCTAATGATTTAAAAAACTATAATACATGTTATTTAGTGTTGTCTTAAAACTTTCATGCCAAACAAACCATGTTTGAACTATTTTAAGCGAGTACATACCAAAAAAAGGTTAAAAACCTTAAAAACGCAATTTTGCACGTAATTTCAACCTTAGGACTATTGTTTTCAAATCTAACCATTTCAAAAAAATTATATATGTATCGAGTGTTGTGTGCCATAGTTCATTCCAAACAAACCAAATTTGAACTACTTTAAGCGAGTAAGTTCCAAAAAAAAGCTTAAAAAACCACTAAAACACAACTTCGCACAAAATTTCAAGCATATGACTACTGTTTTCAAATCTAATGATTTCAAAGCTATAATACATGTTAATTAGAGTTGTGTTCAACCTTTCTTGCCAAAAAAACCAAGTTTAAACTATTTGAAGGGAAAAAGTGCCAAAAACAGCTTAAAAACCCATAAAAACGCAACTTCGCACGTAATTTCAAGCATATGACTATTGTTTTTAATTATTACCGTTTCAAAACAATAATATATACTAGTTAGTATTGTGTTCCAAGTGTCTATCCAAACAAATGAAGTTTGAACTAATTTAAGCGAGTAAGTGCCAAAAAATGCTTAAAAAACCTTAAAATCGAAACTTAGCACGTAATTTTGAAGCATATTTCTATTGTTTTCAATTCTTATCATTTCTAAACAAGAATTTTTGTTAATTAGTATTGTGTTCTAAATTTCAATCCAAACAAACCAAGTTTGATCTATTTAAGAGAATAATTAAAAAGGTTAAAAACCTTAAAAATTTAACTTTTATATAATTTCAACCATATAACTATTGTTTTCGATATACCCAATTCAAAAAATTTATATATATTAATTAGTGTTGTGTGCCAAGTATTATACCAAGCAAACCAAGTTTGAACTACTTTAAGCAAGTAAGTGCAAAAATATGTTTAAAAAACCTTAAAAACTCAACTTCATAGGAAATTTCACACATATAACTATTTTTTTCTATTCAAACCATTCCAAGTTTCATGCAAAACAATACAAGTTTGAACTATTCCGCACGTAATTTCAAACATATGACTAATTTTTTCAATTTTAACAACTTCAAAACAACAATATATACCAAATAGTGTTGCGTGCAAAGTTTCATGCCAAAGAGACCATGTTTTAACTACTTTAAAGGACTAAGTGCTAAAAAAATGCTTAAAAGAACTTTTTAAACGCAACTTCGCACGTAAGTAAATTTGTGTTCCAACTTTCATGCCAAAGAAACCAAGTTTAACTATTTTAAGCGAGTAAATGCCAAAAAAAGGTTAAAAACCATTAAAATACCACTTTGCACGTAATTTAAACCTTAGGACTATTGTTTTCAATTCTAACCATTTTAAAAAAACTATATATGTTAATGAGTGTTGGGTGCCAAGTTTCATGCCAAACAAACCAAAATTTGAACTACTTTAAGCGAGTAAGTTATAATACAAGCTTAAAAAACCTTAAAAACGCAACTTCGCACGAAATTTAAAACATATGATTATTTTTTAAAATTTTGACAATGTAAAAACAACAATATAAACCATATAATGTTGTGTGCCAAGTTTCATGCCAAACAAACCATTTTGAACTACTTTAATGTAGTAAGTGCCAAAAAATGCTTAAAAAAACCTTATAACCGCAACTTCGCACTAATTTTCAAGCATATAACTATTATTTTAAAATCTAATGATTTAAAAAACTATAATACATGTTATTTAGTGTTGTGTTCCAACTTTCATGCCAAACAAACCATGTTTGAACTATTTTAAGCGAGTACATACCAAAAAAAGGTTAAAAACCTTAAAAACGCAATTTTGCACGTAATTTCAACCTTAGGTCTATTGTTTTCAAATCTAACCATTTCAAAAAAATTATATATGTATCGAGTGTTGTGCGCCATATTTCATTCCAAACAAAACAAATTTGAACTACTTTAAGCGAGTAAGTTCCAAAAAAAAGCTCAAAAAACCACTAAAACACAACTTCGCACAAAATTTCAAGCATATGACTACTGTTTTCAAATCTAATGATTTCAAAGCTATAATACATATTAATTAGATTTGTGTTCAACCTTTCATGCCAAACAAACCAAGTTTAAATTATTTAAAGGGAAAAAGTGCCAAAAACAACTTAAAAACCCATAAAAACGCAACTTCGCACGTAATTTCAAGCATATGATTATTGTTTTCAAATCTAATGATTTAAAAAACTATAATACATGTTATTTAGTGTTGTTTTAAAACTTTAATGCGAAACAAACCATGTTTGAACTATTTTAAGCGAGTACATACCAAAAAAAGGTGAAAAACCTTAAAAACGCAATTTTGCACGTAATTTCAACCTTAGGACTATTGTTTTCAAATCTAACCATTTCAAAAAAATTATATATGTATCGAGTGTTGTGCGCCATATTTCATTCCAAACAAAACAAATTTGAACTACTTTAAGCGAGTAAGTTCCAAAAAAAAGCTCAAAAAACCACTAAAACACAACTTCGCACAAAATTTCAAGCATATGACTACTGTTTTCATATCTAATGATTTCAAAGCTATAATACATGTTAATTAGATTTGTGTTCAACCTTTCATGCCAAAGAAACCAAGTTTAAATTATTTAAAGGGAAAAAGTGCCAAAAACAGCTTAAAAACCCATAAAAACGCAACTTCGCACGTAATTTCAAGCATATGACTATTGTTTTCAAATCTAATGATTTAAAAAACTATAATACTTGTTATTTAGTGTTGTGTTAAAACTTTCATGCCAAACAAACCATGTTTGAACTATTTTAAGCGAGTACATACCAAAAAACGGTTAAAAACCTTAAAAACGCAATTTTGCACGTAATTTCAACCTTAGGACTATTGTTTTCAAATCTAACCATTTCAAAAAAATTATATATGTATCGAGTGTTGTGTGCCATATTTCATTCCAAACAAAACAAATTTGAACTACTTTAAGCGAGTAAGTTCCAAAAAAAACATCAAAAAACCACTAAAACACAACTTCGCACAAAATTTCAAGCATATGACTACTGTTTTCAAATCTAATGATTTCAAAGCTATAATACTTGTTAATTAGAGTTGTGTTCAACCTTTCATGCCAAACAAACCAAGTTTAAACTATTTGAAGGGAAAAAGTGCCAAAAACAGCTTAAAAACCCATAAAAACGCAACTTCGCACGTAATTTCAAGCATATGACTATTGTTTTTAATTCTTACCGTTTCAAAACAATAATATATACTAGTTAGTATTCTGTTCCAAGTGTCTATCCAAACAAATGAAGTTTGAACTAATTTAAGCGAGTAAGTGCCAAAAAATGCTTAAAAAACCTTAAAACCGAAACTTAGCACGTAATTTTGAAGCATATTTATATTGTTTTCAATTCTTATCATTTCTAAAGAAGAATTTTTGTTAATTAGTATTGTGTTCTAAATTTCAATCCAAACAAACCAAGTTTGATCTATTTAAGAGAATAATTAAAAAGGTTAAAAACCTTAAAAATTTAACTTTTATATAATTTCAACCATATAACTATTGTTTTCGATATACCCAATTCAAAAAATTTATATATATTAATTAGTGTTGTGTGCCAAGTATTATACCAAGCAAACCAAGTTTGAACTACTTTAAGCAAGTAAGTGCAAAAAAATGTTTAAAAAACCTTAAAAACTCAACTTCGTACGAAATTTCACACATATAACTATTTTTTTCTATTCAAACCATTCCAAGTTTCATGCAAAACAATACAAGTTTGAACTATTCCGCACGTAATTTCAAACATATGACTAATTTTTTTCAATTTTAACAACTTCAAAACAACAATATATACCAAATAGTGTTGCGTGCAAAGTTTCATGCCAAAGAGACCATGTTTTAACTACTTTAAAGGACTAAGTGCTAAAAAAATGCTTAAAAGAACTTTATAAACGCAACTTCGCACGTAAGTAAATTTGTGTTCCAACTTTCATGCCAAAGAAACCAAGTTTAACTATTTTAAGCGAGTAAATGCCAAAAAAAGGTTAAAAACCTTAAAAATACCACTTTGCACGTAATTTAAACCTTAGGACTATTGTTTTCAATTCTAACCATTTTAAAATAACTATATATGTTAATGAGTGTTGGGTGCCAAGTTTCATGCCAAACAAACCAAAATTTGAACTACTTTAAGCGAGTAAGTTATAATACAAGCTTAAAAAACCTTAAAAACGCAACTTCGCACGAAATTTCAAACATATGATTATTTTTTAAAATTTTGACAATGTAAAAACAACAATATAAACCATATAATGTTGTGTGCCAAGTTTCATGCCAAACAAACCATTTTGAACTACTTTAATGTAGTAAGTGCCAAAAAATGCTTAAAAAAACCTTATAACCGCAACTTCGCACTAATTTTCAAGCATATAACTATTATTTTAAAATCTAATGATTTAAAAAACTATAATACATGTTATTTAGTGTTGTGTTCCAACTTTCATGCCAAATAAACCATGTTTGAACTATTTTAAGCGAGTACATACCAAAAAAAGGTTAAAAACCTTAAAAACGCAATTTTGCACGTAATTTCAACCTTAGGACTATTGTTTTCAAATCTAACCATTTCAAAAAAATTATATATGTATCGAGTGTTGTGTGCCATATTTCATTCCAAACAAAACAAATTTGAACTACTTTAAGCGAGTAAGTTCCAAAAAAAAGCTCAAAAAACCACTAAAACACAACTTCGCACAAAATTTCAAGCATATGACTACTGTTTTCATATCTAATGATTTCAAAGCTATAATACATGTTAATTAGATTTGTGTTCAACCTTTCAAGCCAAACAAACCAAGTTTAAATTATTTAAAGGGAAAAAGTGCCAAAAACAGCTTAAAAACCCATAAAAACGCAACTTCGCACGTAATTTCAAGCATATGACTATTGTTTTCAAATCTAATGATTTAAAAAACTATAATACATGTTATTTAGTGTTGTCTTAAAACTTTCATGCCAAACAAACCATGTTTGAACTATTTTAAGCGAGTACATACCAAAAAAAGGTTAAAAACCTTAAAAACGCAATTTTGCACGTAATTTCAACCTTAGGACTATTGTTTTCAAATCTAACCATTTCAAAAAAATTATATATGTATCGAGTGTTGTGTGCCATAGTTCATTCCAAACAAACCAAATTTGAACTACTTTAAGCGAGTAAGTTCCAAAAAAAAGCTTAAAAAACCACTAAAACACAACTTCGCACAAAATTTCAAGCATATGACTACTGTTTTCAAATCTAATGATTTCAAAGCTATAATACATGTTAATTAGAGTTGTGTTCAACCTTTCTTGCCAAAAAAACCAAGTTTAAACTATTTGAAGGGAAAAAGTGCCAAAAACAGCTTAAAAACCCATAAAAACGCAACTTCGCACGTAATTTCAAGCATATGACTATTGTTTTTAATTATTACCGTTTCAAAACAATAATATATACTAGTTAGTATTGTGTTCCAAGTGTCTATCCAAACAAATGAAGTTTGAACTAATTTAAGCGAGTAAGTGCCAAAAAATGCTTAAAAAACCTTAAAATCGAAACTTAGCACGTAATTTTGAAGCATATTTCTATTGTTTTCAATTCTTATCATTTCTAAACAAGAATTTTTGTTAATTAGTATTGTGTTCTAAATTTCAATCCAAACAAACCAAGTTTGATCTATTTAAGAGAATAATTAAAAAGGTTAAAAACCTTAAAAATTTAACTTTTATATAATTTCAACCATATAACTATTGTTTTCGATATACCCAATTCAAAAAATTTATATATATTAATTAGTGTTGTGTGCCAAGTATTATACCAAGCAAACCAAGTTTGAACTACTTTAAGCAAGTAAGTGCAAAAATATGTTTAAAAAACCTTAAAAACTCAACTTCATAGGAAATTTCACACATATAACTATTTTTTTCTATTCAAACCATTCCAAGTTTCATGCAAAACAATACAAGTTTGAACTATTCCGCACGTAATTTCAAACATATGACTAATTTTTTCAATTTTAACAACTTCAAAACAACAATATATACCAAATAGTGTTGCGTGCAAAGTTTCATGCCAAAGAGACCATGTTTTAACTACTTTAAAGGACTAAGTGCTAAAAAAATGCTTAAAAGAACTTTTTAAACGCAACTTCGCACGTAAGTAAATTTGTGTTCCAACTTTCATGCCAAAGAAACCAAGTTTAACTATTTTAAGCGAGTAAATGCCAAAAAAAGGTTAAAAACCATTAAAATACCACTTTGCACGTAATTTAAACCTTAGGACTATTGTTTTCAATTCTAACCATTTTAAAAAAACTATATATGTTAATGAGTGTTGGGTGCCAAGTTTCATGCCAAACAAACCAAAATTTGAACTACTTTAAGCGAGTAAGTTATAATACAAGCTTAAAAAACCTTAAAAACGCAACTTCGCACGAAATTTAAAACATATGATTATTTTTTAAAATTTTGACAATGTAAAAACAACAATATAAACCATATAATGTTGTGTGCCAAGTTTCATGCCAAACAAACCATTTTGAACTACTTTAATGTAGTAAGTGCCAAAAAATGCTTAAAAAAACCTTATAACCGCAACTTCGCACTAATTTTCAAGCATATAACTATTATTTTAAAATCTAATGATTTAAAAAACTATAATACATGTTATTTAGTGTTGTGTTCCAACTTTCATGCCAAACAAACCATGTTTGAACTATTTTAAGCGAGTACATACCAAAAAAAGGTTAAAAACCTTAAAAACGCAATTTTGCACGTAATTTCAACCTTAGGTCTATTGTTTTCAAATCTAACCATTTCAAAAAAATTATATATGTATCGAGTGTTGTGCGCCATATTTCATTCCAAACAAAACAAATTTGAACTACTTTAAGCGAGTAAGTTCCAAAAAAAAGCTCAAAAAACCACTAAAACACAACTTCGCACAAAATTTCAAGCATATGACTACTGTTTTCAAATCTAATGATTTCAAAGCTATAATACATATTAATTAGATTTGTGTTCAACCTTTCATGCCAAACAAACCAAGTTTAAATTATTTAAAGGGAAAAAGTGCCAAAAACAACTTAAAAACCCATAAAAACGCAACTTCGCACGTAATTTCAAGCATATGATTATTGTTTTCAAATCTAATGATTTAAAAAACTATAATACATGTTATTTAGTGTTGTTTTAAAACTTTAATGCGAAACAAACCATGTTTGAACTATTTTAAGCGAGTACATACCAAAAAAAGGTGAAAAACCTTAAAAACGCAATTTTGCACGTAATTTCAACCTTAGGACTATTGTTTTCAAATCTAACCATTTCAAAAAAATTATATATGTATCGAGTGTTGTGCGCCATATTTCATTCCAAACAAAACAAATTTGAACTACTTTAAGCGAGTAAGTTCCAAAAAAAAGCTCAAAAAACCACTAAAACACAACTTCGCACAAAATTTCAAGCATATGACTACTGTTTTCATATCTAATGATTTCAAAGCTATAATACATGTTAATTAGATTTGTGTTCAACCTTTCATGCCAAAGAAACCAAGTTTAAATTATTTAAAGGGAAAAAGTGCCAAAAACAGCTTAAAAAACCCATAAAAACGCAACTTCGCACGTAATTTCAAGCATATGACTATTGTTTTCAAATCTAATGATTTAAAAAACTATAATACTTGTTATTTAGTGTTGTGTTAAAACTTTCATGCCAAACAAACCATGTTTGAACTATTTTAAGCGAGTACATACCAAAAAACGGTTAAAAACCTTAAAAACGCAATTTTGCACGTAATTTCAACCTTAGGACTATTGTTTTCAAATCTAACCATTTCAAAAAAATTATATATGTATCGAGTGTTGTGTGCCATATTTCATTCCAAACAAAACAAATTTGAACTACTTTAAGCGAGTAAGTTCCAAAAAAAACATCAAAAAACCACTAAAACACAACTTCGCACAAAATTTCAAGCATATGACTACTGTTTTCAAATCTAATGATTTCAAAGCTATAATACTTGTTAATTAGAGTTGTGTTCAACCTTTCATGCCAAACAAACCAAGTTTAAACTATTTGAAGGGAAAAAGTGCCAAAAACAGCTTAAAAACCCATAAAAACGCAACTTCGCACGTAATTTCAAGCATATGACTATTGTTTTTAATTCTTACCGTTTCAAAACAATAATATATACTAGTTAGTATTCTGTTCCAAGTGTCTATCCAAACAAATGAAGTTTGAACTAATTTAAGCGAGTAAGTGCCAAAAAATGCTTAAAAAACCTTAAAACCGAAACTTAGCACGTAATTTTGAAGCATATTTATATTGTTTTCAATTCTTATCATTTCTAAAGAAGAATTTTTGTTAATTAGTATTGTGTTCTAAATTTCAATCCAAACAAACCAAGTTTGATCTATTTAAGAGAATAATTAAAAAGGTTAAAAACCTTAAAAATTTAACTTTTATATAATTTCAACCATATAACTATTGTTTTCGATATACCCAATTCAAAAAATTTATATATATTAATTAGTGTTGTGTGCCAAGTATTATACCAAGCAAACCAAGTTTGAACTACTTTAAGCAAGTAAGTGCAAAAAAATGTTTAAAAAACCTTAAAAACTCAACTTCGTACGAAATTTCACACATATAACTATTTTTTTCTATTCAAACCATTCCAAGTTTCATGCAAAACAATACAAGTTTGAACTATTCCGCACGTAATTTCAAACATATGACTAATTTTTTTCAATTTTAACAACTTCAAAACAACAATATATACCAAATAGTGTTGCGTGCAAAGTTTCATGCCAAAGAGACCATGTTTTAACTACTTTAAAGGACTAAGTGCTAAAAAAATGCTTAAAAGAACTTTATAAACGCAACTTCGCACGTAAGTAAATTTGTGTTCCAACTTTCATGCCAAAGAAACCAAGTTTAACTATTTTAAGCGAGTAAATGCCAAAAAAAGGTTAAAAACCTTAAAAATACCACTTTGCACGTAATTTAAACCTTAGGACTATTGTTTTCAATTCTAACCATTTTAAAATAACTATATATGTTAATGAGTGTTGGGTGCCAAGTTTCATGCCAAACAAACCAAAATTTGAACTACTTTAAGCGAGTAAGTTATAATACAAGCTTAAAAAACCTTAAAAACGCAACTTCGCACGAAATTTCAAACATATGATTATTTTTTAAAATTTTGACAATGTAAAAACAACAATATAAACCATATAATGTTGTGTGCCAAGTTTCATGCCAAACAAACCATTTTGAACTACTTTAATGTAGTAAGTGCCAAAAAATGCTTAAAAAAACCTTATAACCGCAACTTCGCACTAATTTTCAAGCATATAACTATTATTTTAAAATCTAATGATTTAAAAAACTATAATACATGTTATTTAGTGTTGTGTTCCAACTTTCATGCCAAATAAACCATGTTTGAACTATTTTAAGCGAGTACATACCAAAAAAAGGTTAAAAACCTTTAAAACGCAATTTTGCACGTAATTTCAACCTTAGGACTATTGTTTTCAAATCTAACCATTTCAAAAAAATTATATATGTATCGAGTGTTGTGCGCCATATTTCATTCCAAACAAAACAAATTTGAACTACTTTAAGCGAGTAAGTTCTAAAAAAAAGATCAAAAAACCACTAAAACACAACTTCGCACAAAATTTCAAGCATATGACTACTGTTTTCAAATCTAATGATTTCAAAGCTATAATACATGTTAATTAGATTTGTGTTCAACCTTTCATGCCAAACAAACCAAGTTTAAATTATTTAAAGGGAAAAAGTGCCAAAAACAACTTAAAAACCCATAAAAACGCAACTTCGCACGTAATTTCAAGCATATGACTATTGTTTTCAAATCTAATGATTTAAAAAACTATAATACATGTTATTTAGTGTTGTGTTAAAACTTTAATGCGAAACAAACCATGTTTGAACTATTTTAAGCGAGTACATACCAAAAAAAGGTTAAAAACCTTAAAAACGCAATTTTGCACGTAATTTCAACCTTAGGACTATTGTTTTCAAATCTAACCATTTCAAAAAAATTATATATGTATCGAGTGTTGTGTGCCATATTTCATTCCAAAAAAACAAATTTGAACTACTTTAAGCGAGTAAGTTCCAAAAAAAAGCTCAAAAAACCACTAAAACACAACTTCGCACAAAATTTCCAGCGTATGACTACTGTTTTCATATCTAATGATTTCAAAGCTATAATACATGTTAATTAGATTTGTGTTCAACCTTTCATGCCAAACAAACCAAGTTTAAATTATTTAAAGGGAAAAAGTGCCAAAAACAGCTTAAAAACCCATAAAAACGTCACTTCGCACGTAATTTCAAGCATATGACTATTGTTTTCAAATCTAATGATTTAAAAAACTATAATACATGTTATTTAGTGTTGTGTTAAAACTTTCATGCCAAACAAACCATGTTTGAACTATTTTAAGCGAGTACATACCAAAAAAAGGTTAAAAACCTTAAAAACGCAATTTTGCACGTAATTTCAACCTTAGGACTATTGTTTTCAAATCTAACCATTTCAAAAAAATTATATATGTATCGAGTGTTGTGTGCCATATTTCATTCCAAACAAAACAAATTTGAACTACTTTAAGCGAGTAAGTTCCAAAAAAAAAGCTCAAAAAACCACTAAAACACAACTTCGCACAAAATTTCAAGCATATGACTACTGTTTTCATATCTAATGATTTCAAAGCTATAATACATGTTAATTAGATTTGTGTTCAACCTTTCAAGCCAAACAAACCAAGTTTAAATTATTTAAAGGGAAAAAGTGCCAAAAACAGCTTAAAAACCCATAAAAACGCAACTTCGCACGTAATTTCATGCATATGACTATTGTTTTCAAATCTAATGATTTAAAAAACTATAATACATGTTATTTAGTGTTGTCTTAAAACTTTCATGCCATACAAACCATGTTTGAACTATTTTAAGCGAGTACATACCAAAAAAAGGTTAAAAACCTTAAAAACGCAATTTTGCACGTAATTTCAACCTTAGGACTATTGTTTTCAAATCTAACCATTTCATACAAATTATATATGTATCGAGTGTTGTGTGCCATGGTTCATTCCAAAAAAACCAAATTTGAACTACTTTAAGCGAGTAAGTTCCAAAAAAAAGCTTAAAAAACCACTAAAACACAACTTCGCACAAAATTTCAAGCATATGACTACTGTTTTCAAATCTAATGATTTCAAAGCTATAATACATGTTAATTAGAGTTGTGTTCAACCTTTCATGCCAAACAAACCAAGTTTAAACTATTTGAAGGGAAAAAGTGCCAAAAACAGCTTAAAAACCCATAAAAACGCAACTTCGCACGTAATTTCAAGCATATGACTATTGTTTTTAATTCTTACCGTTTCAAAACAATAATATATACTAGTTAGTATTCTGTTCCAAGTGTCTATCCAAACAAATGAAGTTTGAACTAATTTAAGCGAGTAAGTGCCAAAAAATGCTTAAAAAACCTTAAAACCGAAACTTAGCACGTAATTTTGAAGCATATTTCTATTGTTTTCAGTTCTTATCATTTCTAAACAAGAATTTTTGTTAATTAGTATTGTGTTCTAAATTTCAATCCAAACAAACCAAGTTTGATCTATTTAAGAGAATAATTAAAAAGGTTAAAAACCTTAAAAATTTAACTTTTATATAATTTCAACCATATAACTATTGTTTTCGATATACCCAATTCAAAAAATTTATATATATTAATTAGTGTTGTGTGCCAAGTATTATACCAAGCAAACCAAGTTTGAACTACTTTAAGCAAGTAAGTGCAAAAAAATGTTTAAAAAACCTTAAAAACTCAACTTCGTACGAAATTTCACACATATAACTATTTTTTTCTATTCAAACCATTCCAAGTTTCATGCAAAACAATACAAGTTTGAACTATTCCGCACGTAATTTCAAACATATGACTAATTTTTTCAATTTTAACAACTTCAAAACAACAATATATACCAAATAGTGTTGCGTGCAAAGTTTTATGCCAAAGAGACCATGTTTTAACTACTTTAAAGGACTAAGTGCTAAAAAAATGCTTAAAAGAACTTTATAAACGCAACTTCGCACGTAAGTAAATTTGTGTTCCAACTTTCATGCCAAAGAAACCAAGTTTAACTATTTTAAGCGAGTAAATGCCAAAAAAAGGTTAAAAACCTTAAAAATACCAATTTGCACGTAATATAAATCATAGGACTATTGTTTTCAATTCTAACCATTTTAAAAAAACTATATATGTTAATGAGTGTTGGGTGCCAAGTTTCATGCCAAACAAACCAAAGTTTGAACTACTTTAAGCGAGTAAGTTATAATACAAGCTTAAAAAACCTTAAAAACGCAACTTCGCAAGAAATTTCAAACATATGATTATTTTTTAAAATTTTGACAATGTAAAAACAACAATATAAACCATGTAATGTTGTGTGCCAAGTTTCATGCCAAACAAACCATTTTGAACTACTTTAATGTAGTAAGTGCCAAAAAATGCTTAAAAAAACCTTATAACCGCAACTTCGCATTAATTTTCAAGCATATAACTATTATTTTAAAATCTAATGATTTAAAAAACTATAATACATGTTATTTAGTGTTGTGTTCCAACTTTCATGCCAAACAAACCATGTTTGAACTATTTTAAGCGAGTACATACCAAAAAAAGGTTAAAAACCTTAAAAACGCAATTTTGCACGTAATTTCAACCTTAGGACTATTGTTTTCAAATCTAACCATTTCAAAAAAATTATATATGTATCGAGTGTTGTGCGCCATATTTCATTCCAAACAAAACAAATTTGAACTACTTTAAGCGAGTAAGTTCCAAAAAAAAGCTCAAAAAACCACTAAAACACAACTTCGCACAAAATTTCAAGCATATGACTACTGTTTTCAAATCTAATGATTTCAAAGCTATAATACATGTTAATTAGATTTGTGTTCAACCTTTCATGCCAAACAAACCAAGTTTAAATTATTTAAAGGGAAAAAGTGCCAAAAACAACTTAAAAACCCATAAAAACGCAACTTCGCACGTAATTTCAAGCATATGACTATCGTTTTCAAATCTAATGATTTAAAAAACTATAATACATGTTATTTAGTGTTGTGTTAAAACTTTAATGCGAAACAAACCATGTTTGAACTATTTTAAGCGAGTACATAACAAAAAAAGGTTAAAAACCTTAAAAACGCAATTTTGCACGTAATTTCAACCTTAGGACTATTGTTTTCAAATCTAACCATTTCAAAAAAATTATATATGTATCGAGTGTTTTGTGCCATATTTCATTCCAAACAAAACAAATTTGAACTAGTTTAAGCGAGTAAGTTCCAAAAAAAAGCTCAAAAAACCACTAAAACACAACTTCGCACAAAATTTCAAGCATATGACTACTGTTTTCATATCTAATTATTTCAAAGCTATAATACATGTTAATTAGATTTGTGTTCAACCTTTCATGCCAAACAAACCAAGTTTAAATTATTTAAAGGGAAAAAGTGCCAAAAACAGCTTAAAAACCCATAAAAACGCAACTTCGCACGTAATTTCAAGCATATGACTATTGTTTTCAAATCTAATGATTTAAAAAACTATAATACATGTTATTTAGTGTTGTGTTAAAACTTTCATGCCAAACAAACCATGTTTGAACTATTTTAAGCGAGTACATACCAAAAAAAGGTTAAAAACCTTAAAAACGCAATTTTGCACGTAATTTCAACCTTAGGACTATTGTTTTCAAATCTAACCATTTCAAAAAAATTATATATGTATCGAGTGTTGTGTGCCATATTTCATTCCAAACAAAACAAATTTGAACTACTTTAAGCGAGTAAGTTCCAAAAAAAAGCTCAAAAAACCACTAAAACACAACTTCGCACAAAATTTCAAGCATATGACTACTGTTTTCATATCTAATGATTTCAAAGCTATAATACATGTAAATTAGATTTGTGTTCAACCTTTCAAGCCAAACAAACCAAGTTTAAATTATTTAAAGGGAAAAAGTGCCAAAAACAGCTTAAAAACCCATAAAAACGCAACTTCGCACGTAATTTCATGCATATGACTATTGTTTTCAAATCTAATGATTTAAAAAACTATAATACATGTTATTTAGTGTTGTCTTAAAACTTTCATGCCAACCAAACCATGTTTGAACTATTTTAAGCGAGTACATACCAAAAAAAGGTTAAAAACCTTAAAAACGCAATTTTGCACGTAATTTCAACCTTAGGACTATTGTTTTCAAATCTAACCATTTCATAAAAATTATATATGTATCGAGTGTTGTGTGCCATGGTTCATTCCAAAAAAACCAAATTTGAACTACTTTAAGCGAGTAAGTTCCAAAAAAAAGCTTAAAAAACCACTAAAACACAACTTCGCACAAAATTTCAAGCATATGACTACTGTTTTCAAATCTAATGATTTCAAAGCTATAATACATGTTAATTAGAGTTGTGTTCAACCTTTCATGCCAAACAAACCAAGTTTAAACTATTTGAAGGGAAAAAGTGCCAAAAACAGCTTAAAAACCCATAAAAACGCAACTTCGCACGTAATTTCAAGCATATGACTATTGTTTTTAATTCTTACCGTTTCAAAACAATAATATATACTAGTTAGTATTGTGTTCCAAGTGTCTATCCAAACAAATGAAGTTTGAACTAATTTAAGCGAGTAAGTGCCAAAAAATTCTTAAAAAACCTTAAAACCGAAACTTAGCACGTAATTTTGAAGCATATTTCTATTGTTTACAATTCTTATCATTTCTAAACAAGAATTTTTGTTAATTAGTATTTTGTTCTAAATTTCAATCCAAACAAACCAAGTTTGATCTATTTAAGAGAATAATTAAAAAGGTTAAAAACCTTAAAAATTTAACTTTTATATAATTTCAACCATATAACTATTGTTTTCGATATACCCAATTCAAAAAATTTATATATATTAATTAGTGTTGTGTGCCAAGTATTATACCAAGCAAACCAAGTTTGAACTACTTTAAGCAAGTAAGTGCAAAAAAATGTTTAAAAAACCTTAAAAACTCAACTTCGTACGAAATTTCACACATATAACTATTTTTTTCTATTCAAACCATTCCAAGTTTCATGCAAAACAATACAAGTTTGAACTATTCCGCACGTAATTTCAAACATATGACTAATTTTTTCAATTTTAACAACTTCAAAACAACAATATATACCAAATAGTGTTGCGTGCAAAGTTTCATGCCAAAGAGACCATGTTTTAACTACTTTAAAGGACTAAGTGCTAAAAAAATGCTTAAAAGAACTTTATAAACGCAACTTCGCACGTAAGTAAATTTGTGTTCCAACTTTCATGCCAAAGAAACCAAGTTTAACTATTTTAAGCGAGTAAATGCCAAAAAAAGGTTAAAAACCTTAAAAATACCACTTTGCACGTAATTTAAACCATAGGACTATTGTTTTCAATTCTAACCATTTTAAAAAAACTATATATGTTAATGAGTGTTGGGTGCCAAGTTTCATGCCAAACAAACCAAAGTTTGAACTACTTTAAGCGAGTAAGTTATAATACAAGCTTAAAAAACCTTAAAAACGCAACTTCACACGAAATTTCAAACATATGATTATTTTTTAAAATTTTTACAATGTAAAAACAACAATATAAACCATATAATGTTGTGTGCCAAGTTTCATGCCAAACAAACCATTTTGAACTACTTTAATGTAGTAAGTGCCAAAAAATGCTTAAAAAAACCTTATAACCGCAACTTCGCACTAATTTTAAAGCATATAACTATTATTTTAAAATCTAATGATTTAAAAAACTATAATACATGTTATTTAGTGTTGTGTTCCAACTTTCATGCCAAACAAACCATGTTTGAACTATTTTAAGCGAGTACATACCAAAAAAAGGTTAAAAACCTTAAAAACGCAATTTTGCACGTAATTTCAACGTTAGGACTATTGTTTTCAAATCTAACCATTTCAAAAAAATTATATATGTATCGAGTGTTGTGCGCCATATTTCATTCCAAACAAAACAAATTTGAACTACTTTAAGCGAGTAAGTTACAAAAAAAAGCTCAAAAAACCACTAAAACACAACTTCGCACAAAATTTCAAGCATATGACTACTGTTTTCAAATCTAATGATTTCAAAGCTATAATACATGTTAATTAGATTTGTGTTCAACCTTTCATGCCAAACAAACCAAGTTTAAATTATTTAAAGGGAAAAAGTGCCAAAAACAACTTAAAAACCCATAAAAACGCAACTTCGCACGTAATTTCAAGCATATGACTATTGTTTTCAAATCTAATGATTTAAAAAACTATAATACATGTTATTTAGTGTTCTGTTAAAACTTTAATGCGAAACAAACCATGTTTGAACAATTTTAAGCGAGTACATACCAAAAAAAGGTTAAAAACCTTAAAAACGCAATTTTGCACGTAATTTCAACCTTAGGACTATTTTTTTCAAATCTAACCATTTCAAAAAAATTATATATGTATCGAGTGTTGTGTGCCATATTTCATTCCAAACAAAACAAATTTGAACTACTTTAAGCGAGTAAGTTCCAAAAAAAAGCTCAAAAAACCACTAAAACACAACTTCGCACAAAATTTCAAGCATATGACTACTGTTTTCATATCTAATGATTTCAAAGCTATAATACATGTTAATTAGATTGGTGTTCAACCTTTCATGCCAAACAAACCAAGTTTAAATTATTTAAAGGGAAAAAGTGCCAAAAACAGCTTAAAAACCCATAAAAACGCAACTTCGCACGTAATTTCAAGCATATGACTATTGTTTTCAAATCTAATGATTTAAAAAACTATAATACATGTTATTTAGTGTTGTGTTAAAACTTTCATGCCAAACAAACCATCTTTGAACTATTTTAAGCGAGTACATACCAAAAAAAGGTTAAAAACCTTAAAAACGCAATTTTGCACGTAATTTCAACCTTAGGACTATTGTTTTCAAATCTAACCATTTCAAAAAAATTATATATGTATCGAGTGTTGTGTGCCATATTTCATTCCAAACAAAACAAATTTGAACTACTTTAAGCGAGTAAGTTCCAAAAAAAAGCTCAAAAAACCACTAAAACACAACTTCGCACAAAATTTCAAGCATATGACTACTGTTTTCATATCTAATGATTTCAAAGCTATAATACATGTTAATTAGATTTGTGTTCAACCTTTCAAGCCAAACAAACCAAGTTTAAATTATTTAAAGGGAAAAAGTGCCAAAAACAGCTTAAAAACCCATAAAAACGCAACTTCGCACGTAATTTCAAGCATATGACTATTGTTTTCAAATCTAATGATTTAAAAAACTATAATACATGTTATTTAGTGTTGTCTTAAAACTTTCATGCCAAACAAACCATGTTTGAACTATTTTAAGCGAGTACATACCAAAAAAAGGTTAAAAACCTTAAAAACGCAATTTTGCACGTAATTTCAACCTTAGGACTATTGTTTTCAAATCTAACCATTTCAAAAAAATTATATATGTATCGAGTGTTGTGTGCCATAGTTCATTCCAAACAAACCAAATTTGAACTACTTTAAGCGAGTAAGTTCCAAAAAAAAGCTTAAAAAACCACTAAAACACAACTTCGCACAAAATTTCAAGCATATGACTACTGTTTTCAAATCTAATGATTTCAAAGCTATAATACATGTTAATTAGAGTTGTGTTCAACCTTTCATGCCAAACATACAAAGTTTAAACTAATTGAAGGGAAAAAGTGCCAAAAACAGCTTAGAAACCCATAAAAACGCAACTTCGCACGTAATTTCAAGCATATGACTATTGTTTTTAATTCTTACCGTTTCAAAACAATAATATATACTAGTTAGTATTGTGTTCCAAGTGTCTATCCAAACAAATGAAGTTTGAACTAATTTAAGCGAGTAAGTGCCAAAAAATTCTTAAAAAACCTTAAAACCGAAACTTAGCACGTAATTTTGAAGCATATTTCTATTGTTTTCAATTCTTATCATTTCTAAACAAGAATTTTTGTTAATTAGTATTGTGTTCTAAATTTCAATCCAAACAAACCAAGTTTGATCTATTTAAGAGAATAATTAAAAAGGTTAAAAACCTTAAAAATTTAACTTTTATATAATTTCAACCATATAACTATTGTTTTCGATTTACCCAATTCAAAAAATTTATATATATTAATTAGTGTTGTGTGCCAAGTATTATACCAAGCAAACCAAGTTTGAACTACTTTAAGCAAGTAAGTGCAAAAAAATGTTTAAAAAACCTTAAAAACTCAACTTCGTACGAAATTTCACACATATAACTATTTTTTTCTATTCAAACCATTCCAAGTTTCATGCAAAACAATACAAGTTTGAACTATTCCGCACGTAATTTCAAACATATGACTAATTTTTTCAATTTTAACAACTTCAAAACAACAATATATACCAAATAGTGTTGCGTGCAAAGTTTCATGCCAAAGAGACCATGTTTTAACTACTTTAAAGGACTAAGTGCTAAAAAAATGCTTAAAAGAACTTTATAAACGCAACTTCGCACGTAAGTAAATTTGTGTTCCAACTTTCATGCCAAAGAAACCAAGTTTAACTATTTTAAGCGAGTAAATGCCAAAAAAAGGTTTAAAAACCTTAAAAATACCACTTTGCACGTAATTTAAACCTTAGGACTATTGTTTTCAATTCTAACCATTTTAAAAAAACTATATATGTTAATGAGTGTTGGGTGCCAAGTTTCATGCCAAACAAACCAAAATTTGAACTACTTTAAGCGAGTAAGTTATAATACAAGCTTAAAAAACCTTAAAAACGCAACTTCGCACGAAATTTCAAACATATGATTATTTTTTAAAATTTTGACAATGTAAAAACAACAATATTAACCATATAATGTTGTGCGCCAAGTTTCATGCCAAACAAACCATTTTGAACTACTTTAATGTAGTAAGTGCCAAAAAATGCTTAAAAAAACCTTATAACCGCAACTTCGCACTAATTTTCAAGCATATGACTATTATTTTAAAATCTAATGATTTAAAAAACTATAATACATGTTATTTAGTGTTGTGTTCCAACTTTCATGCCAAACAAACCATGTTTGAACTATTTTAAGCGAGTACATACCAAAAAAAGGTTAAAAACCTTAAAAACGCAATTTTGCACGTAATTTCAACCTTAGGACTATTGTTTTCAAATCTAACCATTTCAAAAAAATTATATATGTATCGAGTGTTGTGCGCCATATTTCATTCCAAACAAAACAAATTTGAACTACTTTAAGCGAGTAAGTTCCAAAAAAAAGCTCAAAAAACCACTAAAACACAACTTCGCACAAAATTTCAAGCATATGACTACTGTTTTCATATCTAATGATTTCAAAGCTATAATACATGTTAATTAGATTTGTGTTCAACCTTTCAAGCCAAACAAACCAAGTTTAAATTATTTAAAGGGAAAAAGTGCCAAAAACAACTTAAAAACCCATAAAAACGCAACTTCGCACGTAATTTCATGCATATGACTATTGTTTTCAAATCTAATGATTTAAAAAACTATAATACATGTTATTTAGTGTTGTCTTAAAACTTTCATGCCAAACAAACCATGTTTGAACTATTTTAAGCGAGTACATACCAAAAAAAGGTTAAAAACCTTAAAAACGCAATTTTGCACGTAATTTCAACCTTAGGACTATTGTTTTCAAATCTAACCATTTCAAAAAAATTATATATGTATCGAGTGTTGTGTGCCATAGTTCATTCCAAACAAACCAAATTTGAACTACTTTAAGCGAGTAAGTTCCAAAAAAAAGCTTAAAAAACCACTAAAACACAACTTCGCACAAAATTTCAAGCATATGACTACTGTTTTCAAATCTAATGATTTCAAAGCTATATTACATGTTAATTAGAGTTGTGTTCAACCTTTCTTGCCAAACAAACCAAGTTTAAACTATTTGAAGGGAAAAAGTGCCAAAAACAGCTTAAAAACCCATAAAAACGCAACTTCGCACGTAATTTCAAGCATATGACTATTGTTTTTAATTCTTACCGTTTCAAAACAATAATATATACTAGTTAGTATTGTGTTCCAAGTGTCTATCCAAACAAATGAAGTTTGAACTAATTTAAGCGAGTAAGTGCCAAAAAATGCTTAAAAAACCTTAAAACCAAAACTTAGCACGTAATTTTGAAGCATATTTCTATTGTTTTCAATTCTTATCATTTCTAAACAAGAATTTTTGTTAATTAGTATTGTGTTCTAAATTTCAATCCAAACAAACCAAGTTTGATCTATTTAAGAGAATAATTAAAAAGGTTAAAAACCTTAAAAATTTAACTTTTATATAATTTCAACCATATAACTATTGTTTTCGATATACCCAATTCAAAAAATTTATATATATTAATTAGTGTTGTGTGCCAAGTATTATACCAAGCAAACCAAGTTTGAACTACTTTAAACAAGTAAGTGCAAAAAAATGTTTAAAAAACCATAAAAACTCAACTTCGTACGAAATTTCACACATATAACTATTTTTTTCTATTCAAACTATTCCAAGTTTCATGCAAAACAATACAAGTTTGAACTATTCCGCACGTAATTTCAAACATATGACTAATTTTTTCAATTTTAACAACTTCAAAACAACAATATATACCAAATAGTGTTGCGTGCAAAGTTTCATGCCAAAGAGACAATGTTTTAACTACTTTAAAGGACTAAGTGCTAAAAAAATGCTTAAAAGAACTTTATAAACGCAACTTCGCACGTAAGTAAATTTGTGTTCCAACTTTCATGCCAAAGAAACCAAGTTTAACTATTTTAAGCGAGTAAATGCCAAAAAAAGGTTTAAAAACCTTAAAAATACCACTTTGCACGTAATTTAAACCTTAGGACTATTGTTTTCAATTCTAACCATTTTAAAAAAACTATATATGTTAATGAGTGTTGGGTGCCAAGTTTCATGCCAAACAAACCAAAATTTGAACTACTTTAAGCGAGTAAGTTATAATACAAGCTTAAAAAACCTTAAAAACGCAACTTCGCACGAAATTTCAAACATATGATTATTTTTTAAAATTTTGACAATGTAAAAACAACAATATTAACCATATAATGTTGTGCGCCAAGTTTCATGCCAAACAAACCATTTTGAACTACTTTAATGTAGTAAGTGCCAAAAAATGCTTAAAAAAACCTTATAACCGCAACTTCGCACTAATTTTCAAGCATATGACTATTATTTTAAAATCTAATGATTTAAAAAACTATAATACATGTTATTTAGTGTTGTGTTCCAACTTTCATGCCAAACAAACCATGTTTGAACTATTTTAAGCGAGTACATACCAAAAAAAGGTTAAAAACCTTAAAAACGCAATTTTGCACGTAATTTCAACCTTAGGACTATTGTTTTCAAATCTAACCATTTCAAAAAAATTATATATGTATCGAGTGTTGTGCGCCATATTTCATTCCAAACAAAACAAATTTGAACTACTTTAAGCGAGTAAGTTCCAAAAAAAAGCTCAAAAAACCACTAAAACACAACTTCGCACAAAATTTCAAGCATATGACTACTGTTTTCATATCTAATGATTTCAAAGCTATAATACATGTTAATTAGATTTGTGTTCAACCTTTCAAGCCAAACAAACCAAGTTTAAATTATTTAAAGGGAAAAAGTGCCAAAAACAACTTAAAAACCCATAAAAACGCAACTTCGCACGTAATTTCATGCATATGACTATTGTTTTCAAATCTAATGATTTAAAAAACTATAATACATGTTATTTAGTGTTGTCTTAAAACTTTCATGCCAAACAAACCATGTTTGAACTATTTTAAGCGAGTACATACCAAAAAAAGGTTAAAAACCTTAAAAACGCAATTTTGCACGTAATTTCAACCTTAGGACTATTGTTTTCAAATCTAACCATTTCAAAAAAATTATATATGTATCGAGTGTTGTGTGCCATAGTTCATTCCAAACAAACCAAATTTGAACTACTTTAAGCGAGTAAGTTCCAAAAAAAAGCTTAAAAAACCACTAAAACACAACTTCGCACAAAATTTCAAGCATATGACTACTGTTTTCAAATCTAATGATTTCAAAGCTATATTACATGTTAATTAGAGTTGTGTTCAACCTTTCTTGCCAAACAAACCAAGTTTAAACTATTTGAAGGGAAAAAGTGCCAAAAACAGCTTAAAAACCCATAAAAACGCAACTTCGCACGTAATTTCAAGCATATGACTATTGTTTTTAATTCTTACCGTTTCAAAACAATAATATATACTAGTTAGTATTGTGTTCCAAGTGTCTATCCAAACAAATGAAGTTTGAACTAATTTAAGCGAGTAAGTGCCAAAAAATGCTTAAAAAACCTTAAAACCAAAACTTAGCACGTAATTTTGAAGCATATTTCTATTGTTTTCAATTCTTATCATTTCTAAACAAGAATTTTTGTTAATTAGTATTGTGTTCTAAATTTCAATCCAAACAAACCAAGTTTGATCTATTTAAGAGAATAATTAAAAAGGTTAAAAACCTTAAAAATTTAACTTTTATATAATTTCAACCATATAACTATTGTTTTCGATATACCCAATTCAAAAAATTTATATATATTAATTAGTGTTGTGTGCCAAGTATTATACCAAGCAAACCAAGTTTGAACTACTTTAAACAAGTAAGTGCAAAAAAATGTTTAAAAAACCATAAAAACTCAACTTCGTACGAAATTTCACACATATAACTATTTTTTTCTATTCAAACTATTCCAAGTTTCATGCAAAACAATACAAGTTTGAACTATTCCGCACGTAATTTCAAACATATGACTAATTTTTTCAATTTTAACAACTTCAAAACAACAATATATACCAAATAGTGTTGCGTGCAAAGTTTCATGCCAAAGAGACCATGTTTTAACTACTTTAAAGGACTAAGTGCTAAAAAAATGCTTAAAAGAACTTTATAAACGCAACTTCGCACGTAAGTAAATTTGTGTTCCAACTTTCATGCCAAAGAAACCAAGTTTAACTATTTTAAGCGAGTAAATGCCAAAAAAAGGTTAAACACCTTAAAAATACCACTTTGCACATAATTTAAACCTTAGGACTATTGTTTTCAATTCTAACCATTTTAAAAAAACTATATATGTTAATGAGTGTTGGGTGCCAAGTTTCATGCCAAACAAACAAAAATTTGAACTACTTTAAGCGAGTAAGTTATAATACTAGCTTAAAAAACCTTAAAAACGCAACTTCGCACGAAATTTCAAACATATGATTATTTTTTAAAATTTTGACAATGTAAAAACAACAATATAAACCATATAATGTTATGTGCCAAGTTTCATGCCAAACAAACCATTTTGAACTACTTTAATGTAGTAAGTGCTAAAAAATGCTTAAAAAAACCTTATAACTGCAACTTCGCACTAATTTTCAAGCATATGACTATTATTTTAAAATCTAATGATTTAAAAAACTATAATACATGTTATTTAGTTTTGTGTTCCAACTTTCATGCCAAACAAACCATGTTTGAACTATTTTAAGCGAGTACATACCAAAAAAAGGTTAAAAACCTTAAAAACGCAATTTTGCACGTAATTTCAACCTTAGGACTATTGTTTTCAAATCTAACCGTTTCAAAAAAATTATATATGTATCGAGTGTTGTGTGCCATATTTCATTCCAAACAAAACAAATTTGAACTACATTAAGCGAGTAAGTTCCAAAAAAAAGCTCAAAAAACGACTAAAACACAACTTCGCACAAATTTTCAAGCATATGACTACTGTTTTCAAATCTAATGATTTCAAAGCTATAATACATGTTAATTAGATTTGTGTTCAACCTTTCATGCCAAACAAACCAAGTTTAAATTATTTAAAGGGAAAAAGTGCCAAAAACAGCTTAAAAACCCATAAAAACGCAACTTCGCACGTAATTTCAAGCATATGACTATTGTTTTCAAATCTAATGATTTAAAAAACTATAATACATGTTATTTAGTGTTGTGTTAAAACTGTCATGCCAAACAAACCATGTTTGAACTATTTTAAGCGAGTACATACCAAAAAAAGGTTAAAAACCTTAAAAACGCAATTTTGCACGTAATTTCAACCTTAGGACTATTGTTTTCAAATCTAACCATTTCAAAAAAATTATATATGTATCGAGTGTTGTGTGCCATAGTTCATTCCAAACAAACCAAATTTGAAATACTTTAAGCGAGTAAGTTCCAAAAAAAGCTTAAAAAACCACTAAAACACAACTTCGCACAAAATTTCAAGCATATGACTACTGTTTTCAAATCTAATGATTTCAAAGCTATAATACATGTTAATTAGAGTTGTGTTCAACCTTTCATGCCAAACAAACCAAGTTTAAACTATTTGAAGGGAAAAAGTGCCAAAAACAGCTTAAAAACCCATAAAAACGCAACTTCGCACGTAATTTCAAGCATATGACTATTGTTTTTAATTCTTACCGTTTCAAAACAATAATATATACTAGTTAGTGTTGTGTTCCAACTTTCATGCCAAACAAACCATGTTTGAACTATTTTAAGCGAGTACATACCAAAAAAAGGTTAAAAACCTTAAAAACGCAATTTTGCACGTAATTTCAACCTTTGGACTATTGTTTTCAAATCTAACCATTTCAAAAAAATTATATATGTATCGAGTGTTGTGTGCCATATTTCATTCCAAACAAAACAAATTTGAACTACTTTAAGCGAGTAAGTTCCAAAAAAAAGCTCAAAAAACCACTAAAACACAACTTCGCACAAAATTTCAAGCATATGACTACTGTTTTCATATCTAATGATTTCAAAGCTATAATACATGTTAATTAGATTTGTGTTCAACCTTTCATGCCAAACAAACCAAGTTTAAATTATTTAAAGGGAAAAAGTGCCAAAAACAGCTTAAAAACCCATAAAAACGCAACTTCGCACGTAATTTCAAGCATATGACTATTGTTTTCAAATCTAATGATTTAAAAAACTATAATACATGTTATTTAGTGTTGTGTTAAAACTGTCATGCCAAACAAACCATGTTTGAACTATTTTAAGCGAGTACATACCAAAAAAAGGTTAAAAACCTTAAAAACGCAATTTTGCACGTAATTTCAACCTTAGGACTATTGTTTTCAAATCTAACCATTTCAAAAAAATTATATATGTATCGAGTGTTGTGTGCCATAGTTCATTCCAAACAAACCAAATTTGAACTACTTTAAGCGAGTAAGTTCCAAAAAAAGCTTAAAAAACCACTAAAACACAACTTCGCACAAAATTTCAAGCATATGACTACTGTTTTCAAATCTAATGATTTCAAAGCTATAATACATGTTAATTAGAGTTGTGTTCAACCTTTCATGCCAAACAAACCAAGTTTAAACTATTTGAAGGGAAAAAGTGCCAAAAACAGCTTAAAAACCCATAAAAACGCAACTTCGCACGTAATTTCAAGCATATGACTATTGTTTTTAATTCTTACCGTTTCAAAACAATAATATATACTAGTTAGTGTTGTGTTCCAACTTTCATGCCAAACAAACCATGTTTGAACTATTTTAAGCGAGTACATACCAAAAAAAGGTTAAAAACCTTAAAAACGCAATTTTGCACGTAATTTCAACCTTTGGACTATTGTTTTCAAATCTTACCATTTCAAAAAAATTATATATGTATCGAGTGTTGTGTGCCATATTTCATTCCAAACAAAACAAATTTGAACTACTTTAAGCGAGTAAGTTCCAAAAAAAAGCTCAAAAAACCACTAAAACACAACTTCGCACAAAATTTCAAGCATATGACTACTGTTTTCATATCTAATGATTTCAAAGCTATAATACATGTTAATTAGATTTGTGTTCAACCTTTCATGCCAAACAAACCAAGTTTAAATTATTTAAAGGGAAAAAGTGCCAAAAACAACTTAAAAACCCATAAAAACGCAACTTCACACGTAATTTCAAGCATATGACTATTGTTTTCAAATCTAATGATTTAAAAAACTATAATACATGTTATTTAGTGTTGTGTTAAAACTTTAATGCGAAACAAACCATGTTTGAACTATTTTAAGCGAGTACATACCAAAAAAAGGTTAAAAACCTTAAAAACGCAATTTTGCACGTAATTTCAACCTTAGGACTATTGTTTTCAAATCTAACCATTTCATAAAAATTATATATGTATCGAGTGTTGTGTGCCATGGTTCATTCCAAAAAAACCAAATTTGAACTACTTTAAGCGAGTAAGTTCCAAAAAAAAGCTTAAAAAACCACTAAAACACAACTTCGCACAAAATTTCAAGCATATGACTACTGTTTTCAAATCTAATGATTTCAAAGCTATAATACATGTTAATTAGAGTTGTGTTCAACCTTTCATGCCAAACAAACCAAGTTTAAACTATTTGAAGGGAAAAAGTGCCAAAAACAGCTTAAAAACCCATAAAAACGCAACTTCGCACGTAATTTCAAGCATATGACTATTGTTTTTAATTCTTACCGTTTCAAAACAATAATATATACTAGTTAGTATTGTGTTCCAAGTGTCTATCCAAACAAATGAAGTTTGAACTAATTTAAGCGAGTAAGTGCCAAAAAATTCTTAAAAAACCTTAAAACCGAAACTTAGCACGTAATTTTGAAGCATATTTCTATTGTTTACAATTCTTATCATTTCTAAACAAGAATTTTTGTTAATTAGTATTTTGTTCTAAATTTCAATCCAAACAAACCAAGTTTGATCTATTTAAGAGAATAATTAAAAAGGTTAAAAACCTTAAAAATTTAACTTTTATATAATTTCAACCATATAACTATTGTTTTAGATATACCCAATTCAAAAAATTTATATATATTAATTAGTGTTGTGTGCCAAGTATTATACCAAGCAAACCAAGTTTGAACTACTTTAAGCAAGTAAGTGCAAAAAAATGTTTAAAAAACCTTAAAAACTCAACTTCGTACGAAATTTCACACATATAACTATTTTTTTCTATTCAAACCATTCCAAGTTTCATGCAAAACAATACAAGTTTGAACTATTCCGCACGTAATTTCAAACATATGACTAATTTTTTCAATTTTAACAACTTCAAAACAACAATATATACCAAATAGTGTTGCGTGCAAAGTTTCATGCCAAAGAGACCATGTTTTAACTACTTTAAAGGACTAAGTGCTAAAAAAATGCTTAAAAGAACTTTATAAACGCAACTTCGCACGTAAGTAAATTTGTGTTCCAACTTTCATGCCAAAGAAACCAAGTTTAACTATTTTAAGCGAGTAAATGCCAAAAAAAGGTTAAAAACCTTAAAAATACCACTTTGCACGTAATTTAAACCTTAGGACTATTGTTTTCAATTCTAACCATTTTAAAAAAACTATATATGTTAATGAGTGTTGGGTGCCAAGTTTCATGCCAAACAAACCAAAATTTGAACTACTTTAAGCGAGTAAGTTATAATACAAGCTTAAAAAACCTTAAAAACGCAACTTCGCACGAAATTTCAAACATATGATTATTTTTTAAAATTTTGACAATGTAAAAACAACAATATAAACCATATAATGTTGTGTGCCAAGTTTCATGCCAAACAAACCATTTTGAACTACTTTAATGTAGTAAGTGCCAAAAAATGCTTAAAAAAACCTTATAACCGCAACTTCGCACTAATTTTCAAGCATATGACTATTATTTTAAAATCTAATGATTTAAAAAATTATAATACATGTTATTTAGTGTTGTGTTCCAACTTTCATGCCAAACAAACCATGTTTGAACTATTTTAAGCGAGTACATACCAAAAAAAGGTTAAAAACCTTAAAAACGCAATTTTGCACGTAATTTCAACCTTAGGACTATTGTTTTCAAATCTAACCATTTCAAAAAAATTATATATGTATTGAGTGTTGTGTGCCATATTTCATTCCAAACAAAACAAATTTGAACTACTTTAAGCGAGTAAGTTCCAAAAAAAGCTCAAAAAACCACTAAAACACAACTTCGCACAAAATTTCAAGCATATGACTACTGTTTTCAAATCTAATGATTTCAAAGCTATAATACATGTTAATTAGATTTGTGTTCAACCTTTCATGCCAAACAAACCAAGTTTAAATTATTTAAAGGGAAAAAGTGCAAAAAACAGCTTAAAAACCAATAAAAACGCAACATCGCACGTAATTTCAAGCATATGACTATTGTTTTCAAATCTAATGATTTAAAAAACTATAATACATGTTATTTAGTGTTGTGTTAAAACTTTCATGCCAAACAAACCATGTTTGAACTATTTTAAGCGAGTACATACCAAAAAAAGGTTAAAAACCTTAAAAACGCAATTTTGCACGTAATTTCAACCTTAGGACTATTGTTTTCAAATCTAACCATTTCAAAAAAATTATATATATATCGAGTGTTGTGTGCCATATTTCATTCCAAACAAAACAAATTTGAACTACTTTAAGCGAGTAAGTTCCAAAAAAAAGCTCAAAAAACCACTAAAACACAACTTCGCACAAAATTTCAAGCATATGACTACTGTTTTCATATCTAATTATTTCAAAGCTATAATACATGTTGATTAGATTTTTGTTCAACCTTTCAAGACAAACAAACCAAGTTTAAATTATTTAATGGGAAAGAGTGCCAAAAACAGCTTAAAAACCCATAAAAACGCAACATCGCACGTAATTTCATGCATATGACTATTGTTTTCAAATCTAATGATTTAAAAAACTATAATACATGTTATTTAGTGTTGTCTTAAAACTTTCATGCCAAACAAACCATGTTTGAACTATTTTAAGCGAGTACATACCAAAAAAAGGTTAAAAACCTTAAAAACGCAATTTTGCACGTAATTTCAACCTTAGGACTATTGTTTTCAAATCTAACCATTTCAACAAAATTATATATGTATCGAGTGTTGTGTGCCATGGTTCATTCCAGAAAAACCAAATTTGAACTACTTTAAGCGAGTAAGTTCCAAAAAAAAGCTTAAAAAACCACTAAAACACAACTTCGCACAAAATTTCAAGCATATGACTACTGTTTTCAAATCTAATGATTTCAAAGCTATAATACATGTTAATTAGAGTTGTGTTCAACCTTTCATGCCAAACAAACCAAGTTTAAACTATTTGAAGGGAAAAAGTGCCAAAAATAGCTTAAAAACCCATAAAAACGTAACTTCGCACGTAATTTCAAGCATATGACTATTGTTTTTAATTCTTACCGTTTCAAAACAATAATATATACTAGTTAGTATTGTGTTCCAAGTGTCTATCCAAACAAATGAAGTTTGAACTAATTTAAGCGAGTAAGTGCCAAAAAATGCTTAAAAAACCTTAAAACCGAAACTTAGCACGTAATTTTGAAGCATATTTCTATTGTTTTCAATTCTTATCATTTCTAAACAAGAATTTTTGTTAATTAGTATTGTGTTCTAAATTTCAATCCAAACAAACCAAGTTTGTTCTATTTAAGAGAATAATTAAAAAGGTTAAAAACCTTAAAAATTTAACTTTTATATAATTTCAACCATATAACTATTGTTTTCGATATACCCAATTCAAAAAATTTATATATATTAATTAGTGTTGTGTGCCAAGTATTATACCAAGCAAACCAAGTTTGAACTACTTTAAGCAAGTAAGTGCAAAAAAATGTTTAAAAAACCTTAAAAACTCAACGTCGTACGAAATTTCACACATATAACTATTTTTTTCTGTTCAAACCATTCCAAGTTTCATGCAAAACAATACAAGTTTGAACTATTCCGCACGTAATTTCAAACATATGACTAATTTTTTCAATTTTAACAACTTCAAAACAACAATATATACCAAATAGTGTTGCGTGCAAAGTTTCATGCCAAAGAGACCATGTTTTAACTACTTTAAAGGACTAAGTGCTAAAAAAATGCTTAAAAGAACTTTATAAACGCAACTTCGCACGTAAGTAAATTTGTGTTCCAACTTTCATGCCAAAGAAACCAAGTTTAACTATTTTAAGCGAGTAAATGCCAAAAAAAGGTTAAAAACCTTAAAAATACCACTTTGCACGTAATTTAAACCTTAGGACTATTGTTTTCAATTCTAACCATTTAAAAAAAACTATATATGTTAATGAGTGTTGGGTGCCAAGTTTCATGCCAAACAAACCAAAATTTGAACTACTTTAAGCGAGTAAGTTATAATACAAGCTTAAAAACCTTAAAAACGCAACTTCGCACGAAATTTCAAACATATGATTATTTTTTAAAATTTTGACAATGTAAAAACAACAATATAAACCATATAATGTTGTGTGCCAAGTTTCATGCCAAACAAACCATTTTGAACTACTTTAATGTAGTAAGTGCCAAAAAATGCTTAAAAAAACCTTATAACCGCAACTTCGCACTAATTTTCAAGCATATGACTAATGTTTTCAAATCTAATGATTTCAAAAACTATAATACATGTTATTTAGTGTTGTGTTCCAACTTTCATGCCAAACAAAGCAAGTTTGAACTATTTTAAGCGAGTACATACCAAAAAAAGGTTAAAAACCTTAAAAACGCAACTTTGCACGTAATTTCAACCTTAGGACTATTGTTTTCAAATCTAACCATTTCAAAAAAATTATATATGTTATCGAGTGCTGTTTCTTCTTCCTCAGGGTTTTTAGTATCAGTATCACTCACGGATGCTCCCCATGCAACTATTATGGCTTTGTGAAAGTCGGTTTTGTTCAGATTTCGTTTGCTTTATATTCTTCCTATATCCCTTGCCTTTCCCTTGCCCTTTCATTTTTCCATATAGGGCAATCTTTGATGAAGTGTTCCGTACTTCCACATTTGTGGCATTCAAGAATGGATTTTGTATTTGTTGTTCTTCTTTCTTTGTTGCTTCTTTGATTGGTGTACCTGCTGTTCCTGAAGAATTTCTTGAATTTTCGTACCAGCATGGCAGCCTCCTCCTTATCACATTCTGATTCATCTTGATCTCTGCTGCTGCCAGAGCCAATCCCTTGTTTCGGGAACTGTCTGTTATTCCCAAATATAATTCTTTTGTCATTAGGGAACCAGCCAACTCTTCCAGATTGAATTTTGTAAAATCTTTAGATTCCTAGATGGCAGTGACCTTGGCTCTCCAGCGTTCATCTTGAGGGAGACTCCTTAGAATTTTCCTTACCTGTTCATCGGTGGTAATAAGTCTTCCAAGAGAGACAAGTTCATTTGTGATGTTAGTGAACCTTGTAAACAACTCTTGGATGCTTTCTCTTGGTTCCATAACAAACCGTTCATACTTAGACATCCACGAGTCTATCTTGGAACGTTTCACTTTACTTGTTCTTTCATGGGTACCTGCAAGCAGGTCCCAAATCTATTTGGCAAATTTGCAACCCATAATGCGGTTATGCTCGTTGGGTCCAAGACCACAGTGAAGTAACTTGATGGCAAGAGCATTTATCTCCTTTTTCTGAAAATCTTCTTTTTCAAATTCGGTTATAGGTTTGGGAATAATTTCGTTATTGGAGTTTGTAGTTGCTACCTCAAAGTCTCCAATTTCGATAACTCTCCAAGCTTGATAATTTTCGGCTTTGATGAAGATCTTCATCCTATTCTTCCAGTATGTATGGAATTTTCCATCAAACATGGGTGGCCTTTGAGTAGAGTACCCTTCTTCCATTCGTTCATTCATTATCGACATCTCTAAAAATACCAGGATAATGGTCTCAGGGTTTCCTGATCAAATGAGGAACAGGGCTTTGATACCAATTGTACACTGTGTTAGAGATGAGAACGACAACAAGAGGGGGGGTGAACTGTTGTTTTGATAAGTTTAAGTATTTTAGCCCTGTTTTTGCGGAATTAGATAAAAGAAATAAAACTTAAACTTAGAGTGAAATAATGAAAGAGACAACACAATTTTACGTGGAAACCTTCTAGGCCTAAATAGAAGGAAAAACCACGACCCCTCGAGATTTCAAAACTCTCCACTATGTTTTAGGCAACTCATTACAATTACATAAAACACTTTGCTTCACTCGAAGCTTCTCTTACTAGGCCAACTTCTCCTTTCAATTGCTTCACTCAAAGCAACTCTCTTAGCTTTACTCCAAGCTATTCTCTTCTCTAGCAACGGTTCCTTTTACTAATATTAGGCACGGTTCCTTTTACTAATATTAGGCACGGTTCCATTTACTAATGTTAGGCACTGTTCCATTTATTAATCTTAGGCACGGTTACTAATATCAACTATCGTTCCCTTCACTATATTTAGCAAATTTAGTTATTCACTAAATATAGATCCGAAACAAAAGCCTTTTGAAAAGGATTTAGAAAATCATACGTTAGGTGGTTATAAAATATTTGGCCAATTAACTTAATAACTATATAATGCAACAAATTAATTTTAACCAATACATCAACTAAAAATCAGAAAATATAATAATAATCAGAATTCCAGCAGACGTATTTTCTCCTGACTTCAGTCTGGGAACACTGCACTGTTTCCAAATTCCAGTTGTGTTAAATCATCAAACTTGGGAACTGTAGACCTGCTGTCTACATTTAACATCCTAAGCGATAAACCTTTTCTAACATCTTTTGATTCCTTTGACGAGTACACGTTCATAGACCAAGTCATAGGTACTATCAACGATCTTAATCATGACCGGATATCGACCTGCAAACAATCTCTAAAAATACATATGTTTATATAAAGTGTAGTCATCACCAAAAACTAAGAAAGCCAACACTAACCATTCCAAGTTTCATGCCAAACAATACAAGTTTGAACTATTTTGAAGTAAGTGACAAAAAATGCTTAAAAAACCTTAAAACCGCAACGTAACACGTAATTTCCAACATATGACCATTGTTTTCAGTTGTAATCAATTCAAAACAATAATATATACCAGTTAGTAGTGTCATGACAAACAAACCAAGTTTGAACTTATTTAAGCCAGTACGTGCCAAAAAATGCTTAAAAAACCTTAAAACCGCAACTTAACACGTAATTTCAAGCATATGACAATGGTTTTGATTTCTCTTCATTTCTAAACAATAATATTGGTTAATTAGTATTGTGATCCACGTTTCATGCTAAACAAACTAAGTTTGAACTACTTTAAGCGAATAATTAACATAAAAAGGTTAAAAACCTTAAAAACTTAACTTTATGTAATTTCAACCATATAACTATCTTTTTGGATTCTACCCAATTCCAAAACATTATATATTAATTAGAGTTGTATGCCAAGTTTTATACCAAACAAACCAAGTTTGAATCACTTTAAGCAAGTAAGTGCTAAAAAAAGTTTAAAAAACCTTCAAAACTCAACTTTGCAGGTAATTTCAAACATATGACTATTTTTTACAATGTTAACAACTTCAAAACAACAATATATACCAAATAGTTTAGTGTGCCATGTTTCATGCCAAACAAACCAAGTTTTAGCTACTTTAAAAAACCTTATAAACACAACTTCACACGTAATTTCAAGCATATGAATAATTTTTTAAATTCTAACGATATTAAAACAATGATATACCAATTAGTTTTGTCTTCCAAGTTTCAAGCCAAACAAACCAATTTTGAACTATTTTAAGCGAGTACGTGCCAAAAAATGCTTAAAGAACCTTAAAACCGCAACTTAACATTAAATTTCAAGCATATGACTATTGTTTTCAAATCCAATGATTTCAAACTAAAATACATCTTAATTAGTGTTGTGTTCCAACCTTAGGACTATTGTTTTCAAATGTAACCATTTCAAAATAATTATATATGTTATCGAGTGTTGTGTGCCATATTTCATTCCAAACAAACCAAATTTGAACTCCTTTAAGCGAGTAAGTTTCAAAAAAAAGCTTAAAAAACCTCAAAAACGCAACTTCGCATGAAATTTCAAGCATATGACAATTTTTTTCAAATCTAATGATTTCAAAGCTATAATACATGTTAATTAGTGTTGTGTTCCAACTTTCATGCCAAACTAACCAAGCTTGAACTATTTTGAATAAGTAAATACCAAAAAAAGGTTAAAAACCTTAAAAACTCAACTTTGCACGTAATTTCAACATTAAGACTACTGTTTACAATTCTGACCATTTCAAAAAATTATATACATTAATGAGTGTTCTGTGCCATATTTCATTCCAAACAAACCAAATTTTAACTACTTTGAGCGAGTAAGATCCAAAAAAAAAAGCTTAAAAAACCTCTAAAATGCTATTTCACATGAAATTTCAAACATATAACTATTTTTTTCAATTTTAACAACGTCAAAACAACAATATGTACCAAATAGTGTAGTGTGCCAAGTTTCATGCCAAATAAACAAAGTTTGAACTACTTTAAGGGAATAAGTGCCAAAAACAACCTAAAAACCTTAAAAACACAACTTCGCACAGAATTTCAAGTGTATGACTATTCTTTTTAATTCTAACCGTTTCAAAACAATAATATGTACCAGTTAGTAATGTGTTCCAAGTGTCTATCCAAACAAATCAAGTTTAAACTAATTTAAGCGAGTAAGTGCAAAAAAATACTTAGAAAACCTTAAAACCGAAACTGAGCACGTAATTTCAAGCATATTTCTACTGTTTTCAATTCTCATCATTTCTAAACAATAATTTTTGTTAATTAGTATTGTGTTCTAAATTTCATGCCAAACAAACCAAGTTTGATCTATTTAAGAGAATAATTACCATAAAAAGATTAAAACCTTAAAAATTTAACTTTTATAAAATTTCAACCATATGACTATTGTTTTCAATTCCACCCAATTCAAAAAAGTTATATATTTTAATTAGTGTTGTGCGCCAAGTTTTATACCCAGCAAACCAAGTTTCAACTACTTTAAGCAAGTAAGCGCCAAAAAGTGTTTAAAAAACCTTAAAAACTCAACTTCGCACGTAATTTCAAACATATAACTATTTTTTTCAATTCAACCATTCCAAGTTTCAAGCCAAACAATACAAGTTTGAACTCTTTCATATATAATTTCAAACGTATGACTAAATATTTCAATTTTAACAACTTAAAAACAACAATATATACCAAAAAGTGTTGTGTGCAAAGTTTTATGACAAACGAACAAAGTTGTAATTACTTTAAAGGAGTAAGTGCAAATAAAATGCTTAAAAGAACCTTATAAACGCAACTTCACATGTAATTAGTGTTGTGTTCCAACTTTCATGCCAAACACACCAAGTTTGAACTATGATATACGAATAATGCCAAAAAAAAGTTAAAAACATTATAAATGCCACTTTGCACGTAATTTCAACCATAGATATTTGTTTTCAATTCTAACAATTTCAAAAAAATTATATATATTAATGAGTGTTTAGTGCAAATTTTCATGCCAAACAAACCAAAATTTGAACTACTTTAAGCGAGTAAGTTACAATACAAGCTTAAAAAACCTTAAAAACGCAACTTCGCACGAAATTTCACACATATGATTATTTTTAAAAATTTTGACAACGTAAAAAAAACAATATAAACCATATAGTGTTGTGTGCAAAGTTTCATGCCAAACAAACCATTTTGAACTACTTTAATGGAGTAAGTGCCAAAAAATGCTTAAAAAAACCTTATAACCGCAACTTCGCACGAAATTTCAAGCATATGACTATTGTTTTCAAATCTAATGATTTCAAAAACTATAATACATGTTATTTAGTGTTGTGTTCCAACTTTCCTGCCAAACAAACCAAGTTTGAACTATTTTAAGCGAGTACATACCAAAAAAAGGTTAAAAACATTAAAAACGCAACTTTGCACGTAATTTCAACCTTAGGACTATTGTTTTCAAATCTAACCATTTCAAAAAAATTATATACGTTATCGAGTGCTGTGTGCCATATTTCATTCCAAACAAACCAAATTTGAACTACTTTAAGCGAGTAAGTTCCAAAAAAAAGCTTAGAAAACCACTAAAACGCAACTTCGCACAAAATTTTAAGCATATGACTATTGTTTTCAAATCTATTGATTTCAAAGCTATAATATATGTTAATTAGTGTTGTGTTCAACCTTTCATGCCAAACAAACCAAGTTTAAATTATTTGAAGGGAAAAAGTGCCAAAAACAGCTTAAAAACCCATAAAAACGCAACTTTGCACGTAATTTCAAGCATATGAGTATTGTTTTTAATTCTAATCGTTTCAAAACAATAATATGTACCAGTTAGTATTGTGTTCCAAGTGTCTATCCAAACAAATGAAGTTTGAACTAATTTAAGCGAGTAAGTGCCAAAAAATGCTTAAAAAACCTTATAACCGAAACTTAGCACGTAATTTCAAGCATATTTCTATTGTTTTCAATTATCATCATTTCTAAACAATAATTTTTTTTAATTAGTATTGTGTCCTAAATTTCAATCCAAACAAACCAAGTTTGATCTATTTAAGAGATTAATTAAAAAGGTTAAAAACCTTAAAAATTTAACTTTTATATAATTTCAACCATATAACTATTGTTTTCGATTGTATCCAATTCAAAAAATTTATATATATTAATTAGTGTTGTGTGCCAAGTATTATACCAAGCAAACCAACTTTGAACTACTTTAAGCAAGTAAGTGCAAAAAAATATTTAAAAAACCTTAAAAACTTATCTTCGCACGTAATTTCAAACATATAACTATTTTTTTCAATTCAAACCATTCCTAGTTTCATGTAAAACAATACAAGTTTGAACTATTTCGCACGTAATTTCATACATATGACTAATTTTTTCAATTTTAACAACTTCAAAACAACAATATATACCAAGTAGTGTTGCGTGCAAAGTTTCATGCCAAAGAGACCATGTCTTAACTACTTTAAAGGAGTAAGTGCCAATAAAATGCTTAAATAACTTTATAAACGCATCTTCGCACGTAATTAGTTTTGCGTTCCAATTTTATTGCCAAACAAACCAAGTTTGAACGATTTTAAGCGAGTAAATGCCAAAAAAAGGTTTAAAACCTTAAAAATACCACTTTGCACGTAATTTCAACCTTAGGACTATTGTTTTCAATTCTAACCATTTCAAAAAAATTATATATGTTAATGAGTGTTGTGTGCCAAGTTTCATGCCAAACAAACCAAAATTTGAACTACTTTAAGCGAGTAAGTTACAATACAAGCTTAAAAAATCTTAAAAACGTAACTTCGCACGAAATTTCAAACATATGATTATTTTTTAAAATCTTAAACCATATAGTGTTGTGTGCCAAGTTTCACGCCAAACAAACCATTTTGAACTACTTTAATGCTGTAAGTGCCAAAAAATGCTTTAAAAAACCTTATCACCGTATCTTCGCACGAAATTTCAAGCATATGACTATTTTTATCAAATATAACGATTTCAAAAATTATAATACATGTTATTTAGTGTTGTGTTCCAGCTTTCATTCCAAACAAATCAAGCTTGAACTATTTTAAGCGAGTACATTCCAAAAAAAAGCTTAAAAAACCACAAAAACGCAACTTCGCACGAAATTTCAAGCATATGAATATTGATTTCAAATCTAATGATTTCAAAGCTATAATACATGTTAATTAGAGTTGTGTTCAACCTTTCATGCCAAACAAACCAAGTTTAAACTATTTTAAGGGAAAAAGTGCCAAAAACTGCTTAAAAACCCATAAAAATGCAACTTCGCACGTAATTTCAAGCATATGACTTTATTTTTTAATTCTAACCGTTTCAGAACAATAATAGATACCAGTTAGTATTGTGTTCCAAGTGTCTATCCAAACAAATGAAGTTTGAACTAATTTAAGCGAGTAAGTGCCAAAAAAAACTTAGAAAACCATAAAACCGAAACTTAACACGTAATTTCAAGCATATTTCTATTGTTTTCAATTCTCATCATTTCTAAATAATAATTTTTGTTGATTAGTATTATGTTCTAAATTTCATGCCTAACAAACCAAGTTTGATCTATTTAAAAGAATAATTACCATAAAAAGATTAAAACCTTAAAAATTTAACTTTTATATAATTTCAACCGTATGACTATTGTTTTCGATTCCACCCAATTCAAAAAAGTTATATATTTTAATTAGTGTTTTGTGCCAAGTTTTATACCCAGCAAACCAAGTTTCAACTACTTTAACCAAGTAAGCGCAAAAAAATGTTTAAAAAACCTTAAAAACTCAACTTCGCACGTAATTTCAAACATATATATATTTTTTTCAATTCAAACCATTCCAAGTTTCATGCAAAACATTACATGTTTGAACTATTTCGCACGTAATTTCAAACATAAGGCTAATTTCTCCAATTTTAACAACTTCAAAACAACAATATATACCAAATAGTATTGCGTGCAAAGTTTCATGCCAAAGAGACCATGTTTTAACTACTTTAAAGGAGTAAGTGCTAAACAAATGCTTAAAAGAACATTATAAACGCAACTTCACACGTAATTACTTTTGCGTTCCAACTTTAATGCCAAACAAACCAAGTTTGAACTATTTTAAGCGACTAAATGCCAAAAAAAGGTTAAAAACCTAAAAAATATCACTTTGCATGTAATTTCAGCCTTAGGACTATAGTTTTCAATTCTAACCATTTCAAAAAAATTATATATGATAATGAGTGTTGTGTGCCAAGTTTCATGCCAAACAAACAAAAATTTGAACTACTTTAAGCGAGTAAGTTACAATTCAAGCTTAAAAAACCTTAAAAACGCAACTTCGCCCGAAATTTCAAACATATGATTATTTTTAAAAATTTTGACAACGTAAAAACAACAATATAAACCATATAGTGTTGTGTGCCAAGTTTCATGCCAAACAAACCATTTTGAACTACTTTAATGGAGTAAGTGCCAAAAATTGCTTAAAAAAACCTTACAACCGCAACTTCGCATGAAATTTCAAGCATATAACTATTGTTTTCAAATCTAATGATTTAAAAAACTATAATACATGTTATTTAGTGTTGTGTTCCAACTTTCATGCCAAAAAAACCATTTTTGAACTATTTTAAGCGAGTACATACCAAAAAAAGGTTAAAAACCTTAAAAACGCAATTTTGTACGTAATTTCAACCTTAGGACTATTGTTTTCAAATCTAACCGTTTCAAAACAATTATATATGTATCGAGTGCTGTGTGCCATATTTCATTCCAAACAAACCAAATTTGAACTACTTTAAGCGAGTAAGTTCCAAAAAAAAGCTTAAAAAACCACTAAAACACAACTTCGCACAAAATTTCAAGCATATGACTAAAACGCAACTTTGCACGTAATTTCAACTTTAGGACTATTGTTTTCAAATCTAACCATTTCAAAAAAAATTATATATGTTATCGTGTGCTGTGTGCCGTATTTCAATTCAAACAAACCAAATTTGAACTACTTCAAGCGAGTAAGTTCCAAAAAAAAGCTTAAAAAACCGCAAAAACGCAACTTCGCACGAAATTTCAAGCATATGACAATTGTTTTCAAATCTAATGATTTCAAAGCTATAATACATGTTAATTAGTGTTGTGTTCAACCTTTCATGCCCAACAAACCAAGTTTAAACTATTTTAAGGGGAAAAGTGACCAAAACATCTTAAAACCCATTAAAACGCAACTTCGCACATAATTTCAAGCATAAGACTATGGTTTTTAATTCTAACCTTTACAAAACAATAATATATACCAGTTAGTATTGTGTTCCATGTGTCTATCCAAACAAATGAAGTTTGAACAAATTTTAGCGAGTAAGTGCCAAAAAATTCTTTAAAAACCTTAAAACCGAAACTTAGCACATAATTTTGAAGCATATTTCTATATTTTTCAATTTTCATCATTTCTAAACAAGAATTTTTGTTAATTAGTATTGTGTTCTAATTTCAATCCAAACAAACCAAGTTTGATCTATTTAAGAGAATAATTAAAAAGGTTAAAAACCTTAAAAATTTAACTTTTATATAATTTCAACCATATAACTATTGTTTTTGATTATACCCAATTCAAAAAATTTATATATATTAATTAATGTTGTGTGCCAAGTATTATACCAAGCAAACCAAGTTTGAACTACTTTAAGCAAGTAAGTGCAAAAAAATGTTTAAAAAACCTTAAAAACTCAACTTCGCACGAAATTTCACACATATAACTATTTTTTTCTATTCAAACCATTCCAAGTTTCATTCAAAACAATACAAGTTTGAACTATTCCGCACGTAATTTCAAACATATGACCAATTTTTTTAATTTTAACAACTTCAAAACAACAATATATACCATATAGTATTGTGTGCCAAGCTTCATGCAACCAAACCATGTTGAACTACTTTAATGGAGTAAGTGCCAAAAAATGCTTAAAAAAACCTTATAACCGCAACTTCGCACGAAATTTCAAGTATATGACTGTTGTTTTCAAATCTAAAGATTTCAAAAATTATTATACATGTTATTTAGTGTTGTGTTCCAACTTTCATGCCAAACAAACCAAGTTTGAACTATTTTAAGCGAGTACATACCAAAAACAGGTTAAAAACCTTAAAAACGCAACTTTGCACGTAATTTCAACTTTAGGACTATTATTTTCAAATCTAACCATTTCAAAAAAAATTATATATGTTATCGTGTGCTGTGTGCCGTATTTCATCTCAAACAAACCAAATTTGAACTACTTCAAGCGAGTAAGTTCCAAAAAAAAGCTTAAAAAACCACAAAAACGCAACTTCGCACGAAATTTCAAGCATATGACAATTGTTTTCAAATCTAATGATTTCAAAGCTATAATACATGTTAATTAGTGTTGTGTTCAACCTTTCATGCCCAACAAACCAAGTTTAAACTATTTTAAGGGGAAAAGTGACAAAAACATCTTAAAACCCATTAAAACGCAACTTCGCACGTAATTTCAAGCATAAGACTATGGTTTTTAATTCTAACCTTTACAAAACAATAATATATACCAGTTAGTATTGTGTTCCATGTGTCTATCCAAACAAATGAAGTTTGAACAAATTTTAGCGAGTAAGTGCCAAAAAATTCTTTAAAAACCTTAAAACCGAAACTTAGCACATAATTTTGAAGCATATTTCTATTCTTTTCAATTCTCATCATTTCTAAACAAGAATTTTTGTTAATTAGTATTGTGTTCTAATTTCAATCCAAACAAACCAAGTTTGATCTATTTAAGAGAATAATTAAAAAGGTTAAAAACCTTAAAAATTTAACTTTTATATAATTTCAACCATATAACTATTATTTACGATTATACCCAATTCAAAAAATTTATATATATTAATTAATGTTGTGTGCCAAGTATTATACCAAGCAAACCAAGTTTGAACTACTTTAAGCAAGTAAGTGCAAAAAAATGTTTAAAAAACCTTAAAAACTCAACTTCGCACGAAATTTCACACATATAACTATTTTTTTCTATTCAAACCATTCCAAGTTTCATTCAAAACAATACAAGTTTGAACTATTCCGCACGTAATTTCAAACATATGACCAATTTTTTTAATTTTAACAACTTCAAAACAACAATATATACCATATAGTATTGTGTACCAAGCTTCATGCAACCAAACCATGTTGAACTACTTTAATGGAGTAAGTGCCAAAAAATGCTTAAAAAAACCTTAAAACCGCAACTTCGCACGAAATTTCAAGTATATGACTGTTGTTTTCAAATCTAAAGATTTCACAAATTATTATACATGTTATTTAGTGTTGTATTCCAACTTTCATGCCAAAAAAACCAAGTTTGAACTATTTTAAGCGAGTACATACCAAAAACAGGTTAAAAACCTTAAAAACGCAACTTTGCACGTAATTTCAACTTTAGGACTATTGTTTTCAAATCTAACCATTTCAAAAAAAATTATATATGTTATCGTGTGCTGTGTGCCGTATTTCATTTCAAACAAACCAAATTTGAACTACTTCAAGCGAGTAAGTTCCAAAAAAAAGCTTAATAAACCACAAAAACGCAACTTCGCACGAAATTTCAAGCATATGACAATTGTTTTCAAATCTAATGATTTCAAAGCTATAATACATGTTAATTAGTGTTGTGTTCAACCTTTCATGCCCAAAAAACCAAGTTTAAACTATTTTAAGGGGAAAAGTGACAAAAACATCTTAAAACCCATTAAAACGCAACTTCGCACGTAATTTCAAGCATAAGACTATGGTTTTTAATTCTAACCTTTACAAAACAATAATATATACCAGTTAGTATTGTGTTCCATGTGTCTATCCAAACAAATGAAGTTTGAACAAATTTTAGCGAGTAAGTGCCAAAAAATTCTTTAAAAACCTTAAAACCGAAACTTAGCACATAATTTTGAAGCATATTTCTATTTTTTTCAATTCTCATCATTTCTAAACAATAATTTTTGTTAATTAGTATTGTATTCTAAATTTCAATCCAAACAAACCAAGTTTGATCTATTTAAGAGAATAATTAAAAAGGTTAAAAACCTTAAAAATTTGACTTTTATAAAATTTCAACCATATAACTATTGTTTTCGATTATACCCAATTCAAAAAATTTATATATATTAATTAGTGTTGTGTGCCAAGTATTATACCAAGCAAACCAAGTTTGAACTACGTTAAACCAGTAAGTGCAAAAATATGTTTAAAAAACCTTAAAAACTCAACTTCGCACGTAATTTCACACATATAACTATTTTTTTCTATTCAAACCATTCCAAGTTTCATTCAAAACAATACAAGTTTGAACTATTCCGCACGTAATTTCAAACATATGACCAATTTTTTTAATTTTAACAACTTCAAAACAACAATATATACCATATAATATTGTGTGCCAAGCTTCATGCAACCAAACCATGTTGAACTACTTTAATGGAGTAAGTGCCAAAAAATGCTTAAAAAAACCTTATAACCGCAACTTCGCACGAAATTTCAAGTATATGACTGTTGTTTTAGAATCTAAAGATTTCAAAAATTATTATACATGTTATTTAGTGTTGTGTTCCAACATTCATGCTAAACAAACCAAGTTTGAACTATTTTAAGCGAGTACATACCAAAAACAGGTTAAAAACCTTAAAAACGCAACTTTGCACGTAATTTCAACTTTAGGACTATTATTTTCAAATCTAACCATTTCAAAAAAAATTATATATGTTATCGTGTGCTGTGTGCCGTATTTCATTTCAAACAAACCAAATTTGAACTACTTCAAGCGAGTAAGTTCCAAAAAAAAGCATAAAAAACCACAAAAACGTAACTTCACACGAAATTGCAAGCATATGACTATAGTTTTCAAATCTAATGATTTCAAAGCTATAATACATGTTAATTAGTTTTGTGTTCAACCTTTCATGCCAAACAAATCAAGTTTAAACTATTTTAAGGGCAAAAGTGCCAAAAACCGCATAAAAACCCATAAAAACGCAACTTCGCACGTAATTTCAAGCATATGACTATTGTTTTTAATTCTGACCGTTTCAAAACAATAATATATACCAGTTAGTATTGTGTTCCAAATGTCTATCTAAACAAATGAAGTTTGAACTAATTTAAGCGAGTAAGTGCCAAAAAATACTTAAAAACCTAAAAACCAAAACTTAGCACGTAATTTCAAGCATATTTCTATTGTTTTCAATTCTTATCATTTCTAAACATTAATTTTTGTTAATTAGTAATGTGTTCTAAATTTAAAGCCAAACAAACCAAGTTTGATCCATTTAAGAGAATAATTAAAAAGGTTAATAACCTTAAAAATTTAACTTTTTTATAATATCAACCATATAACTATTGTTTTTGATTATACCCAATTCAAAAAAGTTATATATATTGATTAGTGTTGTGTGCCAAGTATTATGCCAAGCAAACCAAGTTTGAACTACTTTAAGCAAGTAAGTGCAAAAAAATGTTTAAAAAACCTTAAAAACTCAACTTCGCACGTAATTTCAAACATATAACTATTTGTTTCAATTCAAACCATTCCAAGTTTCATGCAAAACAATACATGTTTGAACTATTTCGCACGTAATTTCAAACATATGACTAATTTTTTCAATTTTAACAACTTCAAAACAACAATATATACCAAATTGTGTTGCGTGCAACGTTTCATCCCAAAGAGACCATGTTTTAACTACTTTAAAGGAGTAAGTGCTAAAAAAATGCTTAAAAGAACTTTATAATCGCAACTTCGCACGTAAGTAAATTTGTGTTCCAACTTTCATGCCAAAGAAACCAAGTTTAACTATTTTAAGCGAGTAAATGCCAAAAAAAGGTTAAAAACCTTAAAAATACCACTTTTCACGTAATTTAAACCTTAGGACTACTGTTTTCAAATCTAACCATTTTAAAAAAATTATATATGTTAATGAGTGTTGTGTGCCAAGTTTCATGCCAAACAAACCAAAATTTGAACTTCTTTAAGCGAGTAAATTACAATACAAGCTTAAAAAACCTTAAAAAAGCAACTTCGCACGAAATTTCAAACATATGATTATTTTTTAAAATTTTGACAACGTAAAATATAAACCATATAGTTTTGTGTGGCAAGTTTCATGACCAACAAACCATTTTGAACTACTTTAATGGAGTAAGTGCCAAAAAATGCTTAAAAAAACCTTATAACCGCATCTTCGCACGAAATTTCAAGCATATGACTATTGTTTTCAAACATAATGATTTCAAAAATTATAATACATGTTATTTAGTGTTGTGTTCCACCTTTCATTCCAAACAAATCAAGCATGAACTATTTTAAGCGAGTACATACCAAAAAAAGGTAAAAAACCTTAAAAACACAACTTTGCACGTAATTTCAACCTTAGGACTATTGTTTTCAAATCTAACCATTTCAAAAAAATAATATATGTTACCGAGTGCTGTGTGCCATATTTCATTCCAAACAAACCAAATTTGAACTACTTTAAGCGAGTAAGTTCCAAAAAAAAGCATAAAAAACCACAAAAACGTAACTTCACACGAAATTGCAAGCATATGACTATAGTTTTCAAATCTAATGATTTCAAAGCTATAATACATGTTAATTAGTTTTGTGTTCAACCTTTCATGCCAAACAAATCAAGTTTAAACTATTTTAAGGGCAAAAGTGCCAAAAACCGCATAAAAACCCATAAAAACGCAACTTCGCACGTAATTTCAAGCATATGACTATTGTTTTTAATTCTGACCGTTTCAAAACAATAATATATACCAGTTAGTATTGTGTTCCAAATGTCTATCTAAACAAATGAAGTTTGAACTAATTTAAGCGAGTAAATGCCAAAAAATACTTAAAAAACCTAAAAACCAAAACTTAGCACGTAATTTCAAGCATATTTCTATTGTTTTCAATTCTTATCATTTCTAAACATTAATTTTTGTTAATTAGTAATGTGTTCTAAATTTAAAGCCAAACAAACCAAGTTTGATCCATTTAAGAGAATAATTAAAAAGGTTAATAACCTTAAAAATTTAACTTTTTTATAATATCAACCATATAACTATTGTTTTTGATTATACCCAATTCAAAAAAGTTATATATATTGATTAGTGTTGTGTGCCAAGTATTATGCCAAGCAAACCAAGTTTGAACTACTTTAAGCAAGTAAGTGCAAAAAAATGTTTAAAAAACCTTAAAAACTCAACTTCGCACGTAATTTCAAACATATAACTATTTGTTTCAATTCAAACCATTCCAAGTTTCATGCAAAACAATACATGTTTGAACTATTTCGCACGTAATTTCAAACATATGACTAATTTTTTCAATTTTAACAACTTCAAAACAACAATATATACCAAATTGTGTTGCGTGCAACGTTTCATCCCAAAGAGACCATGTTTTAACTACTTTAAAGGAGTAAGTGCTAAAAAAATTCTTAAAAGAACTTTATAATCGCAACTTCGCACGTAAGTAAATTTGTGTTCCAACTTTCATGCCAAAGAAACCAAGTTTAACTATTTTAAGCGAGTAAATGCCAAAAAAAGGTTAAAAACCTTAAAAATACCACTTTTCACGTAATTTAAACCTTAGGACTACTGTTTTCAATTCTAACCATTTTAAAAAAATTATATATGTTAATGAGTGTTGTGTGCCAAGTTTCATGCCAAACAAACCAAAATTTGAACTTCTTTAAGCGAGTAAATTACAATACAAGCTTAAAAAACCTTAAAAAAGCAACTTCGCACGAAATTTCAAACATATGATTATTTTTTAAAATTTTGACAACGTAAAATATAAACCATATAGTTTTGTGTGGCAAGTTTCATGACCAACAAACCATTTTGAACTACTTTAATGGAGTAAGTGCCAAAAAATGCTTAAAAAAACCTTATAACCGCATCTTCGCACGAAATTTCAAGCATATGACTATTGTTTTCAAACATAATGATTTCAAAAATTATAATACATGTTATTTAGTGTTGTGTTCCACCTTTCATTCCAAACAAATCAAGCATGAACTATTTTAAGCGAGTACATACCAAAAAAAGGTAAAAAACCTTAAAAACACAACTTTGCACGTAATTTCAACCTTAGGACTATTGTTTTCAAATCTAACCATTTCAAAAAAATAATATATGTTACCGAGTGCTGTGTGCCATATTTCATTCCAAACAAACCAAATTTGAACTACTTTAAGCGAGTAAGTTCCAAAAAAAAGCATAAAAAACCACAAAAACGTAACTTCACACGAAATTGCAAGCATATGACTATAGTTTTCAAATCTAATGATTTCAAAGCTATAATACATGTTAATTAGTTTTGTGTTCAACCTTTCATGCCAAACAAATCAAGTTTAAACTATTTTAAGGGCAAAAGTGCCAAAAACCGCATAAAAACCCATAAAAACGCAACTTCGCACGTAATTTCAAGCATATGACTATTGTTTTTAATTCTGACCGTTTCAAAACAATAATATATACCAGTTAGTATTGTGTTCCAAATGTCTATCTAAACAAATGAAGTTTGAACTAATTTAAGCGAGTAAATGCCAAAAAATACTTAAAAAACCTAAAAACCAAAACTTAGCACGTAATTTCAAGCATATTTCTATTGTTTTCAATTCTTATCATTTCTAAACATTAATTTTTGTTAATTAGTAATGTGTTCTAAATTTAAAGCCAAACAAACCAAGTTTGATCCATTTAAGAGAATAATTAAAAAGGTTAATAACCTTAAAAATTTAACTTTTTTATAATATCAACCATATAACTATTGTTTTTGATTATACCCAATTCAAAAAAGTTATATATATTGATTAGTGTTGTGTGCCAAGTATTATGCCAAGCAAACCAAGTTTGAACTACTTTAAGCAAGTAAGTGCAAAAAAATGTTTAAAAAACCTTAAAAACTCAACTTCGCACGTAATTTCAAACATATAACTATTTGTTTCAATTCAAACCATTCCAAGTTTCATGCAAAACAATACATGTTTGAACTATTTCGCACGTAATTTCAAACATATGACTAATTTTTTCAATTTTAACAACTTCAAAACAACAATATATACCAAATTGTGTTGCGTGCAACGTTTCATCCCAAAGAGACCATGTTTTAACTACTTTAAAGGAGTAAGTGCTAAAAAAATGCTTAAAAGAACTTTATAATCGCAACTTCGCACGTAAGTAAATTTGTGTTCCAACTTTCATGCCAAAGAAACCAAGTTTAACTATTTTAAGCGAGTAAATGCCAAAAAAAGGTTAAAAACCTTAAAAATACCACTTTTCACGTAATTTAAACCTTAGGACTACTGTTTTCAATTCTAACCATTTTAAAAAAAATTATATATGTTAATGAGTGTTGTGTGCCAAGTTTCATTTCAAACAAACCAAAATTTGAACAACTTTAAGCGAGTAAGTTCCAAAAAAAAGCATAAAAAACCACAAAAACGTAACTTCACACGAAATTGCAAGCATATGACTATAGTTTTCAAATCTAATGATTTCAAAGCTATAATACATGTTAATTAGTTTTGTGTTCAACCTTTCATGCCAAACAAATCAAGTTTAAACTATTTTAAGGGCAAAAGTGCCAAAAACCGCATAAAAACCCATAAAAACGCAACTTCGCACGTAATTTCAAGCATATGACTATTGTTTTTAATTCTGACCGTTTCAAAACAATAATATATACCAGTTAGTATTGTGTTCCAAATGTCTATCTAAACAAATGAAGTTTGAACTAATTTAAGCGAGTAAGTGCCAAAAAATACTTAAAAAACCTAAAAACCAAAACTTAGCACGTAATTTCAAGCATATTTCTATTGTTTTCAATTCTTATCATTTCTAAACATTAATTTTTGTTAATTAGTAATGTGTTCTAAATTTAAAGCCAAACAAACCAAGTTTGATCCATTTAAGAGAATAATTAAAAAGGTTAATAACCTTAAAAATTTAACTTTTTTATAATATCAACCATATAACTATTGTTTTTGATTATACCCAATTCAAAAAAGTTATATATATTGATTAGTGTTGTGTGCCAAGTATTATGCCAAGCAAACCAAGTTTGAACTACTTTAAGCAAGTAAGTGCAAAAAAATGTTTAAAAAACCTTAAAAACTCAACTTCGCACGTAATTTCAAACATATAACTATTTGTTTCAATTCAAACCATTCCAAGTTTCATGCAAAACAATACATGTTTGAACTATTTCGCACGTAATTTCAAACATATGACTAATTTTTTCAATTTTAACAACTTCAAAACAAAAATATATACCAAATTGTGTTGCGTGCAACGTTTCATCCCAAAGAGACCATGTTTTAACTACTTTAAAGGAGTAAGTGCTAAAAAAATGCTTAAAAGAACTTTATAATCGCAACTTCGCACGTAAGTAAATTTGTGTTCCAACTTTCATGCCAAAGAAACCAAGTTTAACTATTTTAAGCGAGTAAATGCCAAAAAAAGGTTAAAAACCTTAAAAATACCACTTTTCACGTAATTTAAACCTTAGGACTACTGTTTTCAATTCTAACCATTTTAAAAAAATTATATATGTTAATGAGTGTTGTGTGCCAAGTTTCATGCCAAACAAACCAAAATTTGAACTACTTTAAGCGAGTAAGTTCCAAAAAAAAGCATAAAAAACCACAAAAACGTAACTTCACACGAAATTGCAAGCATATGACTATAGTTTTCAAATCTAATGATTTCAAAGCTATAATACATGTTAATTAGTTTTGTGTTCAACCTTTCATGCCAAACAAATCAAGTTTAAACTATTTTAAGGGCAAAAGTACCAAAAACCGCATAAAAACCCATAAAAACGCAACTTCGCACGTAATTTCAAGCATATGACTATTGTTTTTAACTCTGACCGTTTCAAAACAATAATATATACCAGTTAGTATTGTGTTCCAAATGTCTATCTAAACAAATGAAGTTTGAACTAATTTAAGCGAGTAAGTGCCAAAAAATACTTAAAAAACCTAAAAACCAAAACTTAGCACGTAATTTCAAGCATATTTCTATTGTTTTCAATTCTTATCATTTCTAAACATTAATTTTTGTTAATTAGTAATGTGTTCTAAATTTAAAGCCAAACAAACCAAGTTTGATCCATTTAAGAGAATAATTAAAAAGGTTAATAACCTTAAAAATTTAACTTTTTTATAATATCAACCATATAACTATTGTTTTTGATTATACCCAATTCAAAAAAGTTATATATATTGATTAGTGTTGTGTGCCAAGTATTATGCCAAGCAAACCAAGTTTGAACTACTTTAAGCAAGTAAGTGCAAAAAAATGTTTAAAAAACCTTAAAAACTCAACTTCGCACGTAATTTCAAACATATAACTATTTGTTTCAATTCAAACCATTCCAAGTTTCATGCAAAACAATACATGTTTGAACTATTTCGCACGTAATTTCAAACATATGACTAATTTTTTCAATTTTAACAACTTCAAAACAAAAATATATACCAAATTGTGTTGCGTGCAACGTTTCATCCCAAAGAGACCATGTTTTAACTACTTTAAAGGAGTAAGTGCTAAAAAAATGCTTAAAAGAACTTTATAATCGCAACTTCGCACGTAAGTAAATTTGTGTTCCAACTTTCATGCCAAAGAAACCAAGTTTAACTATTTAAAGCGAGTAAATGCCAAAAAAAGGTTAAAAACCTTAAAAATACCACTTTTCACGTAATTTAAACCTTAGGACTACTGTTTTCAATTCTAACCATTTTAAAAAAATTATATATGTTAATGAGTATTGTGTGCCAAGTTTCATGCCAAACAAACCAAAATTTGAACTACTTTAAGCGAGTAAGTTACAATACAAGCTTAAAAAACCTTAAAAATGCAACTTCGCACGAAATTTCAAACATATGATTATTTTTTACAATTTTGACAACGTAAAATATAAACCATATAGTTTTGTGTGGCAAGTTTCATGACAAACAAACCATTTTGAACTACTTTAATGGAGTAAGTGCCAAAAAATGCTTAAAAAAACCTTATAACCGCATCTTCGCACGAAATTTCAAGCATATGACTATTGTTTTCAAACATAATGATTTCAAAAATTATAATACATGTTATTTAGTGTTGTGTTCCACCTTTCATTCCAAACAAATCAAGCATGAACTATTTTAAGCGAGTACATACCAAAAAAAGGTAAAAAACCTTAAAAACACAACTTTGCACGTAATTTCAACCTTAGGACTATTGTTTTCAAATCTAACCATTTCAAAAAAATAATATATGTTACCGAGTGCTGTGTGCCATATTTCATTCCAAACAAACCAAATTTGAACTACTTTAAGCGAGTAAGTTCCAAAAAAAAGCATAAAAAACCACAAAAACGTAACTTCACACGAAATTGCAAGCATATGACTATAGTTTTCAAATCTAATGATTTCAAAGCTATAATACATGTTAATTAGTTTTGTGTTCAACCTTTCATGCCAAACAAATCAAGTTTAAACTATTTTAAGGGAAAAAGTGCCAAAAACAGCATAAAAACCCATAAAAACGCAACTTCGCACGTAATTTCAAGTATATGACTATTGTTTTTAATTCTGACCGTTTCATAACAATAATATATACCAGTTAGTATTGTGTTCCAAATGTCTATCTAAACAAATGAAGTTTGAACTAATTTAAGTGAGTAAGTGCCAAAAAATGCTTAAAAAACCTAAAAACCAAAACTTAGCACGTAATTTCAAGCATATTTCTATTGTTTTCAATTCTTATCATTTCTAAACATTAATTTTTGTTAATTAGTAATGTGTTCTAAATTTAAAGCCAAACAAACCAAGTTTGATCCATTTAAGAGAATAATTAAAAAGGTTAATAACCTTAAAAATTTAACTTTTTTATAATATCAACCATATAACTATTGTTTTTGATTATACCCAATTCAAAAAAGTTATATATATTGATTAGTGTTGTGTGCCAAGTATTATGCCAAGCAAACCAAGTTTGAACTACTTTAAGCAAGTAAGTGCAAAAAAATGTTTAAAAAACCTTAAAAACTCAACTTCGCACGTAATTTCAAACATATAACTATTTGTTTCAATTCAAACCATTCCAAGTTTCATGCAAAACAATACATGTTTGAACTATTTCGCACGTAATTTCAAACATATGACTAATTTTTTCAATTTTAACAACTTCAAAACAAAAATATATACCAAATTGTGTTGCGTGCAACGTTTCATCCCAAAGAGACCATATTTTAACTACTTTAAAGGAGTAAGTGCTAAAAAAATGCTTAAAAGAACTTTATAATCGCAACTTCGCACGTAAGTAAATTTGTGTTCAAACTTTCATGCCAAAGAAACCAAGTTTAACTATTTTAAGCGAGTACATACCAAAAAAAGGTTAAAAACCTTAAAAACACCACTTTGCACGTAATTTAAACCTTAGGACTATTGTTTTCAAATCTAACCATTTCAAAAAAATTATATATGTTAAAGAGTGCTGTGTGCCAAGTTTCATGCCAAACAAACCAAATTTGAACTACTTTAAGCGAGTAAGTTCCAAAAAAAAGCATAAAAAACCACAAAAACGTAACTTCACACGAAATTGCAAGCATATGACTATAGTTTTCAAATCTAATGATTTCAAAGCTATAATACATGTTAATTAGTTTTGTGTTCAACCTTTCATGCCAAACAAATCAAGTTTAAACTATTTTAAGGGAAAAAGTGCCAAAAACCGCATAAAAACCCATAAAAACGCAACTTCGCACGTAATTTCAAGCATATGACTATTGTTTTTAATTCTGACCGTTTCAAAACAATAATATATACCAGTTAGTATTGTGTTCCAAATGTCTATCTAAACAAATGAAGTTTGAACTTATTTAAGCGAGTAAGTGCCAAAAAATGCTTAAAAAACCTAAAAACCAAAACTTAGCACGTAATTTCAAGCATATTTCTATTGTTTTCAATTCTTATCATTTCTAAACATTAATTTTTGTTAATTAGTAATGTGTTCTAAATTTAAAGCCAAACAAACCAAGTTTGATCCATTTAAGAGAATAATTAAAAAGGTTAATAACCTTAAAAATTTAACTTTTTTATAATATCAACCATATAACTATTGTTTTTGATTATACCCAATTCAAAAAAGTTATATATATTGATTAGTGTTGTGTGCCAAGTATTATGCCAAGCAAACCAAGTTTGAACTACTTTAAGCAAGTAAGTGCAAAAAAATGTTTAAAAAACCTTAAAAACTCAACTTCGCACGTAATTTCAAACATATAACTATTTGTTTCAATTCAAACCATTCCAAGTTTCATGCAAAACAATACATGTTTGAACTATTTCGCACGTAATTTCAAACATGTGACTAATTTTTTCAATTTTAACAACTTCAAAACAAAAATATATACCAAATTGTGTTGCGTGCAACGTTTCATCCCAAAGAGACCATGTTTTAACTACTTTAAAGGAGTAAGTGCTAAAAAAATGCTTAAAAGAACTTTATAATCGCAACTTCGCACGTAAGTAAATTTGTGTTCCAACTTTCATGCCAAAGAAACCAAGTTTAACTATTTTAAGCGAGTAAATGCCAAAAAAAGGTTAAAAACCTTAAAAATACCACTTTACACGTAATTTAAACCTTAGGACTACTGTTTTCAATTCTAACCATTTTAAAAAAATTATATATGTTAATGAGTGTTGTGTGCCAAGTTTCATGCCAAACAAACCAAAATTTGAACTACTTTAAGCGAGTAAGTTCCAAAAAAAAGCATAAAAAACCACAAAAACGTAACTTCACACGAAATTGCAAGCATATGACTATAGTTTTCAAAGCTATAATACATGTTAATTAGTTTTGTGTTCAACCTTTCATGCCAAACAAATCAAGTTTAAACTATTTTAAGGGCAAAAGTGCCAAAAACCGCATAAAAACCCGTAAAAACGCAACTTCGCACGTAATTTCAAGCATATGACTATTGTTTTTAATTCTGACCGTTTTAAAACAATAATATATACCAGTTAGTATTATGTTCCAAATGTCTATCTAAACAAATGAAGTTTGAACTAATTTAAGCGAGTAAGTGCCAAAAAATACTTAAAAAACCTAAAAACCAAAACTTAGCACGTAATTTCAAGCATATTTCTATTGTTTTCAATTCTTATCATTTCTAAACATTAATTTTTGTTAATTAGTAATGTGTTCTAAATTTAAAGCCAAACAAACCAAGTTTGATCCATTTAAGAGAATAATTAAAAAGGTTAATAACCTTAAAAATTTAACTTTTTTATAATATCAACCATATAACTATTGTTTTTGATTATACCCAATTCAAAAAAGTTATATATATTGATTAGTGTTGTGTGCCAAGTATTATGCCAAGCAAACCAAGTTTGAACTACTTTAAGCAAGTAAGTGCAAAAAAATGTTTAAAAAACCTTAAAAACTCAACTTCGCACGTAATTTCAAACATATAACTATTTGTTTCAATTCAAACCATTCCAAGTTTCATGCAAAACAATACATGTTTGAACTATTTCGCACGTAATTTCAAACATATGACTAATTTTTTCAATTTTAACAACTTCAAAACAACAATATATACCAAATTGTGTTGCGTGCAACGTTTCATCCCAAAGAGACCATGTTTTAACTACTTTAAAGGAGTAAGTGCTAAAAAAATGCTTAAAAGAACTTTATAATCGCAACTTCGCACGTAAGTAAATTTGTGTTCCAACTTTCATGCCAAAGAAACCAAGTTTAACTATTTAAAGCGAGTAAATGCCAAAAAAAGGTTAAAAACCTTAAAAATACCACTTTTCACGTAATTTAAACCTTAGGACTACTGTTTTCAATTCTAACCATTTTAAAAAAATTATATATGTTAATGAGTGTTGTGTGCCAAGTTTCATGCCAAACAAACCAAAATTTGAACTACTTTAAGCGAGTAAATTACAATACAAGCTTAAAAAACCTTAAAAAAGCAACTTCGCACGAAATTTCAAACATATGATTATTTTTTAAAATTTTGACTACGTAAAATATAAACCATATAGTTTTGTGTGGCAAGTTTCATGACAAACAAACCATTTTGAACTACTTTAATGGAGTAAGTGCCAAAAAATGCTTAAAAAAACCTTATAACCGCATCTTCGCACGAAATTTCAAGCATATGACTATTGTTTTCAAACATAATGATTTAAAAAATTATAATACATGTTATTTAGTGTTGTGTTCCACCTTTCATTCCAAACAAATCAAGCATGAACTATTTTAAGCGAGTACATACCAAAAAAAGGTAAAAAACCTTAAAAACACAACTTTGCACGTAATTTCAACCTTAGGACTATTGTTTTCAAATCTAACCATTTCAAAAAAATAATATATGTTACCGAGTGCTGTGTGCCATATTTCATTCCAAACAAACCAAATTTGAACTACTTTAAGCGGGTAAGTTCCAAAAAAAAGCTCAAAAAACCACAAAAACGTAACTTCACACGAAATTGCAAGCATATGACTATAGTTTTCAAATCTAATGAATTCAAAGCTATAATACATGTTAATTAGTTTTGTGTTCAACCTTTCATGCCAAACAAATCAAGTTTAAACTATTTTAAGGGAAAAAGTGCCAAAAACAGCATAAAAACCCATAAAAACGCAACTTCGCACGTAATTTCAAGTATATGACTATTGTTTTTAATTCTGACCGTTTCATAACAATAATATATACCAGTTAGTATTGTGTTCCAAATGTCTATCTAAACAAATGAAGTTTGAACTAATTTAAGTGACTAAGTGCCAAAAAATGCTTAAAAAACCTAAAAACCAAAACTTAGCACGTAATTTCAAGCATATTTCTATTGTTTTCAATTCTTATCATTTCTAAACATTAATTTTTGTTAATTAGTAATGTGTTCTAAATTTAAAGCCAAACAAACCAAGTTTGATCCATTTAAGAGAATAATTAAAAAGGTTAATAACCTTAAAAATTTAACTTTTTTATAATATCAACCATATAACTATTGTTTTTGATTATACCCAATTCAAAAAAGTTATATATATTGATTAGTGTTGTGTGCCTAGTATTATGCCAAGCAAACAAAGTTTGAACTACTTTAAGCAAGTAAGTGCAAAAAAATGTTTAAAAAACCTTAAAAACTCAACTTCGCACGTAATTTCAAACATATAACTATTTGTTTCAATTCAAACCATTCCAAGTTTCATGCAAAACAATACATGTTTGAACTATTTCGCACATAATTTCAAACATATGACTAATTTTTTCAATTTTAACAACTTCAAAACAAAAATATATACCAAATTGTGTTGCGTGCAACGTTTCATCCCAAAGAGACCATGTTTTAACTACTTTAAAGGAGTAAGTGCTAAAAAAATGCTTAAAAGAACTTTATAATCGCAACTTCGCACGTAAGTAAATTTGTGTTCCAACTTTCATGCCAAAGAAACCAAGTTTAACTATTTTAAGCGAGTAAATGCCAAAAAAAGGTTAAAAACCTTAAAAATACCACTTTTCACGTAATTTAAACCTTAGGACTACTGTTTTCAATTCTAACCATTTTTAAAAAATTATATATGTTAATGAGTGTTGTGTGCCAAGTTTCATGCCAAACAAACCAAAATTTGAACTACTTTAAGCGAGTAAGTTACAATACAAGCTTAAAAAACCTTAAAAATGCAACTTCGCACGAAATTTCAAACATATGATTATGTTTTACAATTTTGACAACGTAAAATATAAACCATATAGTTTTGTGTGGCAAGTTTCATGACAAACAAACCATTTTGAACTACTTTAATGGAGTAAGTGCCAAAAAATGCTTAAAAAAACCTTATAACCGCATCTTCGCACGAAATTTCAAGCATATGACTATTGTTTTCAAACATAATGATTTCAAAAATTATAATACATGTTATTTAGTGTTGTGTTCCACCTTTCATTCCAAACAAATCAAGCATGAACTATTTTAAGCGAGTACATACCAAAAAAAGGTAAAAAACCTTAAAAACACAACTTTGCACGTAATTTCAACCTTAGGACTATTGTTTTCAAATCTAACCATTTCAAAAAAATAATATATGTTACCGAGTGCTGTGTGCCATATTTCATTCCAAACAAACCAAATTTGAACTACTTTAAGCGAGTAAGTTCCAAAAAAAAGCATAAAAAACCACAAAAACGTAACTTCACACGAAATTGCAAGCATGTGACTATAGTTTTCAAATCTAATGATTTCAAAGCTATAATACATGTTAATTACTTTTGTGTTCAACCTTTCATGCCAAACAAATCAAGTTTAAACTATTTTAAGGGAAAAAGTGCCAAAAACAGCATAAAAACCCATAAAAACGCAACTTCGCACGTAATTTCAAGCATATGACTATTGTTTTTAATACTGACCGTTTCAAAACAATAATATATACCAGTTAGTATTGTGTTCCAAATGTCTATCTAAACAAATGAAGTTTGAACTAATTTAAGCGAGTAAGTGCCAAAAAATGCTTAAAAAACCTAAAAACCAAAACTTAGCACGTAATTTCAAGCATATTTCTATTGTTTTCAATTCTTATCATTTCTAAACATTAATTTTTGTTAATTAGTAATGTGTTCTAAATTTAAAGCCAAACAAACCAAGTTTGATCCATTTAAGAGAATAATTAAAAAGGTTAATAACCTTAAAAATTTAACTTTTTTATAATATCAAGCATATCACTATTGTTTTCAAATCTAATGATTTCAAAGCTATAATATGTGTTAATTTGTGTTGTGTTCAACCTTTCATGACAAACAAACCAAGTTTAAACTATTTTAAGGGAAAAAGTGCCAAAAACTGCTTAAAAACCCATAAAAACGCAACTTCGCACGTAATTTCAAGCATATGACTATTGTTTTTAATTCTAACCGTTTCAATACAATAATATATACCAGTTAGTATTGTGTTCCAAGTGTCTATCCAAACAAATGAAGTTTGAACTAATTTAAGTGAGTAAGTGCCAAAAAATGCTTAAAAAACCTTAAAACCGAAACTTAGCACGTAATTTCAAGGATATTTCTATTGTTTTCAATTCTCATCGTTTCTAAATAATAAATTTTTCTAATTAGTATTGTGTTCTAAATTACAAGCCAAACAAACCAAGTTTGATCTATTTAAGAGAATAATTAAAAAGGTTAAAAACCTTAAAAATTTAACTTTTATTTAATTTCAACCATATAACTATTGTTTTTAATTATACCTAATTCAAAAATTTTATATATATAAATTAGTGTGTTGTGCCAAGTATTATACCAAGCAAACCAAGTTTGAACTACTTTAAAGCGAGTAAATGCTAAAAAAATGTTAAAAACCTTAAAAATATCACTTTGCACGTAATTTCAACCTTAGGACTATTGTTTACAATTCTAACCATTTCAAAAAAATTATATATGTTAATGAGTGTTGTGTGCCAACTTTCATGCCAAACAAAACAAAATTTGAACTGCTTTAAGCAATTAAGTCACAATACAAGCTTAAAAAACCTTAAAAACGCAACTTCGCACGAAATATAAAACATATGATTATTTTTTAAAATTTTGACAACGTAAAAACAACAATATAAACCATATAGTGTTTTGTGCCAGGTTTCATGCCAAACAAACCATTTTGAACTACTTTATTGGAGTAAGTGCCAAAAAATGCTTAAAAAAACCTTATAACCGCAACTCCGCACTAAATTTCAAGCATATGACTTTTGTTTTCAAATCTAATGATTTCAAAAACTATAATACATGTTATTTAGTGTTGTGTTCCAACTTTCATGCCAAACAAACCAAGTTTGAACTATTTTAAGCGAGTACATACCAAAAAAAGGTTAAAAACCTTAAAAATGCAACTTTGCACGTAATTTCAACCTTAGGAGTATTGTTTTCAAATCTAACCATTTCAAAAAAACTATATATATTTTTACGAATGCTGTGTGCCATATTACATTCCAAACAAACCAAATTTGAACTACTTTAAGCGAGTAAGTTCCAAAAAAAAAGCTTAAAAAACCACAAAAACGCAACTTCGCACGAAATTTCAAACATATGACTATTGATTTCAAATCTAATGATTTAAAAGCTATAATACATGTTAATTAGTGTTATGTTCAACCTTTCATGCCAAACAAACCAATTTTAAACAATTCTAAAGGAAAAAATGCAAAAAACAACCTAAAAACCCATAAAAATGCAACTTCGCACGTAATTTCAAGCATATGACTATTGTTTTTAATTATAACAAATTCAAAACAATAATATATACCAGTATACTAGTTAGTATTGTGTTCCAAGTGTTTATCCAAACAAATGAAGTTTGAACTTATTTAACCGAGTAAGTGCCAACAAATGCTTAAAAAACCTTAAAACAAATACTTAGCACGTAATTTCAAGCATATTTCTATTGTTTTCAATTCTCATCATTTCTAAACAATAATTTTTGTTAATTGGTATTGTGTTCTAAATTTCAAGCCAAACAAACCAAGTTTGATCTATTTAAGAGAATAATTAAAAAGGTTATAAACCTTAAAAATTTAACTTTTATATAATTTCAACCATATAACTATTGTTTTCGATTATACCTAATTCAAAAATTATATATATATTAATTAGTGTTGTGTGCCTAGTATTATACCAAGCAAAGCAAGGTTGAACTACTTTAAAGCGAGTAAATGCCAAAAAAAAGGTTAAAAACCTTAAAAATATCACTTTGCACGTAATTTCAACCTTAGGATTATTGTTTTCAATTTTAACCATTTCAAAAAAATTATATAAGAAAATGAGTGTTGTGTGCCAACTTTCATGCCAAACAAACCATAATTTGAACTACTTTAAGCGAGTAACTCACAATACAAGCTTAAAAAACCTTAAAAACGCAACTTCGCACGAAATTTCAAACATATAATTATTTTTTAAAATTTCGACAAAGTAAAAACAACAATATAAACCATATTGTGTTGTGTGCCAAGTTTCATGACAAACAAACAATTTTGAACTACTTTAATGGAGTAAGTGCCAAAAAATGCTTAAAAAAACCTTATAACCGCAACTTCGCACTAAATTTAGAGCATATGACTATTGTTTTCAAATCTAATGATTTCAAAAACTACAACACATGTTATTTAGTGATGTCTTAAACCTTTCATGCCAAACAAACCAAGTTTGAAATATTTTAAGCGAGTACATACCAAAAAAAGGTTAAAAACGTTAAAAACGCAACTTTGCACGTAATTTCAACCTTAGGACTATTGTTTTCAAATCTAACCATTTCAAAAAAACTATATATGTTATCGAGAGCTATGTGCCATATTTCATTCCAAACAAACCAAATTTGAACTACTTTAAGCGAGTTAGTTCCAAACAAAAAGTTTAAAAAACCACAAAAACGCAACTTCGCACTAAATTTCAAGCATATGACTATTGTTTTCAAATCTAAAGATTTCAAAGCTATAATACATGTTAATTAGTGTTGTGTTTAACCTTTCATGCCAAACAAACCAAGTTTAAACATATGACTAATTTTTTCAATTTTTACAACTTCAAAACAACAATATATACCAAATAGTGTTGCGTGGAAAGCTTCATGCCAAAGAGACCATGTTTTAACTACTTTAAAGGAGTAAGTGCTAAAAAAATGCTTAAATGAACTTTATAAACGCAACTTCGCACGTAATTAGTTTTGCGTTCCAACTTTAATGCCAAACAAACCAAGTTTGAACTATATAAAGCGAGTAAATGCCAAAACAAAGGTTAAAAACTTTAAAAATACCACTTTGTACGTAATTTCAACCTTAGGACTATTGTTTTCAATTCTAACCATTTCAAAAAAATTATATATGTTAATGAGTGTTGTGTGCGAAGTTTCATGCCAAACAAACAAAAATTTGAACTACTTTAAGCGAGTAAGTTACAATAGAAGCTTAAAAAACCTTAAAAATGCAACTTCGCACGAAATTTCAAACATATGATTATTTTTAAAAATTTTGACTACGTAAAAACAACAATATAAACCATATAGTGTTGTGTGCCAAGTTTCATGCCAAACAAACCATTTTGAACTACTTTAATGGAGTAAGTGCCAAAAATTTCATAAAAAAACCTTATAAACGCAACTTCGCACTAAATTTCAAGCATATGACTATTGTTTTCAAATCTAATGATTTCAAAAACTGTAATACATGTTATTTAGGGTTGTGTTCCAACTTTCATGCCAAACAAGCAAAGTTTGAACTATTTTAAGCGAGTACATACCAAAAAAGGTTAAAAACCTTAAAAACACAACTTTGCACGTAATTTCAACCTTAGGACTATTGTTTTCAAATCTAAGCATTTCAAAAAAAATATATATGTTATCAAGTGCTATGTGGCATATTTCATTCCAAACAAACCAAATTTGAACTACTTTAGGCGAGTAAGTTCCAAAAAGAAAGCTTAAAAAACCTCAAAAACGCAACATCGCACCAAATTTCAAGCATATCCCTAACCCATAAAACGCAACTTCACAAGTAATTTGAAGCATATGAAAATTGTTTTTAATTCTAACTGTTTCAAAACAATAATATATACCAGTTAGTATTGTGTTCCAAGTGTCTATCCAAACAAATGAAGTTTGAATTAATTTAAGCGAGTAAGTGCCAAAAAATGCTTAAAAAACCTTAAAATCGAACTTAGCACGTAATTTCAAACATATTTCTATTGTTTTCAATTCTCATCATTTCTAAACAATAATTTTTGTTAATTAGTATTGTGTTCTAAAGTTCAAGCCAAACAAACCAAGTTTGATTTATTTAAGAGAATAATTAAAAAGGTTAAAAACCTTAAAAATTTAACTTTTATATAATTTTAACCATATAACTATTGTTTTCGATTATACCCAATTCAAAAAATTTATATATATTATTTAGTGTTGTGTGCCAAATATTATACCAACAAAACAAAGTTTGAACTACTTTAAGCAAGTAAGTGCAAAAAAATGTTTAAAAATCCTTAAAAACTCAACTTCGCACGTAATTTTAAACATAAAACTACTTTTTCAATTCAAACCATTCCAAGTTTCATGCAAAACAATACAAGTTTGAACTATTTCGCACGTAATTTTAAACAAATTACTAAATTTTTCAATTTTTACAACTTCAAAACAACAATATATACCAAATAGTGTTGCGTGCAAAGCTTCATGCCAAAGAGACCATGTTTTAACTACTTTAAAGGAGTAAGTGCTAAATAAATGCTTAAAAGAACTTTATAAAAGCAACTTCGCACGTAATTAGTTTTGCGTTCCAGCTTTAATGCCAAACAAACCAAGTTTGAACTATATAAAGCGAGTAAATGCCAAAACAAAGGTTAAAAACCTTAAAAATACCACTTTGTACGTAATTTCAACCTTAGGACTATTGTTTTCAATTCTAACCATTTAAAAAAAAATTATATATGTTAATGAGTGTTGTGAGCGAAGTTTCATGCCAAACAAACACAAATTTGAACTACTTTCAGCGAGTACGTTACAATACAAGCTTAAAAAACCTTAAAAACGCAACTTCGCACGAAATTTCAAACATATGATTTTTTTAAAAAACTTTGACAACGTAAAAACAATATAAACCATATAGTGTTGTGTGCCAAGTTTCATGCCCAACAAACCATTTTGAACTACTTTAATGGAGTAAGTGCCAAAAATTGCTTAAAAAAACCTTATAAACGCAACTTCGCACTAAATTTCAAGCATATGACTATTGTTTTCAAATCTAATGATTTCAAAAACTATAATTCATATTATTTAGTGTTGCGTTCCAACTTTCATGCCAAACAAACAAAGTTTGAACTATTTTAAGCGAGTACATACCAAAAAAAGGTTAAAAACCTTAAAAACGCAACTTTGCACGTAATTTCAACCTTAGGACTATTGTTTTCAAATCTAAGAATTTCAAAAAAACTATATATGTTATTGAGTGCTATGTGCCATATTTCATTCCAAACAAACCGAATTTGAACTACTTTAGGCGAGTAAGTTCCTAAAAGAAAGCTTAAAAAACCACAAAAACCCAACATCGCACGAAATTTAAAGCAAATCACTATTGTTTTCAGATCTAATGATTTCAAAGTTATAATACATGTTAATTAGTGTTGTGTTCAACCTTTCATGCCAAACAAACCAAGTTTAAACTATTTTATGGAAAAAAGTGCCAAAAACAGCTTAAAAACCCATAAAAACGCAACTTCGCACGTAATTTGAAGCATATGACTATTGTTTTTAATTCTAACTGTTTCAAAACAATAATATATACCAGTTAGTATTGTGTTCCAAGTGTCTATCCAAACAAATGAAGTTTGAACTAATTTAAGCGAGTAAGTGCCAAAAAATGCTTAAAAAACCTTAAAACCGAAACTTAGCAAGTAATTTCAAACATATTTCTATTGTTTTCAATTCTCATCATTTCTAAACAATAATTTTTGTTAATTAGTATTGTGTTCTAAAGTTCAAGCCAAACAAACCAAGTTTGATTTATTTAAGAGAATAATTAAAAAGGTTAAAAACCTTAAAAATTTAACTTTTATATAATTTTAACCATATAACTATTGTTTTCGATTATACCCAATTCAAAAAATTTATATATATTATTTAGTGTTGTGTGCCAAATATTATACCAAGAAAACCAAGTTTGAACTATTTAAGCAAGTAAGTGCAAAAAAATGTTTAAAAAACCTTATAAACTAAACTTCACACGTAATTTCAAACATAAAACTATTTTTTTCAATTCAAACCATTCCAAGTTTCATGCAAAACAAAACAAGTTTTAACTATTTCGCATGTAATTTCAAACATATGACTAATTTTTTCAATTTTAACAACTTCAAAACAACAATATATACCAAATAGTATTGCGTGCAAAGCTTCATGCCAAAGAGACCATGTTTTAACTACTTTAAAGGAGTAAGTGCTAAAAAAATGCTTAAAAGAACTTTATAAACGCAACTTCGCACGTAATTAGTTATGCGTTCCAACTTTAATGCCAAACAAACCAAGTTTGAAGTATATAAAGCGAGTAAATGCCAAAACAAAGATTAAAAACCTTAAAAATACCACTTTGTACGTAATTTCAACGTTAGGACTATTGTTTTCAATTCTAACCATTTCAAAAAAAATTATATATGTTAATGAGTGTTGTGTGCGAAGTTTCATGCCAAACAAACAAAAATTTGAACTACTTTAAGCGAGTAAGTTACAATACAAGCTTAAAAAACCTTAAAAACGCAACTTCGCACGAAATTTCAAACATATGATTTTTTTTAAAAACTTTGACAACGTAAAAACAACAATATAAACCATATAGTATTGTGTGCCAAGTTTCATGCCCAACAAACCATTTTTAACTACTTTAATGGAGTAAGTACCAAAAATTGCTAAAAAAAACCTTATAAACGCAACATCGCACTAAATTTCAAGCATGACTATTGTTTTCAAATCTAATGATTTCAAAAACTATAATACATGTTATTTAGTGTTGTGTTCCAACTTTCATGCCAAACAAACAAAGTTTGAACTATTTTAAGCGAGTACACACCAAAAAAAGGTTAAAAACCTTAAAAACGCAACTTTGCATGTAATTTCAACCTTAGGACTATTGTTTTCAAATCTAAGATTTTCAAAAAAACAATATATGTTATCGAGTGCTATGTGCCTTATTTCATTCCAAAGAAACCAAATTTGAACTACTTTAGGCGAGTAACTTCCAAAAAGAAAGCTTAAAAAACCACAAAAACGCAACATCGCACGAAATTTCAAGCATATCACTATTGTTTTCAGATCTAATGATTTCAAAGCTATAATACATGTTAATTAGTGTTGTGTTCAACCATTCATGCCAAACAAACCAAGTTTAAACTATTTTATGGGAAAAAGAGTGCCAAAAATAGCTTAAAAACCCAGAAAAACGCAACTTCGCACGTAATTTCAAGCATATGACTATTGTTTTTAATTCTAACTGTTTCAAAACAATAATATATACCAGTTAGTTTTCTGTTCCAAGTGTCTATCCAAACAAATGAAGTTTGAACTAATTTAAGCGAGTAAGTGCCAAAAAATGCTTAAAAAACCTTAAAACCGAAACATAGCACGTAATTTCAAACATATTTCTATTGTTTTCAATTCTCATCATTTCTAAACAATAATTTTTGTTAATTAGTATTGTGTTCTAAAGTTCAAGCCAAACAAACCAAGTTTGCTTTATTTAAGAGAATAATTAAAAAGGTTAAAAACCTTAAAAATTTAACTTTTATATAATTTTAAACATATAACTATTGTTTTCGATTATACCCAATTCAAAAAATTTATATATATTATTTAGTGTTGTGTGCCAAATATCATACCAAGAAAACCAAGTTAGAACTACTTTAAGCAAGTAAGTGCAAAAAAATGTTTAAAAAACCTTAAAAACTCAACTTCACACGTAATTTCAAACATAAAACTATTTTTTTCAATTCAAACCATTCCAAGTTTCATGCAAAACAATACAAGTTTGAACTATTTTGCATGTAATTTCAAACATATGTCTAACTTTTTCAATTTTAACAACTTCAGAACAACAATATATACCAAATAGTATTGCGTGCAAAGCTTCATGCCAAAGAGACTATGTTTTAACTACTTTAAAGGAGTAAGTGCTAAAAAAATGCTTAAAAGAACTTTATAAACGCAACTTCGCACGTAATTAGTTATGCGTTCCAACTTTAATGCCAAACAAACCAAGTTTGAACTATATAAAGCGAGTAAATGCCAAAACAAAGGTTAAAAACCTTAAAAATACCACTTTGTACGTAATTTCAACGTTAGGACTATTGTTTTCAATTCTAACCATTTCAAAAAAAATTATATATGTTAATGAGTGTTGTGTGCGAAGTTTCATGCCAAACAAACAAAAATTTGAACTACTTTAAGCGAGTAAGTTACAATACAAGCTTAAAAAACCTTAAAAACGCAACTTCGCACGAAATTTCAAACATATGATTTTTTTAAAAACTTTGACAACGTAAAAACAACAATATAAACCATATAGTGTTGTGTGCCAAGTTTCATGCCCAACAAACCATTTTTAACTACTTTAATGGAGTAAGTGCCAAAAATTGCTAAAAAAAACCTTATAAACGCAACTTCGCACTAAATTTCAAGCATGACTATTGTTTTCAAATCTAATGATTTCAAAAACTATAATACATGTTATTTAGTGTTGTGTTCGAACTTTCATGCCAAACAAACAAAGTTTGAACTATTTTAAGCGAGTACATACCAAAAAAAGGTTAAAAACCTTAAAAACGCAACTTTGCACGTAATTTCAACCTTAGGACTATTGTTTTCAAATCTAAGCATTTCAAAAAAACTATATATGTTATCGAGTGCTATGTGCCTTATTTCATTCCAAAGAAACCAAATTTGAACTACTTTAGGCGAGTAACTTCCAAAACGAAAGCTTAAAAAACCACAAAAACGCAACATCGCACGAAATTTCAAGCATATCACTATAATTTTCAGATCTAATGATTTCAAAGCTATAATACATGTTAATTAGTGTTGTGTTCAACCTTTCATGCCAAACAAACCAAGTTTAAACTATTTTATGGGAAAAAGAGTGCCAAAAATAGCTTAAAAACCCATAAAAACGCAACTTCGTACGTAATTTCAAGCATATGACTATTGTTTTTAATTCTAACTGTTTCAAAACAATAATATATACCAGTTAGTATTGTATTCAAAGTGTCTATCCAAACAAATGAAGTTTGAACTAATTTAAGCGAGTAACTTCCAAAAAATGCTTAAAAAACCTTAAAACCGAAACTTAGCACGTATTTTCAAACATATTTCTATTGTTTTCAATTCTCATCATTTCTAAACAATAATTTTTGTTAATTAGTATTGTGTTCTAAAGTTCAAGCCAAACAAACCAAGTTTGATTTATTTAAGAGAATAATTAAAAAGGTTAAAAACCATAAAAATTTAACTTTTATATAATTTGAACCATATAACTATTGTTTTCGATTATACCCAATTCAAAAAATTTATATATATTATTTAGTGTTGTGTGCCAAATATTATACCAAGAAAACCAAGTTTGAACTACTTTAAGCAAGTAAGTGATAAAAAATGTTTAAAAAACCTTAAAAACTCAACTTCACACGTAATTTCAAACATAAAACTATTTTTTTCAATTCAAACCATTCCAAGTTTCATGCAAAACAATACAAGTTTGAACTATTTCGCACGTAATTTCAAACATATGTATAATTTTTTCAATTTTAACAACTTCAGAACAACAATATATACCAAATAGTATTGCGTGCAAAGCTTCATGCCAAAGAGACCATGTTTTAACTACTTTAAAGGAGTAAGTGCTAAAAAAATGCTTAAAAGAACTTTATAAACGCAACTTCGCACGTAATTAGTTATGCGTTCCAACTTTAATGCCAAACAAACCAAGTTTGAACTATATAAAGCGAGTAAATGCCAAAACAAAGGTTAAAAACCTTAAAAATACCACTTTGTACGTAATTTCAACGTTAGGACTATTGTTTTCAATTCTAACCATTTCAAAAAAAATTATATATGTTAATGAGTGTTGTGTGCGAAGTTGCATGCCAAACAAACAAAAATTTGAACTACTTTAAGCGAGTAAGTTACAATACAAGCTTAAAAAACCTTAAAAACGCAACTTCGCACGAAATTTCAAACATATGATTTTTTTTAAAAACATTGACAACGTAAAAACAACAATATAAACCATATAGTGTTGTGTGCCAAGTTTCATGCCCAATAAACCATTTTTAACTACTTTAATGGAGTAAGTGCCAAAAATTGCTAAAAAAAACCTTATAAACGCAACTTCGCACTAAATTTCAAGGATGACTATTGTTTTCAAATCTAATGATTTCAAAAACTATAATACATGTTATTTAGTGTTGTGTTCCAACTTTCATGCCAAACAAACAAAGTTTGAACTATTTTAAGCGAGTACATACCAAAAAAAGGTTAAAAACCTTAAAAACGCAACTTTGCACGTAATTTCAACCTTAGGACTATTGTTTTCAAATCTAAGCATTTCAAAAAAACTATATATGTTATCGAGTGCTATGTGCCTTATTTCAATCCAAAGAAACCAAATTTGAACTACTTTAGTCGAGTAACTTCCAAAACGAAAGCTTAAAAAACCACAAAAACGCAACATCGCACGAAATTTCAAGCATATCACTATAATTTTCAGATCTAATGATTTCAAAGCTATAATACATGTTAATTAGTGTTGTGTTCAACCTTTCATGCCAAACAAACCAAGTTTAAACTATTTTATGGGAAAAAGAGTGCCAAAAATAGCTTAAAAACCCATAAAAACGCAACTTCGTACGTAATTTCAAACATATGACTATTGTTTTTAATTCTAACTGTTTCAAAACAATAATATATACCAGTTAGTATTGTGTTCCAAGTGTCTATCCAAACAAATGAAGTTTGAACTAATTTAAGCGAGTAAGTGCCAAAAAATGCTTAAAAAACCTTAAAACCGAAACATAACACGTAATTTCAAACATATTTCTATTGTTTTCAATTCTCATCATTTCTAAACAATAATTTTTGTTAATTAGTATTGTGTTCTAAAGTGCAAGCCAAACAAACCAAGTTTGATTTATTTAAGAGAATAATTAAAAAGGTTAAAAACCTTAAAAATTTAACTTTTATATAATTTTAACCATATAACTATTGTTTTCGATTATACCCAATTCAAAAAATTTATATATATTATTTAGTGTTGTGTGCCAAATATCATACCAAGAAAACCAAGTTAGAACTACTTTAAGCAAGTAAGTGCAAAAAAATGTTTAAAAAACCTTAAAAACTCAGCTTCACACGTAATTTCAAACATAAAACTATTTTTTTCAATTCAAACCATTCCAAGTTTCATGCAAAACAATACAAGTTTGAACTATTTTGCATGTAATTTCAAACATATGTCTAACTTTTTCAATTTTAACAACTTCAGAACAACAATATATACCAAATAGTATTGCGTGCAAAGCTTCATGCCAAAGAGACCATGTTTTAACTACTTTAAAGGAGTAAGTGCTAAAAAAATGCTTAAAAGAACTTTATAAACGCAACTTCGCACGTAATTAGTTATGCGTTCCAACTTTAAAGCCAAACAAACCAAGTTTGAACTATATAAAGCGAGTAAATGCCAAAACAAAGGTTAAAAACCTTAAAAATACCACTTTGTACGTAATTTCAACGTTAGGACTATTGTTTTCAATTCTAACCATTTCAAAAAAAATTATATATGTTAATGAGTGTTGTGTGCGAAGTTTCATGCCAAACAAACAAAAATTTGAACTACTTTAAGCGAGTAAGTTACAATACAAGCTTAAAAAACCTTAAAAACGCAACTTCGCACGAAATTTCAAACATATGATTTTTTTTAAAAACATTGACAACGTAAAAACAACAATATAAACCATATAGTGTTGTGTGCCAAGTTTCATGCCCAACAAACCATTTTTAACTACTTTAATGGAGTAAGTGCCAAAAATTGCTAAAAAAAAGCTTATAAACGCAACTTCGCACTAAATTTCAAGGATGACTATTGTTTTCAAATCTAATGATTTCAAAAACTATAATACATGTTATTTAGTGTTGTGTTCCAACTTTCATGCCAAACAAACAAAGTTTGAACTATTTTAAGCGAGTACATACCAAAAAAAGGTTAAAAACCTTAAAAACGCAACTTTGCACGTAATTTCAACCTTAGGACTATTGTTTTCAAATCTAAGCATTTCAAAAAAACAATATATGTTATCGAGTGCTATGTGCCTTATTTCATTCCAAAGAAACCAAATTTGAACTACTTTAGGCGAGTAACTTCCAAAACGAAAGCTTAAAAAACCACAAAAACGCAACATCGCACGAAATTTCAAGCATATCACTATAATTTTCAGATCTAATGATTTCAAAGCTATAATACATGTTAATTAGTGTTGTGTTCAACCTTTCATGCCAAACAAACCAAGTTTAAACTATTTTATGGGAAAAAGAGTGCCAAAAATAGCTTAAAAACCCATAAAAACGCAACTTCGTACGTAATTTCAAACATATGACTATTGTTTTTAATTCTAACTGTTTCAAAACAATAATATATACCAGTTAGTATTGTGTTCCAAGTGTCTATCCAAACAAATGAAGTTTGAACTAATTTAAGCAAGTAAGTGCCAAAAAATGCTTAAAAAACCTTAAAACCGAAACATAACACGTAATTTCAAACATATTTCTATTGTTTTCAATTCTCATCATTTCTAAACAATAATTTTTGTTAATTAGTATTGTGTTCTAAAGTTCAAGCCAAACAAACCAAGTTTGATTTATTTAAGAGAATAATTAAAAAGGTTAAAAACCTTAAAAATTTAACTTTTATATAATTTTAACCATATAACTATTGTTTTCGATTATACCCAATTCAAAAAATTTATATATATTATTTAGTGTTGTGTGCCAAATATCATACCAAGAAAACCAAGTTAGAACTACTTTAAGCAAGTAAGTGCAAAAAAATGTTTAAAAAACCTTAAAAACTCAGCTTCACACGTAATTTCAAACATAAAACTATTTTTTTCAATTCAAACCATTCCAAGTTTCATGCAAAACAATACAAGTTTGAACTATTTTGCATGTAATTTCAAACATATGTCTAACTTTTTCAATTTTAACAACTTCAGAACAACAATATATACCAAATAGTATTGCGTGCAAAGCTTCATGCCAAAGAGACCATGTTTTAACTACTTTAAAGGAGTAAGTGCTAAAAAAATGCTTAAAAGAACTTTATAAACGCAACTTCGCACGTAATTAGTTATGCGTTCCAACTTTAATGCCAAACAAACCAAGTTTGAACTATATAAAGCGAGTAAATGCCAAAACAAAGGTTAAAAACCTTAAAAATACCACTTTGTACGTAATTTCAACGTTAGGACTATTGTTTTCAATTCTAACCATTTCAAAAAAAATTATATATGTTAATGAGTGTTGTGTGCGAAGTTTCATGCCAAACAAACAAAAATTTGAACTACTTTAAGCGAGTAAGTTACAATACAAGCTTAAAAAACCTTAAAAACGCAACTTCGCACGAAATTTCAAACATATGATTTTTTTTAAAAACATTGACAACGTAAAAACAACAATATAAACCATATAGTGTTGTGTGCCAAGTTTCATGCCCAACAAACCATTTTTAACTACTTTAATGGAGTAAGTGCCAAAAATTGCTAAAAAAAACCTTATAAACGCAACTTCGCACTAAATTTCAAGGATGACTATTGTTTTCAAATCTAATGATTTCAAAAACTATAATACATGTTATTTAGTGTTGTGTTCCAACTTTCATGCCAAACAAACAAAGTTTGAACTATTTTAAGCGAGTACATACCAAAAAAAGGTTAAAAACCTTAAAAACGCAACTTTGCACGTAATTTCAACCTTAGGACTATTGTTTTCAAATCTAAGCATTTCAAAAAAACTGTATATGTTATCGAGTGCTATGTGCCTTATTTCATTCCAAAGAAACCAAATTTGAACTACTTTAGGCGAGTAACTTCCAAAACGAAAGCTTAAAAAACCACAAAAACGCAACATCGCACGAAATTTCAAGCATATCACTATAATTTTCAGATCTAATGATTTCAAAGCTATAATACATGTTAATTAGTGTTGTGTTCAACCTTTCATGCCAAACAAACCAAGTTTAAACTATTTTATGGGAAAAAGAGTGCCAAAAATAGCTTAAAAACCCATAAAAACGCAACTTCGTACGTAATTTCAAACATATGACTATTGTTTTTAATTCTAACTGTTTCAAAACAATAATATATACCAGTTAGTATTGTGTTCCAAGTGTCTATCCAAACAAATGAAGTTTGAACTAATTTAAGCGAGTAAGTGCCAAAAAATGCTTAAAAAACCTTAAAACCGAAACATAACACGTAATTTCAAACATATTTCTATTGTTTTCAATTCTCATCATTTCTAAACAATAATTTTTGTTAATTAGTATTGTGTTCTAAAGTTCAAGCCAAACAAACCAAGTTTGATTTATTTAAGAGAATAATTAAAAAGGTTAAAAACCTTAAAAATTTAACTTTTATATAATTTTAACCATATAACTATTGTTTTCGATTATACCCAATTCAAAAAATTTATATATATTATTTAGTGTTGTGTGCCAAATATCATACCAAGAAAACCAAGTTAGAACTACTTTAAGCAAGTAAGTGCAAAAAAATGTTTAAAAAACCTTAAAAACTCAGCTTCACACGTAATTTCAAACATAAAACTATTTTTTTCAATTCAAACCATTCCAAGTTTCATGCAAAACAATACAAGTTTGAACTATTTTGCATGTAATTTCAAACATATGTCTAACTTTTTCAATTTTAACAACTTCAGAACAACAATATATACCAAATAGTATTGCGTGCAAAGCTTCATGCCAAAGAGACCATGTTTTAACTACTTTAAAGGAGTAAGTGCTAAAAAAATGCTTAAAAGAACTTTATAAACGCAACTTCGCACGTAATTAGTTATGCGTTCCAACTTTAATGCCAAACAAACCAAGTTTGAACTATATAAAGCGAGTAAATGCCAAAACAAAGGTTAAAAACCTTAAAAATACCACTTTGTACGTAATTTCAACGTTAGGACTATTGTTTTCAATTCTAACCATTTCAAAAAAAATTATATATGTTAATGAGTGTTGTGTGCGAAGTTGCATGCCAAACAAACAAAAATTTGAACTACTTTAAGCGAGTAAGTTACAATACAAGCTTAAAAAACCTTAAAAACGCAACTTCGCACGAAATTTCAAACATATGATTTTTTTTTAAAAACATTGACAACGTAAAAACAACAATATAAACCATATAGTGTTGTGTGCCAAGTTTCATGCCCAACAAACCATTTTTAACTACTTTAATGGAGTAAGTGCCAAAAATTGCTAAAAAAAACCTTATAAACGCAACTTCGCACTAAATTTCAAGGATGACTATTGTTTTCAAATCTAATGATTTCAAAAACTATAATACATGTTATTTAGTGTTGTGTTCCAACTTTCATGCCAAACAAACAAAGTTTGAACTATTTTAAGCGAGTACATACCAAAAAAAGGTTAAAAACCTTAAAAACGCAACTTTGCACGTAATTTCAACCTTAAGACTATTGTTTTCAAATCTAAGCATTTCAAAAAATTATATATGTTATCGAGTGCTATGTGCCTTATTTCATTCCAAAGAAACCAAATTTGAACTACTTTAGGCGAGTAACTTCCAAAAAGAAAGCTTAAAAAACCACAAAAACACAACATCGCACGAAATTTCAAGCATATCACTATTGTTTTCAGATCTAATGATTTCAAAGCTATAATACATGTTAATTAGTGTTGTGTTCAACCTTTCATGCCAAACAAACCAAGTTTAAACTATTTTATGGGAAAAAGAGTGCCAAAAATAGCTTAAAAACCCATAAAAACGCAACTTCGTACGTAATTTCAAGCATATGACTATTGTTTTTAATTCTAACTGTTTCAAAACAATAATATATACCAGTTAGTATTGTATTCAAAGTGTCTATCCAAACAAATGAAGTTTGAACTAATTTAAGCGAGTAACTTCCAAAAAATGCTTAAAAAACCTTAAAACCGAAACTTAGCACGTATTTTCAAACATATTTCTATTGTTTTCAATTCTCATCATTTCTAAACAATAATTTTTGTTAATTAGTATTGTGTTCTAAAGTTCAAGCCAAACAAACCAAGTTTGATTTATTTAAGAGAATAATTAAAAAGGTTAAAAACCTTAAAAATTTAACTTTTATATAATTTTAACCATATAACTATTGTTTTCGATTATACCCAATTCAAAAAATTTATATATATTATTTAGTGTTGTGTGCCAAATATTATACCAAGAAAACCAAGTTTGAACTACTTTAAGCAAGTAAGTGCAAAAAAATGTTTAAAAAACCTTAAAAACTCAACTTCACACGTAATTTCAAACATAAAACTATTTTTTTCAATTCAAACCATTCCAAGTTTCATGCAAAACAATACAAGTTTGAACTATTTCGCACGTAATTTCAAACATATGTATAATTTTTTCAATTTTAACAACTTCAGAACAACAATATATACCAAATAGTATTGCGTGCAAAGCTTCATGCCAAAGAGACCATGTTTTAACTACTTTAAAGGAGTAAGTGCTAAAAAAATGCTTAAAAGAACTTTATAAACGCAACTTTGCACGTAATTAGTTATGCGTTCCAACTTTAATGCCAAACAAACCAAGTTTGAACTATATAAAGCTAGTAAATGCCAAAACAAAGGTTAAAAACCTTAAAAATACCACTTTGTACGTAATTTCAACGTTAGGACTATTGTTTTCAATTCTAACCATTTCAAAAAAAATTATATATGTTAATGAGTGTTGTGTGCGAAGTTGCATGCCAAACAAACAAAAATTTGAACTACTTTAAGCGAGTAAGTTACAATACAAGCTTAAAAAACCTTAAAAACGCAACTTCGCACGAAATTTCAAACATATGATTTTTTTTAAAAACATTGACAACGTAAAAACAACAATATAAACCATATAGTGTTGTGTGCCAAGTTTCATGCCCAATAAACCATTTTTAACTACTTTAATGGAGTAAGTGCCAAAAATTGCTAAAAAAAACCTTATAAACGCAACTTCGCACTAAATTTCAAGGATGACTATTGTTTTCAAATCTAATGATTTCAAAAACTATAATACATTTTATTTAGTGTTGTGTTCCAACTTTCATGCGAAACAAACAAAGTTTGAACTATTTTAAGCGAGTACATACCAAAAAAAGGTTAAAAACCTTAAAAACGCAACTTTGCACGTAATTTCAACCTTAGGACTATTGTTTTCAAATCTAAGCATTTCAAAAAAACTATATATGTTATCGAGTGCTATGTGCCTTATTTCATTCCAAAGAAACCAAATTTGAACTACTTTAGGCGAGTAACTTCCAAAACGAAAGCTTAAAAAACCACAAAAACGCAACATCGCACGAAATTTCAAGCATATCACTATAATTTTCAGATCTAATGATTTCAAAGCTATAATACATGTTAATTAGTGTTGTGTTCAACCTTTCATGCCAAACAAACCAAGTTTAAACTATTTTATGGGAAAAAGAGTGCCAAAAATAGCTTAAAAACCCATAAAAACGCAACTTCGTACGTAATTTCAAACATATGACTATTGTTTTTAATTCTAACTGTTTCAAAACAATAATATATACCAGTTAGTATTGTGTTCCAAGTGTCTATCCAAACAAATGAAGTTTGAACTAATTTAAGCGAGTAAGTGCCAAAAAATGCTTAAAAAACCTTAAAACCGAAACATAACACGTAATTTCAAACATATTTCTATTGTTTTCAATTCTCATCATTTCTAAACAATAATTTTTGTTAATTAGTATTGTGTTCTAAAGTTCAAGCCAAACAAACCAAGTTTGATTTATTTAAGAGAATAATTAAAAAGGTTAAAAACCTTAAAAATTTAACTTTTATATAATTTTAACCATATAACTATTGTTTTCGATTATACCCAATTCAAAAAATTTATATATATTATTTAGTGTTGTGTGCCAAATATCATACCAAGAAAACCAAGTTAGAACTACTTTAAGCAAGTAAGTGCAAAAAAATGTTTAAAAAACCTTAAAAACTCAGCTTCACACGTAATTTCAAACATAAAACTATTTTTTTCAATTCAAACCATTCCAAGTTTCATGCAAAACAATACAAGTTTGAACTATTTTGCATGTAATTTCAAACATATGTCTAACTTTTTCAATTTTAACAACTTCAGAACAACAATATATACCAAATAGTATTGCGTGCAAAGCTTCATGCCAAAGAGACCATGTTTTAACTACTTTAAAGGAGTAAGTGCTAAAAAAATGCTTAAAAGAACTTTATAAACGCAACTTCGCACGTAATTAGTTATGCGTTCCAACTTTAATGCCAAACAAACCAAGTTTGAACTATATAAAGCGAGTAAATGCCAAAACAAAGGTTAAAAACCTTAAAAATACCACTTTGTACGTAATTTCAACGTTAGGACTATTGTTTTCAATTCTAACCATTTCAAAAAAAATTATATATGTTAATGAGTGTTGTGTGCGAAGTTTCATGCCAAACAAACAAAAATTTGAACTACTTTAAGCGAGTAAGTTACAATACAAGCTTAAAAAACCTTAAAAACGCAACTTCGCACGAAATTTCAAACATATGATTTTTTTTAAAAACATTGACAACGTAAAAACAACAATATAAACCATATAGTGTTGTGTGCCAAGTTTCATGCCCAACAAACCATTTTTAACTACTTTAATGGAGTAAGTGCCAAAAATTGCTAAAAAAACCTTATAAACGCAACTTCGCACTAAATTTCAAGGATGACTATTGTTTTCAAATCTAATGATTTCAAAAACTATAATACATGTTATTTAGTGTTGTGTTCCAACTTTCATGCCAAACAAACAAAGTTTGAACTATTTTAAGCGAGTACATACCAAAAAAAGGTTAAAAACCTTAAAAACGCAACTTTGCACGTAATTTCAACCTTAGGACTATTGTTTTCAAATCTAAGCATTTCAAAAAAACTATATATGTTATCGAGTGCTATGTGCCTTATTTCATTCCAAAGAAACCAAATTTGAACTACTTTAGGCGAGTAACTTCCAAAACGAAAGCTTAAAAAACCACAAAAACGCAACATCGCACGAAATTTCAAGCATATCACTATAATTTTCAGATCTAATGATTTCAAAGCTATAATACATGTTAATTAGTGTTGTGTTCAACCTTTCATGCCAAACAAACTAGGTTTAAACTATTTTATGGGAAAAAGAGTGCCAAAAATAGCTTAAAAACCCATAAAAACGCAACTTCGTACGTAATTTCAAACATATGACTATTGTTTTTAATTCTAACTGTTTCAAAACAATAATATATACCAGTTAGTATTGTGTTCCAAGTGTCTATCCAAACAAATGAAGTTTGAACTAATTTAAGCGAGTAAGTGCCAAAAAATGCTTAAAAAACCTTAAAACCGAAACATAACACGTAATTTCAAACATATTTCTATTGTTTTCAATTCTCATCATTTCTAAACAATAATTTTTGTTAATTAGTATTGTGTTCTAAAGTTCAAGCCAAACAAACCAAGTTTGATTTATTTAAGAGAATAATTAAAAAGGTTAAAAACCTTAAAAATTTAACTTTTATATAATTTTAACCATATAACTATTGTTTTCGATTATACCCAATTCAAAAAATTTATATATATTATTTAGTGTTGTGTGCCAAATATCATACCAAGAAAACCAAGTTAGAACTACTTTAAGCAAGTAAGTGCAAAAAAATGTTTAAAAAACCTTAAAAACTCAGCTTCACACGTAATTTCAAACATAAAACTATTTTTTTCAATTCAAACCATTCCAAGTTTCATGCAAAACAATACAAGTTTGAACTATTTTGCATGTAATTTCAAACATATGTCTAACTTTTTCAATTTTAACAACTTCAGAACAACAATATATACCAAATAGTATTGCGTGCAAAGCTTCATGCCAAAGAGACCATGTTTTAACTACTTTAAAGGAGTAAGTGCTAAATAAATGCTTAAAAGAACTTTATAAACGCAACTTCGCACGTAATTAGTTATGCGTTCCAACTTTAATGCCAAACAAACCAAGTTTGAACTATATAAAGCGAGTAAATGCCAAAACAAAGGTTAAAAACCTTAAAAATACCACTTTGTACGTAATTTCAACGTTAGGACTATTGTTTTCAATTCTAACCATTTCAAAAAAAATTATATATGTTAATGAGTGTTGTGTGCGAAGTTTCATGCCAAACAAACAAAAATTTGAACTACTTTAAGCGAGTAAGTTACAATACAAGCTTAAAAAACCTTAAAAACGCAACTTCGCACGAAATTTCAAACATATGATTTTTTTTAAAAACATTGACAACGTAAAAACAACAATATAAACCATATAGTGTTGTGTGCCAAGTTTCATGCCCAACAAACCATTTTTAACTACTTTAATGGAGTAAGTACCAAAAATTGCTAAAAAAAACCTTATAAACGCAACTTCGCACTAAATTTCAAGGATGACTATTGTTTTCAAATCTAATGATTTCAAAAACTATAATACATGTTATTTAGTGTTGTGTTCCAACTTTCATGCCAAACAAACAAAGTTTGAACTATTTTAAGCGAGTACATACCAAAAAAAGGTTAAGAACCTTAAAAACGCAACTTTGCACGTAATTTCAACCTTAAGACTATTGTTTTCAAATCTAAGCATTTCAAAAAAATTATATATGTTATCGAGTGCTATGTGCCTTATTTCATTCCAAAGAAACCAAATTTGAACTACTTTAGGCGAGTAACTTCCAAAAAGAAAGCTTAAAAAACCACAAAAACGCAACATCGCACGAAATTTCAAGCATATCACTATTGTTTTCAGATCTAATGATTTCAAAGCTATAATACATGTTAATTAGTGTTGTGTTCAACCTTTCATGCCAAACAAACCAAGTTTAAACTATTTTATGGGAAAAAGAGTGCCAAAAATAGCTTAAAAACCCATAAAAACGCAACTTCGTACGTAATTTCAAGCATATGACTATTGTTTTTAATTCTAACTGTTTCAAAACAATAATATATACCAGTTAGTATTGTATTCAAAGTGTCTATCCAAACAAATGAAGTTTGAACTAATTTAAGCGAGTAACTTCCAAAAAATGCTTAAAAAACCTTAAAACCGAAACTTAGCACGTATTTTCAAACATATTTCTATTGTTTTCAATTCTCATCATTTCTAAACAATAATTTTTGTTAATTAGTATTGTGTTCTAAAGTTCAAGCCAAACAAACCAAGTTTGATTTATTTAAGAGAATAATTAAAAAGGTTAAAAACCTTAAAAATTTAACTTTTATATAATTTTAACCATATAACTATTGTTTTCGATTATACCCAATTCAAAAAATTTATATATATTATTTAGTGTTGTGTGCCAAATATTATACCAAGAAAACCAAGTTTGAACTACTTTAAGCAAGTAAGTGCAAAAAAATGTTTAAAAAACCTTAAAAACTCAACTTCACACGTAATTTCAAACATAAAACTATTTTTTTCAATTCAAACCATTCCAAGTTTCATGCAAAACAATATAAGTTTGAACTATTTCGCACGTAATTTCAAACATATGTATAATTTTTTCAATTTTAACAACTTCAGAACAACAATATATACCAAATAGTATTGCGTGCAAAGCTTCATGCCAAAGAGACCATGTTTTAACTACTTTAAAGGAGTAAGTGCTAAAAAAATGCTTAAAAGAACTTTATAAACGCAACTTCGCACGTAATTAGTTATGCGTTCCAACTTTAATGCCAAACAAACCAAGTTTGAACTATATAAAGCGAGTAAATGCCAAAACAAAGGTTAAAAACCTTAAAAATACCACTTTGTACGTAATTTCAACGTTAGGACTATTGTTTTCAATTCTAACCATTTCAAAAAAAATTATATATGTTAATGAGTGTTGTGTGCGAAGTTGCATGCCAAACAAACAAAAATTTGAACTACTTTAAGCGAGTAAGTTATAATACAAGCTTAAAAAACCTTAAAAACGCAACTTCGCACGAAATTTCAAACATATGATTTTTTTTTAAAAACTTTGACAACGTAAAAACAACAATATAAACCATATAGTGTTGTGTGCCAAGTTTCATGCCCAACAAACCATTTTTAACTACTTTAATGGAGTAAGTGCCAAAAATTGCTAAAAAAAACCTTATAAACGCAACTTCGCACTAAATTTCAAGCATGACTATTGTTTTCAAATCTAATGATTTCAAAAACTATAATACATGTTATTTAGTGTTGTGTTCCAACTTTCATGCGAAACAAACAAAGTTTGAACTATTTTAAGCGAGTACATACCAAAAAAAGGTTAAAAACCTTAAAAACGCAACTTTGCACGTAATTTCAACCTTAGGACTATTGTTTTCAAATCTAAGCATTTCAAAAAAACTATATATGTTATCGAGTGCTATGTGCCTTATTTCATTCCAAAGAAACCAAATTTGAACTACTTTAGGCGAGTAACTTCCAAAAAGAAAGCTTAAAAAACCACAAAAACGCAACATCGCACGAAATTTCAAGCATATCACTATTGTTTTCAGATCTAATGATTTCAAAGCTATAATACATGTTAATTAGTGTTGTGTTCAATCTTTCATGCCAATCAAACCAAGTTTAAACTATTTTATGGGAAAAAGAGTGCCAAAAATAGCTTAAAAACCCATAAAAACGCAACTTCGTACGTAATTTCAAGCATATGACTATTGTTTTTAATTCTAACTGTTTCAAAACAATAATATATACCAGTTAGTATTGTGTTCCAAGTGTCTATCCAAAAAATGATGTTTGAACTAATTTAAGTGAGTAGTTGCAAAAAATGCTTAAAAAACCTTAAAACCGAAACTTAGCACGTAATTTCAAGCATATTTCTATTGTTTTCAATTCTCATCTTTTCTAAACAATAATTTTTGTTAATTAGTATTGTGTTCTAAATTCCAAGCCAAACAAACCAAGTTTGATCTATTTAAGAGAATAATTAAAAAGGTTAAAAACCTAAAAAATTTAATTCAAAAAAGTTATATATATTAATTAGTGTTGTGTGCCAAGTATTATACCAAGCAAACCAAGTTTGAACTACTTTAAGCAAGTAAGTGCAAAAAAATGTTTAAAAAACCTTAAAAACTCAACTTCGCATGTAATTTCAAACATAAACAATTTTTTCAATTCAAACCATTCCAAGTTTCATGCAAAACAATACAAGTTTGAACTATTTCGCACGTAATTTCAAATATATGACTAATTTTTTCAATTTTAACAACTTCAAAACAACAATATTTACCAAATAGTGTTGCGTGCAAAGTTTCATTCCAAAGAGACCATGTTTTAACTACTTTAAAGGAGTAAGTGCTAAAAAAATGCTTAAAAGAACTTTATAAACGCAACTTCGCACGTAATTAGTTTTGCGTTCCAATTTTAATGCCAAACAAACCAAGTTTAAACAATTCAAAGCGAGTAAATGCCAAAAAAGGTTTAAAACCTTAAAAATATCACTTTGCACGTAATTTCAACCTTAGGACTATTGTTTTCAATTCTAAACATTTCAAAAAAATTATATATGTTAATGAGTGTTGTGTGCCAAGTTTCATGCCAAACAAACCCAAAATTTGAACTACTTTAAGGGAGTAAGTTACAATACAAGCTTAAAAAACCTTTAAAACGCAACTTCGCACGAAATTTCAAACATATGATTAGTTTTAAAAATTTTGACAACGTAAAAACAACAATATAAACCATATAGTGTTGTGTGCCAAGTTTCATGCCAAACAAACCATTTTGAACTACTTTAATGGAATAAGTGCCAAAAAATGCTTTAAAAAACCTTATAACCGCAACTTCGCACAGAATTTCAAACATATGACTATTGTTTTCAAATCTAATGATTTCAAAAACTATAATACATGTTATTTAGTGTTGTGTTCTAACTTTCATGCCAAACAAATCAAGTTTGAACTATTTTAAGCAAGTACATACCAAAAAAGGTTAAAAACGTCAAAAATGCAACTTTGCACGTAATTTCAACCTTAGGACTATTGTTTTCAAATCTAACCATTTCAAAAAACATATATATATATACCAAAACCAATTTAGCATCAATCGGCGCTTGATCCTTCGCACTCGCGTAAAATGTACATGACGCCAAAATAGAAACCCTACTATTCTATAGATAAGATGACTTCTTGTCTTGACCCTCAGTCCAAAATGTGAAGCCATTGGCATCGTAACCCTCATATTTGTTGACATCATCACGCGGACCAAAAGCTAACCACTTAACAATTTCGGATACACCCTTGAGTTCTTCGCATATAACTCGATTATGAAACCAATTAATAAACGTCTTGTTATGCAACTGAATCAATGCCCTATCCCCTTTTGAAGGATGTTTTGCGCGCAATATATCACAATGCTCACTCAAAAAAGGATGAACTTCAAGAATATGATGCAACACATACAAGTGTGCTTGCAGAAGGCTGTCTCGAGGAGGTGTGACCGATTTGGAGCCAATTGTTCCTTTTCCCTCAAACCTTACTTCATGTCTAGAGGTGGGAAGTCCAATAGGCTTTGCCATGGCCAAATACTCGGCTATAAAGTTACTAATCTCATCGCTCACAGTGCCTTGAATCATACTCCCCTCGGGTTGTGCTGGATTCCTCACCTTGTTTTGTAAAACACCCATGTGTCTTTCAAAAGGATAACACCACCTTAAAAAAACTGGACCCAAAAGCTTGATCTCAACGAGATGGACAATAAGATGAACCATTATGTCAAAGAAAGAAGGTGGAAAATACATCTCAAACTTGCATAAAGTTACAATCACGTCAAGTTGAAGTGCATCAAGTTTAAAGGGATCAAGAAATTTACTACAAATTGTGTTGAAGAACGAACATCGCTCGGTAATAGCATATCTCACAAGTTTTGGCAGTATTCCACGGATTGCAATTGGTAAGAACACTTGCATCATTACATGGCAATCGTGATATTTCATGCTTCCCAACTTCAGCTCACCATTTAGGCTCACGAATCTCTTCATGTTGGATGAGTACCTAGACGGAACCTTAATGCCACACAAACACTCACAAAATGTCCGCTTCTCTGATTTGGACAATGTGTAGCAAGCTGTAGGCAAATAAACTTTGTCATTACTCATCTTCTTTTTACTACCACCAACTTCATCAGCTCTATTTCTTTTCTTACTCACCTTAACATGTGCCCACAACTCCGGACGAAGACCCTTACATTCAAACCAATCTCGCACGGCCTTAACATCCTTTGTCTTACCCGGAATGTTCATGAGAGTCCCGAGTATGGCATCGCATACATTTTTCTCTATATGCATAACGTTAAGACAATGCCTAACCTGTAGATCTCTCCAATATGGAAGCTTCCAAAAGATTGATTCTTTTTTCCATAATCGGCTTCACCCCCTTGCACTTGCCCCGTTTTACCAAATACAGTCTCAACTCCCTTAACCTGTTCATCAACCTCATAACCGGTCAATGGTCGACGAGCTACACGGTCCTCAACCTCCCCGTTGAACAACTTCTTCTTCTTACGATATTGGTGGTCTCGTGGGAGGAACTTTCGATGGTGCATGAATACGTGTTTGCACTTAGGAATCCACGTGGATTCCATATCATCGATACATATTGGGCATGCTTTCTTCTTTTTGTTCCTATACCCCGATAAGTTTCCATATGCCGGAAAATCATTAACGGTGCATAAAAGCATTGCACGCAAGGTGAACTCCTCATTAGCATATGCATCAAACACTGAAACGCCTTCATCCTACATCTTTCTCAAATCCTCAACTAGAGGTGCAAGATATATATCTATGTCATTTCCAGGTTGTTTAAGACCCGAGATAAGAAGCGAAAGCATAATGTACTTACGCTTCATACACAACCAAGGTGGCAAATTATAGATCACTAAAAGTACCGGCCAAGTACTATGTTGAGAACTAAGATTGCCGAATGGGTTCATTCCATCCATACACAGCCTTAAATTACAAACCTCATCCCCAAAAGTCTTATGCAATCTATCAATACTCTTCCACTCCAGAGAATCAGATGGATGTGTGAGCAAGTGACCTTACTTCACCCTATCTGCATCGCACCTAAAATTTAACGCATCTTTCTTTACAGATACAAGCGCTTGAATCTAGGTATTACTGGAAGATACCACAACACCATAGCCGGGGGCCCTTTAGCATCCCGAGCCCCTATACGCTATTAGCGCGATAACCCACACCTAGGACACTCTTCTAAGTTCTCGTTTTCATTCCGATACAACACACAATCATTCGGTCACGCATGAATCTTCTGGTACTCTAAGCCAAAAAGACACATGAGCTTTTTGGCATAATATGTCGACTTTGGAAGTTCATTTCCCTCAGGAAGCATCTCACCTAACGCTTCTAATAACATTGTGAAACTAGCGTCACTCCAATTGAACTTTGACTTAATTTTGAAAATTGTCAACACTGCTGTTAGTTTGGTGAACTTTGTACATCCAGGGTACAAAGGCTTTTGAGAAGACTCTGTCAACAACTCAAAAACACGAGCACATTTTCCTAACTCATCCTCGACTCCCACCATCATCTCATCAACACAATCCACATCCTCATCGATATTCTCTTCATCTGTCTCTTACCCATCAACATGATCTACTACATCCTCATTGACGTCCTCAACAACACTTTTCTCTTTGTAAACTCTCTCCTCACCATGCCAAACCAAAACATGATATTGAGGCCTAAACCCACGTCGAAGTATGTGCACCCTAAGGATATCAACACTATCTACCTTTGATACATTGCCACAACTGACACATGGGCAATAAAAACCAACTCCCCCCGTCCTAACTTGATGTTCAACCGCAATACTACAAAATTCTAATACGCCATCAATAAATTCCGACGATTCAATGCTTCCATACATCCAAGAACGATCTTTTGTCATCCTAATTAGTGTGATTAATTGATTCAAAACAAAATTAATACACAACTTTTAAACATATATACTTAACGAATCCTAATAAAGCACAAAATTAAGTAATAATCATTCATTTAAACCTAATTTACCCAAATAATAATACAATTTTTTTTAAACTATCCAAATGATGTTTATTGTACTAACCATAATTGATATTTATATAAATTAACAACATATAAAAACAATAAAAATAAAATCACATTCATAAACTTGGACAACTAATTAACATTCATATCAACAACTCATTCATTTTACCATAAACAACCCTAATTAAACCTAATTTACAAACTAGAAATAAATTATGATAAATTTAAAACTTAAAAACCAAACACATTGATAAATAAAATGAAGAAATTACTTAAAAATATAACAAAACATGATATATATGATAAATTTAAAACTTAAAAACAAGAATAATATACACATTCATAAAGTATGATAAATTTAAACCTAATTTACAAAATCAAAATGAAAAAGATACCTTGAATTTCGTGGGTTTTGGTGGGTTGTGTATAACCTATACAATGAAAAAAAATTAGTATAAAAAAACTAAATCCCTAAAACATAATGAAGGTTGAAGAACTTAAATTAAGCGTGAAAAAATAATACCTTGAAGAAGAACAAGACTAAGCCCTGATTTCGTGGGTTTTTGAAGGAAGCAACAATGGTGGGTTTCAAATGTTAAAGAAGAAGAAAAAGAATGAAAATGGTCGATTTAATTAGGTTGAAATGTTCGTTGGGTATGCAAAACTGAAGGAAGCAACAGTACAATGTGGAAGAAGACAAAAAAAATTGAAGACGACAGACAGTACAACGATGAAGAATCAACAGTAGCAATGTGCGAAAATGGTGGGTTTTAGGAGGGCTTTTGATACAACAGTAAGTGTGAATAATGGCTGGAACGTTTGAAAGGCGGGTTTTATAATTTTAATTTTGATACAACAGTAGCTATTGGAACATCGTTCTTTTAATTTTTAAGAAACAATATTTGCTACGGGCTTCGAGGGAGAACCGCAGCAATTTCATTATAATGGCACTTAATTGCTCCGAGCATCAAACAACCGCAGCAAATAACAACAACATAATGAAGCAGTTAACAATTATTTGCTGTGGTCACAAGCAAAACCGCAGCAATTAATGTTGCAATGGAGTATTTTCTGCGGTCATCCCACTAAACCGCAGCAATTAATTGTACTTTTTTTTTCTAATTCTTTTTCCTATTTATTGCTGCGAATATAAAAAAACCGCAGCAAATGATACGCAGCAAATACGTTTTATACCACTAGTGATGAATCGCTAAAGGCTGAAACAGTTTAATTTGAAGAGACTGTCAAAGTCTTGAAAGAACAGAATCTTAGCCAAACAAAAAAGTTCATTGATCTCAAGGATGAAAACAATGATCTTGAATTCAAGCTCAAAACTCTGAGACATGAGTCTGAGAAAAACTTACAAGCATTAACTAAACTAAATAACTCTGAATCTAAGTTTACAAAAATGCTTACACGCTAAAAAGGATTCAAGATAAACGTGGTATAGGTTATAATAATGTTACACATAACTATAAGAGTAAAACCACATTTGTTAAGAGTTTATACAAACATAGACGTACACCTACATGCTCATATTGTTGCAAAGAAGGACATATTAAGTTTGCATGTCCGTACAGATGTAAGGACAAATATAATATTAAGAGTTCCTTTCCTCTTGAATTACGTGGACAGATAAAGCAACTATGGGTTCTCAAAGGGACAAGACCACCTAACATGTTCTACCTCGAATATGGTCCCAAATTTGTCACTTGGATAGCTAAGTAAAGTTGAGAAAGGTTATTTTTTTGTTTTGTAGGAAAAGCAAAAGTGGATTTTAGATAGTGGATGCTCGAGACATATGAGTGGTAAAGTCTCTTTATTTTCTGAAATTCAAGAAAGATGCAATGGCTCGATCACCCGAGGAAATAAAGGTAAATGCAAAATTTTAGGTGTTGGCAAACTTGGTAAGAATCCTTCTAAAATTATTGATAACGTCTATTTAGTTTGAAGGTCTAAAATTTAACTTGCTAAGTGTGTTTCAACTATGTGATAAAGGTAATCAAGTAATCTTTGATAAAGAAAAATGTGTTGTTAAAAACCCTAACACCGGAGATACATTTATTACCACCCTTAGACATGATAACGTTTATGCCTTGAATACTAACGAAATTGCAGCTCAGAACTTCAAGTGCTTGAAGGCTATGATAAATGATCCAAAACTATGGCATAGACGTCTTGGTCACATTAATACTCATACCATGCATAAGTTGATAAGTAAAGATCTAGTTAAGGGACTTCTAGCTCTTGACTACAAACACAATGCTACATGTGACGCATGCATTAGAGCAAAACAAGTAAGAAGTTTATTCAAACCGAAGAAAATGGTAAGTACTTCAAGACCATGTGAACTTTTACATATTGATCTATGTGGACAAATGTGTGTACGGAGCATAAGAGGCAACTCTTACTTCTTAGTTACAATTGATAATTATTCTAGATTTACGTGGGTTGATTTTTTGAAAGATAAAAGTGAAGCCTTGAAACCGTTCTCAAGACGTTGTAAAGAGATGCAAACTCAGCTGAATCTTCCAATAGTCTCGATTAGAAGTGATCATGGGAGAGAGTTTGATCAACTAGGTTTTGATTTCTTTTGTGAAAAATACGACATAACCCATAATTTTTCAGCTCCTAGGACACCCCAATGAAATGGCGTGGTTGAAAAGAAAAATTGAACCTTAGAGGTAATAGCTAGGATAATGCTTAGGAAAATGGATTAGCTAAAAGTTATTGGGCCGAGGCTGTTAACACAGGTAATTATATCTTAAATAGGTGCCTCATTAGACCTATACTTAAGAAAACCCCTATGAGTTATTCAAAGGAAGAGAACCAAATATAGCCTGCGTTAGACCATTTGGTTGCAAATGTTTTATCCATAATAATGGTAAGGATAATCTAGGAAAATTTGATGCTAGAAGTGATGAAGGTATATATATTTCTTGGATACTCATTAAATAGTAAAGCCTATAGAGTTCTAAATAAACGTACAAGTATGGTTAAGGAAAGCATACATGTTGTATTTGATAAATCTGACAATGGAACATTAAGTGAAGGATTTAAAGAGTTAAACCTTAATAAACATTTTGATGATATAAGTGATGATGAATTGGATGCCAATGATATTAGTGAAGTTGAAAAGAAAAATATGCAGGATACCATACAAAGTCTTGACGAGGTTGAAGGAAAACAGGTTGTAAACATTGAAGACTCACAGCCTGATCTTGAGACCCAATCTCAAAACCTGGAAACAGCTCCTGTACGTACTGCCTTAGATACACCAATTAGAAACTCCTCAAATGAAGTAGATAAAAGCTCTTTGAATGATTACAAACCATCCATATTACGAAGAAGACATAGAATGTCATCTCAACATCCTACAGAAAACATCATAAGTGATCCAAACAAAGGTACGCAAACTCGATCCTCTCTTAAAAATTTATGTGCATTGTTTGCTTTTGTTTCTCTTGTAGAACCAAAGGATTTTAAAGAAGCAATACAAGAACAAGAGTGGATCATTGCAATGCAAAATGAATTAAATGAATTCGAAAGAAACAAAGTTTGGGATCTAGTTGAAAGGCCACTAGATCGTACTATCATTGGAACTAGATGGGTCTTTCGAAATAAGCTTAAAGAAGATGGAGACATTATAAGGAATAAAACAAGGCTAGTAGCTCAAGGTAATAAACAAGAAGAAGGAATAGATTATGACGAGACTTTCGCTCCAGTTGCAAGGTTAGAATCTATCCGTATAATGATTGCTTTTGTCTCATACAAGAATATAAAACTATATCAAATGGATGTTAAATTTGCTTTCTTAAATAGATACTTACAAGAGGAAGTGTGTGTTAAAGAACCACCTGGCTTTGAAAATTCTAGTCTACCTAATCATGTGTTTAAACTAAATAAAGCACTATATGGCTTGAAAAAGCTCCAAGGGCTTGGAATGATAGATTTAGCTCACATTCACTTGAAAATAATTTTCAACGAGGTAAAATTGAATAAAACGCTTTTCATTAAAACAAGGAAAAGATATTCTTGTTGTTCAAGTATATGTTGATGATATATTGTTTGGAGCTACTAATGATTCTTTGTGCAAGGAATTTTCTAAGATTATGTGCAAGGAATTCGAAATGTGCATGATGGGAGACTTAACATTTTTTCTTGGACTATAATTAAAGCAAAAGAAAGATGGCATATTTATTTGTCAAAGTAAATATATTAGAGATTTGCTAAAGAATTACAATATGGATCAATGCAAAGATTCTAATACGCCTATGAGTGCAACACTAAGTCTAGACTAAGACATAAATGGTAAGAGTGTTGATCAAAAGACTTATAGAGGTATGATTGGTTCTTTATTGTATTTAACTACTAGTCGTCCTGAAATTATGTTTAATGTTTGCTTATGTGCTTGTTTTCGAGCTAACGCAAAAGAATCTCACTTAACAGTAGCTAAAAGAATCTTTAGATATTTGCATGGGACTAAAGACTTCGATCTATGGTACCCTAGTTGTGGAGATTTCGGTTTGATTGGTTTTTCAGATGTTGATTATACTGCTTACAAAGTGGATAGAAAGCGCACTTCAGGATCGTGTCAATTCCTGGGGAAATTCAATGATCTCATGGTATTCTAAAAAGAAAATCTTAGTTGCCTTATCTACAGTCGAAGCTTAATACATAGCTGTAGGTGCATGTTGTTCTCAAATCTTATGGATTGTACAACAACTTCGAGATCTTGGAATTGATCTCAAAGGAATTCCAATCTAATGTGATAATACAAGTGCAATTTGTATTACTAAAAATCCAATGCAACATTCACACACAAAACACATAGAGGTTCGTCACCATTTCATACGAGATCATGTTGAAAAAGGTCATATTACTCAATCCTTTATCTCTACAGAAAATCAACTAGCTGATATATTTACAAAACCTTTAAGTGCTAATCATTTTGAATATTTTTGTATGGAACTTGGCATGTTAAATGATGTTGCTTGAACTAATGGGGAGTAAGGGTTTAATAGTAAAAGGTAAAATATTACTAAATACTACGCATGTATTTAGGGGGAGTATTACATATTATTTACATATTTTAATTATGGTTGTATATGTGTGATTATACTTGTTCTTTTAGGAATTGAAAATTAAATTTCAATTTCTTGAAATTATCATTTACAAATTGATAAAAAAAAAATTTGATGACAAACAATATTTTCTTGTTTTGATTAACAATCCCAACATTTTATCACTATTTCTTTGTGATGAAAGTCAAAAAGGGGGAGAATTATTATGTAAATTATGTTTGCTTGCTTTGCATGATGCATATTGATTGTTCGTTTGATGATGCATATTGATTGTTCATTTTTAAAAGGGGGAGAAAATCAAGAAATTTAAAAAATTTGAAATTAAAATATGCTTATTGATTTGTTGCTGATTTTGTTGATTGTTTATCTTAATTCTTAAACATAGTTACTTGATGATAAATGTTTGATGATATGTTTTCTAGTTACTGATTATTGTTCATGACGTTTGATAATCATGATATTTGATATGATGTTACAATTTATTGGTTTATACTATTTTGATTTGAAATTGTTTTCAAAGTCTTAAAAACATTCTACTTAATGATATTGTGTTATTCTTATCATGTTTTTCAATTCATGTTAACTTAGAAATATGATTTAGGAAATTATGGTTTTGACTTTCATCAAGAGGGAGATTGAAGACTCAACTCTCTTAAATAATGATAATTCAAAATACATATTAATCAAACAAATAAATTAAGTAATTATATTTAGTTGTTTAAGTCAATCTAAAATCATATTAGGTATAAATTGAATGTTTGATATATGTTTAAGTTCGAAATATTGAAATCAGCTTAAATGACTTAAGTTTATCTTATGGTTAAATTTATAAGTCTTGAAATATGTTTAAATGTCTTTAAAATAATTATTTTTATAATAAGGTTAGTTTCGAAATTATATTTGAAAATATTTTAATAGGTCAAGGTTTATTAAAATTAACTTTGAAATATTTTAACAGGTCAAGGCTTATTAAAATTATATTTGAAATATTTTAATAGGTTAAAATATTGAAATTAGGTTTATTAACGTTCGAATATTTGATTTGAATTTAAAATATGTGTTTAAAATAGTTGGATGATTAAATATCTAAAGTACAAGCTAAACACGTTTTATTATAAATAGTATACGGTTAATATTTGAATTTAATTAAGCTGTTAAGCTAATTAAAGAATTTCCTATAAATAAGATGGTAATTTAAATTAAGACTAAAAATAGGAAATGACAATTTAATTAAATGCTAAAAATAGGAATTAATTTTGAATATTATTCTACACATTATTTTATCTGGTTTTTGCTTAGATTTCATTATCTTGTATAAGTTCTAACGTGGCTGCACAACATTGGTTATTAAAAGCAAATTACAGCAAACAATGACGAAAATAGATTTGCTGTAAGTGCAATGTCAGTTTGAGTTAAAGCTCAAGGTCTTGAAGACTGGCACAGAATATCCAGATCAACAAAATTAACGGATGAAGCTTTCTTGCTCTTCAAGGATATGTTGAGGCGTGACATATATAAATACAAGGCTTCATTCCGAAATTAAGGATGCACCTCTTCTTAGAATTTTCTCTCTTATGGACTTAAGATCTAGTATTCTTTAAACATTCAAAAGAGTTGTAATTCTTAGTTCATCTAGCTCTTACAATTTGTAATAGGCTTAAGTGTTAAAAAAGAGTTAGATTATTTAATACGCCTAACTTAGAATACTTTTCAAGTGTTCAACTTGTAATCTCTATTGTGAGATTGGGATTTGTTTTTGTTAAACGGACTTGTAAGACGTTTCTTCAAGGGGAAGAACATGGTGAGAGAAGATAGAGAGGTCTTCTGGTTTTTCTTAAAGTCTATTAATAAAAGGCGTTGAAATCCTACGGTTTGAAAGAAAACCCATAGGCGGGGAGTAGGTTGTTTAGAACCAAACCTCGTTAACATATCGTGTGATATTGTTTAAGTTTATTTTCCGCACATACGTTATAGTTTTACTAATTGACCTAAAACTGTCCTAGAAAACAAATTTTGTAAGGTCACTCAAACTCTTGAGACAATCTTCTAGACAAAAATTTTAAACGCCTATACTCTCTATTCACCCCCCCCAGAGAGTATACGACCTCTTATCAACCTTTAGCAAGTGACCTTTCTTCACCTTATCTTCATGCCACCTCAAATTTAATGCATCTTTCTTTATAGAAAACAAGTGTTTAAATCTAGGGATTATTGGAAGATATCACAATACCTTAGCTGAAGGCCCTTTAGCATCTCGAGCCCCCTTATGCTTGTAACACGATAACCCACACCTCGGACACTCTTCTAAGTTTTCATTTTCATTTTCATTCCGATTCAATACACAATCATTCAGACACGCATGAATCTTCTGGTACTCTAAGCCAAAAGGAAACATATGAGCTTTTTGGTATAATATGTCGACTTTGAAAGATCATTTCCATCAGGAAGCATCTTATCTAACGCTACTAATAACATTGTGAAAATAGTGTCACTCGAATTGAACATTAACTTAATGTCGAAAATTGTGAGCACAGCTATTAGTTTTGTGAACTTTTTACATCCAGGGTACAAAGGCTTTCGAAAAGCCTCTGACAACAAGTCAAAAACACAAGGACGTTTTCTTAGCTCATCCTCGACCCCCTCCATCATCTCATCAACACAATCTACATCCTCATCGACATTTGCTTCATCTGTCTCATACCCATCAACACAATCTACATCCTCATTGACATGATCCTTGACATCCTCAACAACACTTTTTTCTTTGTAAACTCCTTGAAATAGCCCAAACCAGCGAAAACAGTATGATGATACTGTCCACTAAACACAGTGGAAGACTTACAAATGTTTAGACTGAATCTGACCTATGATCCGATGATCCTAGCAACTAATATCAAAGTTAACGAAAACTTTTTACAAACTTAACTTAAATTTAATTATTTACAAAATATATCTAGAACTTTAAAGTCTTAAATTACAAAGGCAAAATAAGAAAATGTTTACATCATTAAAAGTCAAACAGGGAGAGATGATAAAATGGAATTCTTGTCGCGCACATAGCACATAATACTTATAGTCATCACCTCCATGACGAAGCTACCCTGAAAAGAATAATGAATCTACTCCCGTAAGAGTAGGCCCCATCGAGAGCAATCAATAATAATAATTATTGAGTAACCCAACAAACAATGCCACATTTAAATAAGAAAATCATTTGAAAGTTTATATTTTAATCCTTTGATCATTTAGGTAAATCCCCTTTCTTTTTTTTTCAATCAACTTTTGTTTGCTGACACATAAAACTATATATTACATCACAGTGTAATATTTAACGTTAAAGAACACATTCTTAAACAAACAAAATACGGCTAAGAACTACGTTACTTCAAAGCTTAACAATTTGAGGTAAATTCCTCACAAAAGACACAATATTTGTCAACCATCAAAACAATACTTAAGACAATATTTTAAAACATAATAAAAAAAATAATACAAAAACAGGAAATATTCCATGACCGCCAGAAGTAGACTTGATCTAACATTCTGGTAAACGGGTGATAGTCATCACCTAAAACGGATCTTGCAAGAACTAAACGAGATCGGGGGCTCGAGGCCGATCCTAAAAGGGTACCTAGAATCAAGCTCTAGGGTTTTCACACAAAAACAGATACATAGTATCCATTTTCTAATTCCCAAAACGACAAACATTTGTAGTGTTTAATACTTTATACAAAACTTTAGGTAAAACATGCTTTTGTAATCTCTAAATATAATGTTAACATTATTTTTTCATTAAACATAATTTCGTCCGTATGGTAAAGTTTATTAAAATCATTTTACAAAACTAATAATATTATTACGTAAACAAAATAATCAATGATTAGCTAGAATACCAATCGACTCATCATCAACAACACATGTAGGAGTTGGAGTTAATGCTATCAGTGGAGTTTCACCAATGTTTACCCCAATCTTAAGTTCCAATACACATTTTGATTTAAACCCAAATAATATCAACTAATCAAATAAGAACCCATAACTCAGCAATACCTATCCATAAAACCCAATTGAAGAACGAATAATAACTCTAAACACATTATAAAAAGAATACTCAATTACTTTCCAAACTGGATCAATTCCAAAATCAGTCTTTCATCACCGAAACAACATAAGTACTTCTGCACCTATAACCTTTCTTAGTTTCATGAACTTATAACTAACCTCTAAATCATAACTTATGTACTCTATAACCGATTCCTGAGTCAATTCCGAATGAGAAACTAATAACACTTTCTTCAATTAAACCCAAATCCATGAATCCATCACTAAACTGAAGTAATCACATCTATTATAGGTTTAAAGATCAATCCCAAGTTAATACTAATGTTACACATCCACCCGAGCAATATCCAAGCTCAGTAACAACATTGAACTCTTTTAACCACTTTTATGAAGACACATGCTCACTAAAAGGATTATAGATTCAATTAAAATTATTAGTTTTGAGTGATTCTAATTTGATGATAAACTAGACTTCCCACTAGTGGAAAAAAACGTATCTGGTGCGTGGCATTTGCTGTGGTTTTCCTTAGACGCAGCATTATATAGCAAAAAAATATATATATTATAAATGTTGCGATTCACATGATGCCTGCAACATATAAGCACTTATATGAGGTTTTATTAAGCCCGCAGCATATAAGCACTTATATGCTGCGGTTTTAATAAGCCCGCAACATATAAGCACTTATATGCTGCGGTTTTTGATAGCCCGCAGCAAAAAGTCAGTCCAAAAAATTTAAAACCCGCGTTTCAACGTTCAATTGCTTAAAACCCTAAAGTATTCCTTAAACCCATGAAGACAACTGTCTTGTTCTTCAAGCTCTTCAATTTCAGAAAATTTCTTCAAAAACCCACGAAAAATCTCTTCAACTTCTTCAACTTCTTCAAATCATACAACTCTACTGTGTTTTCTCTTCATTTCGTTCATCATCTTCCAAACCCCACGACTCTGTTTAAGTTCTTCAAGTTCATGTGTTGTTGAAATATGTTGCTTCAATAACCACCCATTGCATGAATTTCCTTCTCCATCTTTGTTTAAGTTCTTCAACCCACCATTGTTGCTTTTCCTTCAAAAGCCACGAAATTAGGGCTAGTGTTGTTCTTTTTCAAGTTATAAATTTTTCAATCTTTGTTTAAGTTCTTCAAGAATAGATTCATTGTGTTTTAATAAGGATTTAGTCTTTTTTTATACTAATTTTGATTTTGCTTTTCATTGTAGGTTACATAATCTTATTGTAGAATCAAAATTATCATATTTGATTACCAAGATATGTATTTTATATTTGAATGTGAATAATTTACTTATGTATGTACTTGAATATTTGAATGTGAATAGTTTACTTATGTATGTACTTGAATATTTGAATGTAAATAATTTTAATTAATTAGGATTTTTAGGGTAGATTGAATGTGATAATTTACTTATGTATATATGTAGTTGTATATTTGAAAGTGAATAATTTACTTATGTATGTAGTTGTATATTATTAGTTTCTTATTATTTTTATTTATGTGTATTTGATTAAAGAAAATGGCACACAACACTATTTGGTATATATTATTGTGTTAAAGTGGTTAGAAATGTAAATCTTAGTCATATTCTTAATATTACATGGTGAGTTGCGATTTTATGGGTTTTTAAGCTATTTTGGCACTTTCGTGCATAAAGTAACTCATACTTGGTTTGTTTTGCATGACACTTGGCACACAACACTATTTGGTATATATTATTGTGTTGAAGTCGTTTGAATTGTAAATCATAATCATATTCTTAATATTACTTGATAAATTGCGATTTTATGGGTTTTTAAGCTATTTTGGCACTTTCGCGCATAAAGTAGCTCAAACTTGGTTTGTTTTGCAAAAAACCTGGCACACAACACTATTTGGTATATATTATTGTGTTGAGGTGGTTAGAATTGTAAATCTTAGTCATATTCTTAATAATACTTGGTAAGTTGCGATTTTGTGGGTTTTTAAGTTATTTTGGCACTTTTGCCCATAAAGTAGCTCAAACTTGGTTTGTTTTGCACGAAACTTGGAACATAACACTATCTGGTATATATTATTGTGTTGAAGTGGTTAGAATTTTAAATCATAGTCATATTCTTAATATTACTTGGTAAGTTGGGATTTTATGGGTTTCTAAGCTATTGTGGCACTTTCATGCATAAAGTATGTTGCTCAAACTTGGTTTTTCTTGCACGAAACTTGGTACACAACACTATTTAGTATATATTATTGTGTTGAAGTGGTTAGAATTGTAAATCTTAGTCATATGCTAGAAATTACGTGTTAAGTTGCGATTTTATGGGTTTTTAAGTGTTTTTGGCACTTTCGCGCATAAGGTAGCTCAAACTTGGTTTGTTTTGCACGAAACTTGGCACACAACACTATTTGGTATATGTTATTGTGTTGAAATGATTATAATTGTAAATCATAGTCATATGCTGGAAATTACGTGCTAAGTTGCGATTTTAAGGGTTTTTAAGCGTCTTTGCAACTAACATCTATTTTCTCTTAGTGCTTTTGACAAGCTTATAATTGCGTTGATTTTGGCTACTACACTCTCAAATACATGGACGATATCTTACAATCCGTGAAGGAGGTTGGAGTTGAAAACATAGATGCATTAAGTATTTGTTATGTTCTTAAATTATAATATATATTATATATTTACTATTATTGGTAAAATCTAATGTTTATGTATCTTTTAATTTTATATTATATTATAGGTTTTATACGACATTCCAAGGGAAACACGCCCTTTGAGAGATGGGGAAATACGCAAATCGAAAAACAAAACTGCCACGTATCTTGCTAATTTTTGTTCTTGGTAAATAATGTAATTAGTTTAGATTTAGGACTTTCATTTGTGTATGTACATATAATTATATTATATATACGATCGAGATTTTACAAAGAGATTATTGGGGATTATTGGTGTTAATTGGTGATTATCATTGGATTAATCATTGTTTATTACATTGTACATTATTGGATTATTTAATATTATAAAACGAAAAAAGCAAAAAAAAAATATAAATGCTGCGGGCCTCCTAAAAACCGCACCATACAGTCATACACTATATGGTGCGGTTTTAAAGAGGCCCGCAGCATATAGTGCCCTTTTCTGCTGTGAATTTAAACAGCAGCATTTAAAATAGGTCATTCGCTACTATCACTAATGCTTGGAGCCAAAACCGTAGCATATTATGGCAAAAAAACCACAGCAAATAATGTTTTTTCCACTAGTGTTCCATATGGTCGTAACGATTATATATTTGCCTAAATCCGAGTTCGGACGAAGAAGATATCGCATTTTCAAAACGGGGCAGAAAACTGCCAGATACTTGCGAGCCGCAACCAAACTACTCTTCATTCCAGAAACTTTTCTGAAAAAGACAGTGTAGGAATGCTAATAGATGATCGAATGCAACAAGAGGGGGGGTGAATTGTTGTGTTGTTAGTTTAAGATTTTTTGCTCAACTTTTTGCGGAATTGTATCAAGTAAAGAACAAAACTTAAACTTAAAAACAAAAAAAAAATAATAAAAGGAGACAAGAATTTTACGTCGAAACCTTCTTGGCCTAATAAGAAGGAAAAACCACGACCCCCCGGGATTTCAAAATTCTCACTATGTTAAGGCAATCAATTACAATTACACATAACAATGTTTTGCTTCACTTAAAGCTTCTCTATTCTCTAAATGCTTCTCTTAAAGCTTCTCTACTTTAGGCCTAATTCTCTTCTCTTCTATTCTCTCCTTCTCTTTCTCTTCTCACGATTCTCTCTTCTTCTATCCTTAGACTTCCCACAAGTCTAATTACAACATAACACTCAATTACCCTTTACAAGGCCAATTCTCATAAAGATCAAAATGAAATTGTTGCTCAAGAAAAATATTATGAATTAATTGGCATTTAAAACAAAACTTAGAATATTTTTCTCAATTAAATCTCCCTTAGATGGACACTCTCAATGCAACATTCATTCATTCATTCATACCCACTGAACCGTAATTTCCCTCTTTTATAAGGGGAACAGCAAGCAGTGCACTCAGCCCATGTTCTCCACGAGTTGCACATATCCCACGTTCTCCATAACTTACTTACTCCCAAAGAAAATGGAAAGTTAGTTAAAGGTAGGAGTGGAATGTAACTGCTGTACACATGCACGGTTAAAACATCATGGGTTAAGGAAGATCCTAAATTATAGGAGACCAATTCAAAGAAGAGAACAAGTCTCTTGAATTCCGAGTTTATAGGAGATAAACAAGGAATTGATTTTCTCCATGTTTTTAGGCGAATTAAAAATATTTTGCCAATTAATAAATAAATTTAATTAAGCAACTAATTAAATTTTAACCTTTTACATTAACTAAAAACAGAAAACTTAATTTTCGTAATTTCCAGTCAATGTCTTCTTCAGACCTGTATCATGAGGAACAGCACACTGTCTCCATCTACAACTTTCGTCAGAACTTCAACTCTAGGAACAGTAAACTGTCTTCCAGAGCAATTGTCCAACTTCTTGGATATTTGAGACATGTACATCTTCCACGAATCAAGTCATAGGCTTCATCAACGATTCTCATTAAATCGGATATGTACCTACAAAACAATCTCTAATAATATGTTTGTTTATTTAAAAGTAAAGTCATCATCAAAACCTTAAGAGGCCAACAGACAGAAACTTTAACGAAGTGACTCGCAAGCCGCAACCAAATCGCGAACAGCGAATTTTAAATTTTCTCGATCCAAAAACTTGTTTTCAACTGTTTCACCCAAAAAAACAAAGTGTCCATTTGATTGACGAAAACCCAAAGTCTCAACAATACATTTTATACACTTAAAAAGTTCATAGCGCTTTGATACATTCATTTTTTACTTTAATTTAACAAAGTTTATGGATTACCTCTATGAGCAATCTTCAATCACCAACACAAAATTAGTAATCTAATCTTCCAAAACACGCTAACTTGATAAAGACTTCTAATGGTTACTTCAATCACCACACTAAAGAGATTCTACTAATTACCCTAATAATCAAATTCATAAATGTTAATTAAAGGTTTATCTAACCCTTACATCAACATGCACATAGAAGAAAATGAGGGTGTGTAAGTTTAAAACTTACTTTCCAACACAAAAGAGAAGGAGGATGATGATGAAGATACTATCTACTTGGGCTCTTCTAGTTCAAAAACATCTAAAAAAATCCAAGGTGAACTTCAATTTGGCTTCATACTCCATATAAAATTTGTAGAAATTGAAATTGAGCTTCAAGAAGCTTCCTCTGAGATAGGGGTTTTCTATAGTAAGAAAATACTACTAAGTTCTTGAGGATTTCTGAAACTATGAGAGAAAGAAGGTGGAATTAAGGTTTTTAAGTTGCTTGCTTACTTGGAGAAGGGAAAATTTTGAATTTGGGTTTACTTATACACTTGGAGAAGGTGGAAATTCATAAATTTGGCTTTAGGAGTGAGGGGAATGAATACACATGTATATGATGGAAGAAAGAGGTGGGGTCTTGGGTAAGTATAGATTGAGGTGGCATCACTTACCTATTCAACAAGCTTAGGTGCATAAAAATACCCGTATCTTTGTCGTATAATTTAATTGAAAATGACAAACTCATTTTACTTATTAAAATAATGATTTTTAATGAAGACGTTTTTGTAACTATTTCATTCTCCCCTACTTAAGAAATTTCGTCCCTGAAATTTACTTACCCTTCAAAACAGATGTGGGTAACGACTTCTCATATCAGACTCTTTCTCCCAAGTCGCTTCTTCTTCCCCATGGTGAGTCCATAGTACCTTCACTAAAGGAATTGACTTATTCCGCAATTCCTTAACCCGTCGATCAATAATCTCCAATGGTTTCTCCTCATAGCTCAAGGTTTCATCTACTCGTAATGGTTTGTAGCTCAAGATATGCAAAGGATCATATACATACTTACGTAGTTGTGATACATGAAAGACATTATGTACTCGATCCAACTCTGGCGGCAAGGCCAATTCATAAGCGACCTATCCAATTCTCCCAAGAATTTCAAAAGGTCCTATGAATTTTGGACTTAGTTCTCCCTTTACCCCAAATCGTTTCACGCCTTTCATTGGGAAAACTTTTAAGAACACCTTATGAGCGACTTCAAATTCCAATTTTCTCCTGCGGTTATCATTGTAGCTCTTCTGACGATCTTGAGCTCTCTTCATCAAGGCCTGGATGACTTTCATCCGATCCACTGTCTCTTGTATCAAATCTGGCCCGGTAGGAACGTGAGTTTCCAAGTATTTCCAACACAAGGGAATTCAGCACTTACGTCCATAAAAAGCTTCAAATGGTGCCATCCTGATACTCGAATGGAAACTATTGTTGTATAAAAATTCTACCAATGCCAATCTTGATTCCCAATCATTACCGAATTCCAAAACACAAGACCGTAACAAATCTTCTAAGGTTTGAATTGTTCTTTCCGTTTGACCATCATTGGACTGATGGAAAGCACTGCTCAAAATTAACTTGGTTTCGAAGGTTTCTAGTAATTCCTTCCAAAAATGTGATAGAAATTTGGAGTCACGATCAGAAATGATGGTCCTTGGCACCCCATGCAATTTGACTATCTCTCGAACATAGATTTCAGCCAATTGCTTCACCAACCAAGTTGTCCTTACTGCAATAAACCGACTAGCTTAGTCAAACGATCAACTATAACCTAAATGGAGTCATTACCTCTCCTTGACCTCGGCAAACTGACCACAAAATCTATGGAAACGGAATCCCACTTCAAATTAGGTACATCTAATGGTTGCGTTAACCCAACTTCTTTCCTTTTCTCTAACTTGACTCTGACAAACTAGACACCTTGACACAAAATGCAGCCACATCTTTCTTTAACCCTTTCCACCAAAATGATTTCTTGATTTCATCTACCATCTTATATCGGCCTGGATGTACTGAATAAGCACCAGCATTACATCTAATGGTTGCGTTAACCCAACTTCTTTCCTTTTCTCTAACTTGACTCTGACAAACTAGACACCTTGACACAAAATGCAGCCACATCTTTCTTTAACCCTTTCCACCAAAATGATTTCTTGATTTCATCTACCATCTTATATCGGCCTGGATGTACTGAATAAGCACCAGCATGAGCCTCACAAAGGATTTTTTTTTTATCCTTGCATCTTCTGGAACACATAGCCTGTTTGTGAACTTCAACCCTTGATTTTCCTCATACTAAAACTTAGTAGTCGATCCCTCTCTAGCCCGTAACATCAATTCTACCAAGTAAGGATCTTCAAGCTGCTTCATTACAATCCTATCAAACAATGTAGGTTTCACATATATTGCATTGACTATCCCCTGAGTCTCCCTTGAAGTCACCAATTCAATATCCATCTTCTAGAGATCTAACCACAACTGTCTCGGAAAACTTTTCATGGAATTCAAACCGACATGAGGCCTTCGACTTAAGGCATCTGCAACCTTATTCGCTTTACCAAGATGGTAAAGAATCTCAGTCTCGTAATCCTTAATGAGCTCAAGCCACCGCCTTTGTCTCATATTCAATTCCTACAAGGAGTTCCAAATAAATAATGGCGCCATAATTTCAAAGCAAACACTACAGCAGCCAACTCTAAATCATGAACTGGGTAATTCTTCTCATGAATCTTCAATTGTCTACTTGCATAAGCTATTACCTTGCCCTTATTCATTAGGACACACCTTAAACCTTCCTTGGAGGCATCACAAAATATCTCAAACTCACTCACGCTATCTGGTAAAGTTAACACTGGAGTGCTTATCAACCATCACTTTAATTCCGAGAAAGCTTCCTCACATGCAGAAGTCCACTCTAACTTTCTGTCCCTGCAAACCAACTGTGTAATTGGTCGAGCAATACTTGCAAAGTTCTCCACAAAATTCCTGTAATAACTTGCCAACCCCATGAAACTTCGAAACTTGTGCACATTTCTAGTCGCAGGTCAATCTAGAATTGGTTTTACTTTCTCCGGATCAACTGAAATCCCCTCTCTAGAGACTACATGACCCAGATATGAAACCTTGTCGAGCTAAAACTCACACTTACTAAACTTTTCATATAGATTCTCTTTTCAGAGCAAGTCCAATACAATTCTCAAGTGTTCCTCATGATCCTCCTTACTTCTCAAATATATAAGTATATCATCTATGAAAACAACCACAAACTCATCTAGGTACTCCTTAAAACATCTCTACATGAGGTCCATAAATGCAGCAGGTGTGTTAGTCAACCCAAACGGCATAACTACAAACTCATATTGACCATACCGAGTCCTATATGCAGTCTTATGTATATCTGACTCTGCTATTCTCAGCTGATGATACCCCGATCTAAGATCAATCTTAGAAAAGACTGTTGCACCTCTCAATTGATCAAAGAGATCTTCAATGCATGGTAAAGGATATCGGTTCTTCATTGTTACTTTATTCAACTCCCAGTAGTCGATGCACAATCTTATCGAACCATCTTTCTTCTTAACAAATAATACCGAAGCACCCCATGCAGATACACTAGGTCTAATGTACCCTTTTTCCAAAAGTTCATCTTGTTGTTTTTTCAATTCTGCCATCTCGGCAGGAGCCATGCGGTATGGTATCTTAGAGATAAGTGTGACCCCAGGCATCAAGTCAACGTGGAAGTCAACCACAATCTTAGGAGGCAAACCACATAGATCCTCTGTAAATACATCGACATACTGAGAAACTATTGGGACATCCTTTAGATCCTACTTCTCCTCTTTATTATGACCCGAAACATAACACATATACCCCAGCTCTTCTTGACAACTCTCATCGAGACTTTTACAAATTGCGAACAACCTCTGACTAGGTCTAAGCTCTGTACCTTTAAAAATTACACAATCCTCATTAGTCGACCAAAAACTTATCGTCCTCTTTCAACAATCGATCCTCACACTGTATGCATTCAACCAATCCATACCCAAAAAGTAACACCCCAATTTTTAAGGAATATAAATAATGTTATTTTATTTAGTTCAATTTATATTGGATATTATAAAAATATTAATAATAAAAATAATGATAGTAATAATAATAATTTAAGTAATATAGATAACTATAAAGAAAGGTATTATATAAATAATGGAAAAGAGTAAATAGTTAGTTTTATATTTTTTTATTTTTTTGAAAAAAAATAAAATAAAAAAAAAAACACAGTTATATGGACATTTTCTTATTTCCTCTTCATACATAGTTACCTTCTCTCATTCTTTTCCTTCTTCATTTTACATCTTTAATCTATATCTTTTATAATTAGTTTTGTGATCTTACTAGTATAATACTTCACATCTTCAAAGAGGCTAGAGAAAGTTTCTAAACTTTTGATCTTGGTGCGTTTGGGGCTTCTTCAAGAGACGATTCTTCCTTACCTTTGATAGTTTTTAAATTACCCTGAATAATACGAACATTCACTGATTTCTCAACAATAATATAAACTTTCAATTTCCATGAAAAGAAATTGAAGAACACTTGCTGCTTTTTTACACACTTACTACTTTCCTTTCTTTCTCACGCATCCTGCTGCTCGTATACTCAAATCGAAGAACAGGGCCTCTGCTGCTGGTATACTCAAATTGAAGAACGTTGTTGCTGGAATTCTTCTCATTCATGGTTAGTTTATTCTTCTCAATTTCATTATTTATCCTTAAATTTTGTTTTAATCTCAAAAATTAGGGTTTGTAAAAACGTCTCTAATTATTGCTTCCATGTACTCGAAAATGTTTCTGAACTAGAAAATGGATGAAATATTGTTTCCATTTACTTTAAAACAGATGGAATTTTGTTTCCATTTTCTCAATCCATACATGATTATTGCTTGATGTTAATTAAAAACGTTTGTTCACTCGAAAATGGAAAAAAAAAATGAGAAGTTGGAAGTAATTAAAATGGAAGAATAAAGTGAGGAAATGAGGTAAAAATCTGCAAAAAAGAATAAAACAGATGAAGAAGATGAAGCCTTCTGTCCAACGGTCAAAATTGATCTTTTTTCCCGGTTATAAACCAGTCAGGTATACCAGAAGAAAACACATGTTAAACTTCGTATTATTCATGGTTAATTGAAAGTTCGTATTATTGTTGAAAAATCAGTGAAAATTCATATTATTCAGGGTAATTTTACCTAGTTTTTAATCATCTTTAGTGTGGGTAAGTTTAATTTTTCATTTAATTTTGGTTTTGTTAAGTTTCACAAATTAGGGTTTATGTAGATAAATTGATTTAGGGCTTTCTGATTTTGAAGTTCTTTAGATGAATTAGTTGTAGTTAAGAGTTAATTATGTGTTTATTGGTAACCTAGATTATTAATATTTTGTCTTTTATCTTGAATTATTATGTAAAAGAAATTCGTAAGAATTTATGGCAATTTCGAGAAATACCAATTTAAGCAGTTTCTGGGCAGTTTTAGCAAAAATACTATTTTTCAAAAGTTGTTCGTATTGAAATATTACCCAAGATAGGCTCAAGAAACGCATGAGTTGGATCTGTATAGAGGACGATATGCCTATTTTAAGTTTTTGCTGAAATTTTAAAATTAAATTAGGAATTTTAGTATAGATTAATAAACTAAGAGAGTATTTTTATATGGTGAATATTACTTTGGTTATTAAAGATACTTGGTGGTTTAATTAAATTACTTATACTAATAAGCTATATCAAATTCAAATAAAAAGTTGATACTTCATAAAAATAAAATTAAACAAAGTTCATTAGCTAGTCAAGTCAAATCTACCATCGATTTTTAAACACATACATGTTTATATTGTAGATACCGATTTCATTGAGGAGCCTTATTGATTGTGGTAGTTGGGTTGCTGTAATTTAAAAGGTTAGATTTCTTTCTCGAATCTTTATTAGTTATGAGAATGTTGGACCTCTTGAGTTTTAATGATGACTACACTTTATTTAAACAAATATGTTTTTAGAGATTGTGTGCAGGTCAATATTTGATCTTGACTATGATCGTTGATAGTACCTATGACTTGGTCTATGGAAATGTACGTCTCAAAAGGATCCAAAAGATATTAGAAGAGTATATCGCTTAGGATGTCAAATGTAGACAAGAGGTCTGCTGTTCCCAAGTTTGATGTTCTAACGAAACTGGAAATTGGAGACAGCACACTGTTTCTGGATAGAAGTCAGCTTAATACGTCTACTAAAATTTTGTTTTTAATTATATTTTCTATTTTTAGTTGATGTATTAATTAAGATTAATTTGTTGCATTAATAAATTATTAAAGTTAATTGGCAAAGTATTTTCCAAAAATATCTAACGTTTTTAATAAGCCTTTATTTTAGGATCTATATTTAGTGAATAATTGAATAGGCTAAAATTAGTAACAACAGCTGATGATAAGGAAACTTTAGCTATTATTAAAATAACCATCCCTAATTTTAGTAAATAGGTAACCATCCCTAATATTAGTAAATAGTAATCGTCCCTATTATTAGCAAACCATAACCGTGTCTATAACTTGTTAAATACCCGTGGTTATTATTGGAAAAAGGGAACTGCAACTAATTTTAGTATATGGGAACTGCTGCTATTATTAGTAAAAGGGAACAGTAGCTGATTTGCCTATTGTTAGTATATGGGAAAAGCGGTTATTATTAGGATAACCGTGCACTTGAATTTGTCAAGAATAAATACCTATTGTAGATATTAACCGATCTTAAGATCCAAATTATTCTCCTTATTATTTGGGATAAGGGAATAGTGGTTGGTTTCTTCCTTTTTATTAGGGAATTTGATTCTATAAATAGTGATCTATTCGGCTGTTCCTAAAGTGTATCCAACGTATAAGCTTTATCAATTCATGCAATATTTTTGGAATATTTACAAGAAATATTTTGTTTTAAAAACGCCAATTAATCTTATAATATTTTCTTGTGCAACTCATTGATTTTATTTTAGATAATTTTTATTCTTTTGTAAGGGTTTTTGTGTGATATTTGTAATTAGACTTAGGTGAGTCTAAGGGGTATTAGTTAGCTTCGAGTGAAGCTAGTGAGGAGTTTAGTTTTTAGTGAAGCTAAGTTAGATGCTTCGAGTGAAGCAAGGTGTTTAATGTAATTGTAACGAATTGCCTTAAACATAGTGGAGAATTTAGAAATCCTGTGGGGTCATGGTTTTTCCTTCTATTTAGGCCTAGAAGGTTTCTACGTAAAAATCGTGTTGTCTCTTTCGTTATTTCGCTCTAAGTTTAAGCTTTATTCATTTTATTAAATTCCGCAAAAACAGGGCAATAACGCTTAAACTTGTAACAACAACAATTCACCCCCCTGTTGTTGATGTTCCCATCTCTAACTTAGTCTACAGAGAAAACAGTACAAAGGTATGTATCTTTCTCTTTAGCTGAGATTGGTTTAAACACAAGGACATGCTCTTCTTAATATAGAAAGTGGTTTGAATAGTTATAGATTGTTTAATGTCTTTAAATGGTTGGGATTACCTTTGTGGTGTCTCAAGGAATTGAAACTTCGTCGGAATAATCTTGACGCTACATAATAGTTTGGGGGTACGTTGATCAGTACCTCGGATTAGATCTTCTGCTGCGGTTTAGCCGTTTGTGGGGTGTGCACACTAGGGATCTTTGCCTAATAGTTATACGGAGGGCCTAGCTAGCCTAATCGAAACAAAGTTCGTTCCATTCAATAGATTTGACTGATGATTCTAAGATTTTTAAAGGAAATGATTTATTAAAGAAAAAGGAACAATGTTTGATTTATGAAAACAGAAAATATAGGGAAAGTGATTTTATAACGTTTTTTTTATAGTATTGTGTTTGCAAAAGTAAATGATTTGTAGTATATATGTAATGTATCCTATCTGCATATATGTTAGGATTCACAATATGGAAGCTAGCTCATCCTATTTGGCTGATATTACATGTCATTATATGCAGTTACCTAAAGGTTAGAGTCGGGGTACGAGCAGAAAGCTATACGTCCATTCATTTTGTGTATAAAGTTATAATATTTCTTTCTGCCTTAGTTTTATGTATAATTAGTATTTTAAGACTTAAAAGTGTAAATATTAATTTGCGCTAAATCTTTTCGGTTAGGTTGTAATAGCTTAACTTAAGTTATGATTTAGATGTTGGATGGATAGTTTCCTTAGCGATTATTCTTAAAATAATCGTGGAATAACACGCTTGAAATTTTGAGTTAGGAGATGCGTTAGCGATTGAGCTATGTGGAGTTGAAAAATTAGAATATGGAATGAATATTTTGTTGAAACAGGTTTATAATTTGGATGTCGGTCCTAATTTAATATTTTGGGCAGGCCATATTTCAAACGGAACTCTGCCAAAATTTTGGTAGAATTATTATATAATATAATATAGTCTAGTTACTCGAAAGTTAAAAGTTCATGAGATGCACTACCCCACACATGATCTTGAATTAGCAGCAGTTGTCTTTGCTCTTAAGCTTTGGCGTCACTATTTGCTTGGCACTTCATTTAAAATATACTTTGATCACAAGAGTCTTAAATTCATTTTCACTCAAAAGGAGTTAAATATGCAACAAAGAAGATGGTTAGAGCTAATTAAAGATTATGATATAGAGATTCAATATCATGAAGGTAAGGCCAATGTTTTTGCCGATGCGCTTAGCAGAAAATCTTCTCATTCGTTGCATACGATGCTTTCAAGGAGGTTGCTTAGAAATGAATTTAAAAATTTGAAAATTCAACTTGTTCGAGTTGGGGCTCTACCTAATTCTCTTACACTCCAACTGGAAGTATATGATGAGATTAAGGAGAACCAAGCTAGTGATGCATTTTTGAAGAAAAAGATAGGAGAGATTCGAGATACGGAAGATGCTTATTTCAATTCATGCTGATGGGAGTCTTCGTTATAAGGGTAGGTGGTGTGTTCCTAATATCCCTAATTTAAAGAAGAGAATCCTAGATGAAGCTCATTTGACTCCATATTCAGTACATCCAGGAGGTGACAAATTGTATAAAGACCTCAAAATATATTTTTGGTGGCCTCACATGAAACAACAGGTCGCTGAGTATGTTTCCAAGTGTCTAACTTGTCAAAAGGTTAATTATGAATGCAACACACCTCTAGTCTGGAAGTGGGATTCAATATCTATGGATTTCATCTCTGGACTTCCATGAACACTCAATGGTAATAACATGATTTGGGTCATTGTGGATCATCTCACTAAATCTGCTCACTTTATACAAATGAGAGATACATAGAAGCATCAAAAGCTGGCATATGTATATCAGAAATGTTTTGCGGTTACATAGTGTGCCAAGGAATATTGTTTCCGATAGAGATAGCAAATTTTTGGCAGAAGCTTCAAGAAGATTTAGGAACACAGTTGAAAATGAGTACAGCTTTCCATCCTACCACTGATGGTTAGACAAAACGTACAATCCAGACACTCGAAAACATGTTGAGGGCATGTGTCTTAGAATTTCAAGGCTAATGGGAAGATAGGTTAGATCTTATTGAATTCTCGTATAATAACAGTTATCATTCTTCAATAGGGATGGCCCCATATGAAGCCTTGTATAGCCGCAAATGTCATTGCTAGTCCTCTTTAATGGAATGATATTAGTGAATCATGTATGCTTGGTCTTGAAATGATCCAAGAAACAGTGGAACAAGTAAAATTAATACAACAGAAAATGAAAACGGCACAAGATAGACAGAAAAGTTATGCTGATAAATACCAATGACATACAGAATTTGAAGTCGGTGAGAAAGTACTTTTGAAAGTCTCTCCTATGAAGGGAGTAACGCAGTTCGGGATGAAGGGCAAGTTAAGCTTTAAGTTCATCGGACCATATGAGATTCTAGAAAGGATAGGTGAAGTCGCCTATAGATTGGCATTACCTCCAGAGATAGCTCGAGTTCATAACGTTTTTCATATTTCTCAGCTTCGTCGCTATATCAGTGATCCCTCACATGTATTGAAACCTGATGAATTGCCACTAGAAGATAACCTCTTATAGGTTGAGGATCCTGTGAAGAGTCTTCATAGTAAAATTCGAGCAACTCGAAATGGAGAGTTTAAACTAGTAAAAGTATTGTGGTCGAACCATAAGGATGATGAGCTTAGTTGGGAATCTGAAGATGCGATGCGAACCCAATATCCCCACTTATTTCAATAGTCACGCTTTCAGTTACGAGGACGTAACAAATTTATTGGGGAGGATGGAATCAGTATGATTTCTTTCTTATTATCTAAAGACATGTTTTAACTAATATAATGTGTTTGATTTTACTTGAAGTAGTGTTATGTTGATAGTATGCTAGTATGATACTTTTGTGAAAATCTATCTTTTTTCCTTAAATAACGAATAGTTAGCTAAATACGTAAAGTTAGTAAACTCACATTTTGAAAGGTGAAAGTAATTTATGTGCGAGTTCAACAATAGTTTTAGTTTCGAGGATGAAACTTATTTCAAGGAGGGTAGATTGTAACACCCAATTTTTAAGGAATATAAATAATGTTTGTTTATTTAATTCCAATTTATATTGGATATTATAAAAATATTAAAAATTAAAATAATGATAGTAATAATAATAATTTAAGTAATATAGATAACTATAAAGAAAGATGTTATATAAATAATGGTAAAGAGTAAATAGGTAGTTTTATATTTTTTTAGTTTTTTGAAAAAAAACAAAAAAAAATAATAATTAAAAAAAAACACGGTTATATGTTCTCCTTCACAGCCATTTTCATATTTCCTCTTCCTACACAGTTACCTTTTCTCATTCTTTTCCTTCTTCAATTTACATCTTTAACCTATATCTTTTATAATTAGTTTTGTGATCTTACTAGTACAATACTTCACATCTTCAAAGAGGCTAGAAGAAGTTTCTAAACTTTCGATCTTGGTGCGTTTAGGGCTACTTCAAGAGACGATTCTTCCCTAAATTTGATAGTTTTTAATCATCTTTGGTGTGGGTAAGTTTAATTTTTCATTTAAATTTGGTTTTGTTAAGTTTCACAAATTAGCGTTTATGTAGAGAAATTGATTTAGGGCTTTCTAATTTTGAAGTTCTTTGGATGAATTAGTTGTAGTTAAGAGTTAATTGTGTTGATTGGTAACCTAGATTATTAATTTTCTCATTTATCTTGAATTATTATGTAAATACTATTTAAGCAGTTTCTGGGCAGTTTTAGCAAAAATACTATTTTTCAAAAGTTGTTCGTATTGAAATTTTACCCAAGATAGGCTCAAGAAACGCATGAGTTGGATCTGTATAGAGGACATTATGCCTATTTTAAGTTTTTGCTGAAATTTTAAAATTAAATTAGGAATTTTAGTATAGATTAATAAACTAAGAGAGTGTTTTTATATGGTGAAAATTACTTTGGTTATTAAAGATACTTGGTGGTTTAATCAAATTACTTATACTAATAAGCTATATCAAATTCAAATAAAAAGTTGATACTTAAAAAATATAAAATTAAACAAAGTTCATTAGCTAGTCAAGTTAAATCTACCATTGATTTTTAAACACATACATGTTTATATTGTAGATACCGATTTCATTGAGGAGCCGTATTGATTGTGGTAGTTGGGTTGCTGTAATTTAAAAGGTTAGATTTCTTACTCGAATCTTTATTAGTTACCAGACAATAGTACAAAGGTATGTATCTTTCTCTTTAGCTGAAATTGGTTTAAGCACAAGGATATGCTCTTCTTAATATAGAAAGTGGTTTGAATAGTTATAGAAAAGTTATAGAAAAGTTATAGATTGTTTAACGTCTTTAAATGGTTGGGGTTAGCTTTGTGGTGTCTCAAGGAATTAAAACCTCGTCGGGATAATCTTGACGCTACATAATAGTTGGGGGTACGTTGATCAGTACCTCGGACTTAGATCTTCTGCTGCGGTTTGGCCGTTTGTGGGGTGTGCAGACTAGGGATCTTTTCTAATAGTTATCTGGAGGGCCTAGCTAGCCCAATGGAAATAAAGTTCGTTCCATTCAATAGATTTGACTGATGATTCTAAGATTTTGAAAGGAAATGATTTATTAAAGAAAAAGGAAGAGTGTTTGATTTGTGAAAACAGAAAATAAAGGGAAAGTGATTTTATAACGTTTTTTTTTATAGTATTGTGTTTGCAAAAGTAAATGATTTGTAGTATATATGTAATGTATCCTATCTGCATATATGTTTGGATTCACAGTATGGAAGCTAGCTTAGCCTGTTTGGCTGATATTACATGTCATTATATGCAGGTACCTAAAGGTTAGAGTCGAGGTACGGGCAAAGAGCTACGTCCATTCATTTTATGTAAAGTTATAATATTTCTTTCCGCCTTAGTTTTATGTATAATTAGTATTTTAAGAAATAATAGTGTAAATATTAATCTGCGCTAAATATTTTAGGTTAGGTTGTAATAGTTTAACTTAAGTTATGATTCAGATGCTTGATGGATAGTTTCCTTAGCGATTATTCTTAAAATAATCGTGGAATAATACGCTTGAAATTTCGAGTTAGGAGATGTGTTGGCGATTGAGCTATATGGAGTTGAAAACTTGGAATATGGAATGAATATTTTGTTGAAACAGGTTTATATTTTGGACGTCGTCCTAAATTAATATTTTGGGCAGTCCATATTTCAAACAACTTTGCAAAAATTTTGGTAGAATTGTTGTATAATATAATATAGTCTAATTACTCGAAATTCAGGGCTGTTATACAAAAATGACATCGAATTCACCCAACTCGAACCCAACCAAGTCCGCGAATAAAATCTTGGAAGAAATTTCAATAGAGCGGTTTTTGTAAAGTTTGTTACAAGAAAATTGCAAACCATCAGAAATTCCAACTTTTAAATTAACTTTTTCAAAACTAGGGGGTGATTTAAGTTTTTGTAGAAATCTATGTGAAATGAAAGAATAATCAGCTCCAGTATCGAATAATACATAGGCTAATTGATTGCAAACTTTAAGGACACCAGAAATGACATTACCAAGAGGCTCTGAATCTGCAGGAGTCTCTAACTCGTCTCCCATAGCATACAATCTCCCCACTGCCCTCCGATATTTCTTACTAGAGTTCCCTTGCCTACCCCCTAGCTGAATCTTGTTGGGATTATTTTTTTTCGAACAGTCCTTGGACATTTGACCAGCCTGACCACAAGTAAAACACAACCTTCTTCCATGGCAATCAAGCCCTTAGTGTTTTCTGCCGCATTGGTTACATACTCATGTCTCCCTCTTTTGCTGCATTGATAAGCTTTGGTTTCCGGATGAACTGTTGTTAGGCTTATGGTACTGAAATTTTGTATTTTCTACCCTGGGTTTCTTTGACTGATACACCACTTGTTTACCCTTATCCCTATTGAACCTCTCTTTCTTCTCTTGAACTCTCTCCTATTCTAAAGCACTATCAAGAAAATCTTGGAAGTCTCTATACTTAGTAACATACTTTTGCAAATTCAGGTTCAAGCCCTCAAAGAATCAAGAAGCTTTCATCCGGTCCTTTGCCACAAAATCTGGTGCGAACTTAGACAATTCCATAAATCTGGCTGAATACTCTAGTACATTCATCTTATCCTGGGTCAACATAAGAAACTCACTTTCCTTTCTCCTTTGTAGGGAGATCGGAAAAAATCTAGTCCTCAAACTTACTAAGAACTCTTCCCAAGTCAATCCAATATGGTCTCTCTCAGCTTTTACAGTTTTCCAACACAAGTTAGCAGTGCCCTCCATGTAAAAAGAAGCAATTTTCACCATAAGATATTTTTGGTAGTTAACAACGTCTAAGATTTTCTCTATTTGATCAACCCAATTTTCCAACTTCACTAGATCCAACTCACCATCATTGTATAGGGTTCTATGGCCTCCCAACCTCTTATACAACTCAATTTCCTAATATAGCTCACCTATACGGTTTTGGTTTTTAAGGATTCAAAGTAACCTCTCGTTTGTTTCCTCTAACCTTCTCATTTTGGCTATCACACCATCATTCTCCATCCCGTTAGGCAAAAGACGATCGCGACCTATGGACAATCTGTTTTCTCTATAATCAAATAGAAAAGGCAGAAATCACTTATAAATTCTACTCTTAGCATAATAACATAAACTTTACGCTTTACTAATAATCACTTAGTCTACTAGCGTTGTACTCAGTTGTACACATTGATACTAACTTCACATACTTCATCCTTAAAATGACACTCTAGGGATTTATCTATCACATAAAAGAAGTAGGCACATAGTAATAACAAGTAATATCCCCAGACATGACTTAGATTCGATTCTGCCAATCTCTCATATTTTTGAAATTCGCTTTTTTATATTCCATTAAAACTTTGGCTCTTACCAACTGAAATAGCCTAAACCAGCAAAAACAGTATGATAATACTATCCACTAAACAAAGCGGAAAACTTACAGATGTTTGGACTGAATCTAACCTATGATCCGATGATCATAGCAACTAATATCAAATTTAAAGAAAAATTTTTACAAACTTAACTTAAATTTAATTATTTAAAACATATATCTAGAACTTTAAAGTCTTAATTTACAATACCAAAATAAGAAAACGTTCACATAACCAAAAATTAAAAAGGGAGAGATGATAAAATGGAATCATGGCCGCGCACATAGCACATAATACTTATAGTCATTACCTCCATAACGAAGCTACCCTGAAAAGAATAATGGATCTACTCCCGTAAGAGTAGGCCCCATCGAAAGCAGTCAATAATAATAATAATTACTGAGTAAACCCAACAAACAATGCCACATTTAAATAAGAAAATCATTTGAAAGTTTATATTTTAATCTTTTGCTCATTTAGGTAAATCCCCTTTCTTGTTTTTCTTTCAATCAACTTTTGTTTGGCGACACATAAAACTATATTACATCACAGTGTAATATTTAATGTTAAAGAACACATTCTTAAACAAACCAAATACGACTAAGAACTACGTAAGTTCAAAGCTTTAAAAATTTGAGGTAAATTCCTCACAAATGACACAATATTTGTCAACCATCAAAACAATACTTAAGACAGTATTTCAAAACATAATATAAAACTAATTCAAAAACAGGGAATGTTCAATGACCGCCAGAATTAGGCTTGATCTAACATTCTGGTAAACGGGTGATCGTCATCACCTAAAACGGCTCTTGCAAGAACTAAACGGGATCGGGGGCTCGAGGCCGATCCAAAAAGGGTACCTAGAATCAAGCTCTAGGGTTTTCACACAAAACCAGATACATAGTATCTGTTGTCTAATTCCCAAAACGAAAAACATTTGTAATGTTTAATACTTTATACAAAACTTTTGGTAAAACATGCTTTTGTAATCTCTAAATATAATGTTAACATACTTTATTTCATCAAACATAATTTTCGTATGGTAATATTTATTAAAATCATTTTACAAAACTAATAATATTATTACATAAACCAAATAATCAATGATTAGCTAGAATTCCAATCGACTCATCATTAACAACACATGTTGGAGCTGGAATTATTATCAATGGAGTTTAACCAATCTTTACCCCAATCTTAATCTCTAATACCCATTTTGATTTAAATCCAAATAATATCAACTAATCAAATAAGAACCCATAACTCAGCAATACTTATCCATAAAACTCAATTGAAGAACGAATAATAACTCTAGACACATTATAAAAGGAATACTCAATTACTTTCCAAACTGGATCAATTCCAAAA
>NC_080048.1:21937506-22015006 GCF_026212465.1 Amaranthus tricolor
TGCGATTATTTCTACGATTTTTCTATCTTCGATTGTTCTTTGATTCAATTTTGAGGATTTGTTCTTTGATACACGAATTTTCCTTCTATTGTACATGATTATTTCTGCGATTTTTTTTGCGTCGATTAACTAGGGCATTCCAACATTCTTCTCTTTGCGATTTCTTGAACGATCAACCATGAATTAGGGCATTCCAACGATTGTTCTTGCTGTGAGTTCTGGTGATTTCATTTGTTCTTTTCTTCAAATTTGACACGAAAACAATTGTGTTGACGTGTGATGCTTTTGTATAAAACTGTGATGTTTTTGTTTGTATGCTTTCTACTTCAAACTGTGCTACTTTTTACAAAAACTTTGATGCTTTCTAAATCAAACCTGTGTTAGATTTATTCAACACAAAATACAATACATGATACACTACCATTTCATATAAATTTTTTGTAAGAAGTTTAAACTAAACTGTTTTTCTTATTATTTCTTTTTATAAAAGTGACGCTTTCATACGATACACTACCATTTCATATATTTTGTGTTACATTTATAAACGTGTAATGCTTTAATCGTGATGCTTTCAACAAAAACTGTGATGATTTCAACACAATATTTGTGATAAATTGAATGATAATGACATTAAAAATAAATTAGTCTACATATAACTAATTTGTTCTTATACACGATTATTTCTGCGATTATTTCAACACAAAGTTTTCTGCGATTATTTCTGTATTCCATTGTTTCTGCGATTTTATACACGATTTTTTCTTCGATTTATACACGAATTTTTTATTTTTTGTTTATCAGAAATATGGTAGTTACTCAAAATTCTACACAAGTTGAAGAAGAACCAATAATAGCAAATCCTCCGCAAGGTATGCCAAATACAAGAGGGGAAAGAGTCAAAACTATCACACAGAAAAAGTAAGTTTCTTATAAAACATGTATGATGATTTTTGACAAAAATTATAATGCTTGATGAACAAATGTTGGATGATTAAGAATAATAGAAAAAAGACTTAAAACGTTATTAAGGGAAAATAAGTAACTTAATAAACTTGTGATGCTAATTGAAGGAAAATGTTATTCTCTATTGTTCACGATGTGATGTTAAGTAACTTAATAAACTTTGTTAATATAAATTTTATGATTTTAGAGCTCAATTAGCCACCACTTCAAGAGAAGAAGAAAATGAACAAGATTAATGGTGTACAAAATCAAGAAATGGAAGAGGAACAACAATTGCGAAAAAAAAAAAGCGAAAAGAATAAAGATTGTTGTTTCAAAAAAGAAAAAGTAAGTTGTTTACTATGTGATGCTTTCTTAATAAAATTCGATGTATTTATTCATAAAATTGTGATGCTTTTAGTGTTGAAGTAGCTGCTACTGCAAGAGAAGAAGATAAAGAGCAAGATAAAGGCGAAGAAAATCAAGATAAGGAAGAGGAACAACATTTTCCGAAATCAAGAGGGAAAAGAACAAAAACTGTTGCTTCAAAAAAGAAAAGGTAAGTCTTGTTTAACAAGAGGGAAAATCAAGATAAAATGTTGCTTTTCTTTATAAAACGTGATGTTGTATTCATAAAATTGTGATGCTTCAGTGTTGAAGAGGAACAACCTTTGCCGAAAAAAAATAGGAAAACAAAAAAAAAACTATTGCTTCAAAAAAGAAAAATTAATTTTGTTTTTAAATGTGATGTTTTTCTTAATACAATGTGCTGGGTTATATGGAAAATTGTGATGCTTTCAGTGTAGAAGTAGTCACTAATGCAAGGGAAGAAGATAATGAGCAAGATAAAGGAGAAGAAAATCATGAAATGAAAGAGGAACAACCTTTGCCAATAACAAAAGGGAAAAGAATAAAAAATGTTGCTTCAAAAGAGAAAAAGTAAGTTGTTCAATAAAAATGAGATGCTTCATTTATAGAAATGTGATGTGATGCTTTTTATAAAAATTGTGATGTCTATCAGAACTATGATACTTCATTTGTTTTTTAAGAGTTCAAGTAGTTGCTGCTACAATAGGAGAATACAATGAGAACCATGAAGAAGAGAATGTGCCAGAAGTTAACGTAAATGCGGGAACGGAAGAAGAACCTCGATTAGCAATAACTAAACGAGAAAGAGTACAAATTGTTTCTTCTACAACAATTCCAAAAAAAGAAGTAAGTTATAGACGTAGATGCTTTTTGCATAAAATTGTGATGCTTTCTACATAAAATTGTGATACTTCAATGTGATGCTTTGTTTATACAATTTCGATGGGTTACAGGAGAGAAGGTCAACTTCATATGCTGTCATCTCCTTCTCAAATGGTTTGTTTGTGTGATAAATTGAACGATAAACAAAGGAGTGTTTTGAAAGAAATTGGTTTCGAAGGATGTCTTCTGTTGAGAATTAAGATGTCTTACCATGGTATGGCTAAGTACTTTATCAACCAATATGATGTTAGTACTTCAGTTTTCATAGTCAATCAAAACATCAATTACACTATAACTGAGTATGATGTCTGTGATATTTTTGGCTTGACGTTAATTTTTAATGATGTTATTAAAAAAACTAATTCAAATGAAGATATATCTGAGTATGATTTATTTGAGGAGTGGCAATAATAACTAGATTGTGTTGGGGCTAAGGATATATCTGCTGAACAACTACTTTCCAAAATGTTGTTGGAGTTAACTGATGGAGGCGATGATTTTAAAAGGTTTTTTGTAATGTATGCTTTTATTACATTTTTGGCTCCCAATTCACACCGAATTGTTGATCATAGTTTGCTTAAACCATTGGTTGATGTTAATAAGATAAAAAATCTTAACTGGTGTGGTTTAGTGTTTGATAGGTTTAGAAATGGCTTGGAGAGATGCCAAACAAAAAATTTGAAAAATATTCCTTCATGTCTAGCCATATTAGAAATTTGCTTTTACCATCGAGTTAGCTCTCTAGGTATTTTTCCATCATCAAGGTTGCCCTTAATCCAACATTGGACTTATGAGACTTTGAAAAAAAGGGCACAACTTGAGTTGAAGGCTAGATCCTTTGGACTGGGTGATTTCGATGGAGACACATACCCAGTTTCAAAGAAATTAAGAAAAAAATCGCATGATGATGAGGTGGAGCTAGAAGAAAATGGGATGTATCTCAAGATCCCTATTCCCGATGGCTTGTTGGCATCTTCAGACCAAGAAATTCATGATACAGCTGGTGATGTAAGTAATATTATTTTTAACATTTAATTTCTTATAAAAACAACTAGTAACACATTTTAAAATATAAAGTAGCAGTTTTTTGTCTATAAAGTAACACATTTCATATAAATTTTTTGTAAGAAGTTTAAATTGACTGTTTATTCTTAATATATTCTTTTTATTAAGGAGCTTATGGAGGAAGTTAGCAAGATGAAGAGGAACATGGAAATTGTTACTCAACATCATATATCGAAACTGTTGAAGTTAAAGGCAAAAGGCAATCAAGCACAAGATGTTGGACAATCATCAAACACTCCAACACTATCACAATGGTATTCAGACCCAAAAGTGATGGAGGAGATTGATGAGATTATGGACAAGATAAGATTGGTTAAAAAACGAACAATCGACATCGACTTACCAAGCTTTGACCTGGGAATATCAGATCTTGAGAAAACACCTTCACCAGCACCAAAGTTGACTGCCAAGAAGAGAGGAAAAAAGAAAATTTGAGTTTGTTTTGTTTCTAGTGTGATGCTTTTAACATAGAACCTTTATGCTTTCAAAACAAAACTGTGATGATTCAACAAAATATTGTTATGAATGATAATCTCAACAATATTCAAGTTAAGATCATCAACACGAAAACAATTGTGTTGATGTGTGATGCTTTTGTATAAAACTGTGATGTTTTGTTTGTATGATGCTTTCTACTTCAAACTGCGCTGCTTTTTACAAAAAACTTTGATGCTTTCTAAATAAAATGTGTTACATTTATTCAACACAAAATACAATACATGATACACTACCATTTCATATACATTTTTTGTAAGAAGTTTAAATTGAACTGTTTTTTCTTATTATATTCTTTTTATAAACGTGATGCTTTCATACAATACATGATACACTACCATTTCATATATTCTGTGTTAAATTTTTTTAAACACGTGATGCTTTCCACATAAAATCTTGATGCTTTTCAATAAAAACCGTGATGCTTTCAACACAATATTTGTGATAAATTGAATGATAATGACATTAAAAATAAATTAGTCTACATATAACTAATTCTAACAATTACAATGTTAAAATAAACAGAGATTAGTCTAAAGGCAATTATCCTCTTCATAAAATACAACCTACTAATGTTAAAATAAACAGAAAGTAATCTACATACTACTAATACGAATGATTAGACTATTTCTCTAGAGAATCAATCAGAAATTAGTTTACACTCTACAACTGCTACACAACTCCAAATATAATTGTTCTTCTGAATTAGCGATTTCAATCATTTACCACTGTATTTCATAAACAAGTCACTTGCAAGATTCAAAATATATATGTTAAAATGTCTAAATGTTGAAAACAGAAATGTTTAATAATGAAAGTATCACTATTTATCAAATAAAGTACCAACATAAAATTCAAGAGGTAACACTTTTTATATCATATTGTACTTACTTTTTTTTTTCTTATGTGGACACGTACGACTATTGTGACCTGCAACTTTGCCACAAGATTTACATTTCTTTGCTTGGTCGCCCTTTGCTCTTCTTCATCTTCAGTATCCTTTTGTTTTCGATCTTTTTCTTTCCTCTTGCCTTTGTTTGAAGTTTGTTTAGGGTTTTGAATTGTAATTGTTTTAGGAGCTTCACAACCCAAAAACTTTTCTAACTATTGACGTTTTGTCTTCTCAACCCCACGATTCATTTTTGCTAAAAGCTCAGCTGAATACAACTTCATTTTGCGCAAAAGTTCAATGAAATCATCCTCATCATGTTCTGCCAAACTAATGCATCGATGTACCTCATTCCAAACATCTCCTAAAACCCCTTTTCTAGATTCCATAGCATTATTACCATCCAATAATGTGCCATCAATATCATAGACAGGTGTTTTGCTAGCATCTTTTGTCCACCTTTTCAATATGTAAGGTTTTGGTATATATTTAACGCCTTTTGCATGCAAAACCCATAATGCATGCTTACATAAGACTCCTACTCTTTTGAATAACTTTCAAGAGCAATCAACATACAATGTTTGTGCATCATACACAACTTCAAATATTGTCCCAGTGTTGAAATGTACCACACGATACACATCCTTGCCATCTCTAACGAAATTCTTTTCAAAACCACACTCATCGCGTGCACTAAGAATTTGTTCTTGAAAATCCTTAAAACAACATCTGTGTAGACACTAGAAGCATGTTTCTCAAGAGGGATGCGAGTCTCCAAAGGTGCAGAATATAACTTGCATTTACTATCTAGTGTCTGCATCATATAACGTTGAACATCCATCGCACTTTGAAACCTCATTTGGAGTTCAACTAATGTAAGAATTTTGTTCACAAAGTAATTGAAAAAATTGTTCTCACTTTTCGACCCAGATATTGTTCTAAGCAAACCACCCATATAAAGATCTCTAAAATATGCGGGCACCCACATTTCTCTAATATCATACATACTATTCAACCAGTCATTATTTCTTAATTAGCATGCTCGTAATCCGACATCATTTTTGACCACTGATCTTCAAATTCATGGGGCTCATTATCCCTATTATATACAAGTCTATTAATTCTTCTTAAAAACTCATCATCATTACGTAACTCAATAGAAACTTTATCAGTTAGTTTCTTCATTGTATGACAAAAACAGGAATTTATGAATAGACTTGTCAAAACCATTAGGTAGAGCAATTTTTATGGCTGGATCTTGGTCTGTTATAATGGAATCTGGTTGTTTTCCATCCATTGCCCTCAAAAAATATTCAAATAATCAAGTATAAGAAGGTACATCTTCCCTACTAATAAGACCGACAGCAAAAGTAACACATTTTTTGTGATGGTCAATACCCATGAAAGGAACAAAAATTTGATTATACTTGTTAGTACCATAAGTAGCATCCACAGATATTGAATCACCAAACAATGAATAGTTTCTCCTACTAATACCATCTGCCCAAATTGCCTTTGATAGACATTTTGTATCATCAATCTCAAAATCAAAAAAAAAAAAAAAAAAAAAAACTAGGTGAAATTTCTTTCTTCTTAACAAACATTTCCACAAACATTTGCCCATCAGATTCATTAATAAAACACTTTAAATCCCTATAAAAGTTTTTATAGTTATCAAGTGAAGCACCTACTTTTAAATAACTTCCTACTTCTTCTTTCCACATCCTATATGAACTTGTTGGACCTCTATTCAAGTTCAAATTTTTCATAATGTATCTTTTTTCTCCCCTGTTTAAACTAGATGACCCTTTTAAATGTTGCCTAGAAATAGGTGAGGCAAGAATGTGGCTATGGGCTTCAATAAACATAAAAACCCAATATTTACCCTCTTTAGTCCTTTGAAAAACAATTTTAGAATAACAATCTTCACGAGTTACAAGCCTTCTTCTCAATGCACCTAATTTCTCTTCCCTCATCCCTTGTTTATTACACAAATAGTATATAGATGTAACAACACCTTTATAGACTTTCTTAGTCCCTGATCTAATGTCAAAACCACAAGCCTTAGCATATGTTTCATAGAATTTCACCCCTTCTTCTAATGAATCAAAAGTCATATGCAATACTGGTATCAGATTTTTCTCACAATGAGGGATGAACTGTTTACGATTAAGATTATGAGTAGGTGTACCCTGAAGCACAATACCAGCAACATTGTTTTCAACTGAAAGTAACACATTTTCAACATAAAGTAATACATTTCCAACACAAATTAACACCAAAATGTATTATTATCGTCATAAATAAACATACATATAAATGTTCACTTAAAGAAGGTACGATATTACGGTGATTAGTAGGTTCAAAAGGACTCATAGAAGATGGTGGATCATTATTATCTTGCAATGCAACCTAAAACAAAAAGTAAGATATTTTGGTGAAAAAATCGCCAACTTTCCTAGCCAAAAGTAACACTGTTTATCACATTAAAATGTATTATTGATAAATAAAGGCTTACCATGAGTTGACTTAAAGAATTTGCATCGTTTTGACCAAGGTTAGAAGTGGTTGTAAAAGTTACAATTTGTAAGGGTTCCATATGCTCAGTTAAAGAAGGTCCAGTCATATCATTATTATCTTGCAATGCAACCTGAAACAAAAAGTACGATATTTTTGTGAAAAAATCATCACATTTCCTACCCAAAAGTAACACTATGCATATACTTTATTGCGTATTATTGATAAATAGAGGCTTACCATGAGTTGACTTGAAGAATTTGCATTTTTATCACCAAGGTTAGTAGTGGTTGTAAAAGTCACAGTTTGTAAGGGTTCCATATGCTCAGTTAAAGATGTTCCATCCTTATCATTATTATCTTGCAATGCAACCTAAAGCAAAAATAAGACATTTTGTGTAAAAATCATCACATTTACTGCCAAAAAGTAACACTGTGTGTATAGTTTATTGCGTATTATTGATAAATAGAGGCTTACTATGAGTTGAGTTGAAGAATTTGCATTGTTATCACTAAGGTTAGTAGTGGTTGTAAATGTCACAGTTAGTAAGGATTCCATATGTTCAGTTGAGCCGTTAATTTCTTCAATTTCACCCTAAAACATAATCCGTAACACAAATTTAACCAAAAAGCAACACCTTTTATTGAAAAAGGAAAACAATTCTTTGGTAAAGGTAATACTATTCTTACAATCATACAATATAAGCAAAACAAAAATCAAAGCACTATAAAGTCCATAAAAATGAAAGCACTACAATAATACACTATAATACATTATTCCTACAATAATACCAGTTAAATATAGATGAATAAGAAACCATAAATTGCAGACCATAATACCAGTTAGAAATTGATACAAACATTTCAATGAAATCGATGAGAATAATAGACCTTAAATCGATGAGAATACAGCAAAATGGATGAAACTAAGCATAAAGTAACCATAAATTGATACTAAACATAATCAAAACCCTCTGAAATGTTGGAATTCCGAAATCGCCTCAGGTCGAATCGAGAAAAATCGCAACTTTAATGAAATCGCAAAATGTTGAAATCGCAGCTCAAAACCCGCAGGTAAAATGAAATTGATACTAACCATAATATATATATACACTTAACCCTAGTTAACCCAAATTTTCCCTATTTAACCCTATTTAATCTTCATATTATTTAATTATTCAAATTATGTATATTTTAACTAATTAACGAACTACATACATAATTAATTAAACTACATTCATACATAAGTAAACTACATACGTAAATAATTAACAAACTACATACATAAGTAAATAAAATACACATATATCAAAATAATAAAAAAAACTAACTATAACATTAACTTGAAAAAAAAATGTACAACTTAAAAATTAAACAACTATAAGAACTTAAATTAAGTACTTGAAGAACTTAATTAACAAGCTAATTATTACATTAAATATATAAACACATAAAATATCAAACAAAATCAAAATGAAAATTATACCTTGAATTTTCATGGGTTGGGATATGTTTGTCTATAATTGGGTTGTGTAACCTGTACAATGTAAAACAAAAGCAAAATTAGTATAAAAAAAATAAGCCCTAAAACACAATGAAGCTTGAACAACTTAAAATAAACTTTAAAAAATTATACTTTGAAGAAGAACAATAACTAAGCCCTAATTTCGTGGGTTGAATAAGAACAAGAACTTGATTTTCGTGGGTTGGAGAACTTGTAGAAGTCAACAATAGGAGAATTTTCGTAGGGTGAACAAGGAGAACTTGAAGATCATGAAGAACGAACAAGAGGAAGCAGAAGAAGCAGAATGTTCGTGTGGGTTGAATAAAACAGCAGTATGTTCGTGTAGGTTGAAGTAGCAGTATTGAAGAAGATGCAGCAGCAGTTTCGTGGGTTTTTGTTAACGTTGTAAATGAAACAGTATGCATGAAAGAAGACGATTATAAGGCGCATTATATGCTGTAGTTTCTTAAGAACCGCAGGATATAATCTTCCTTTTTTTTCCATATTTTTTTAATTAATTTTATGTTGCGTCTTCTAGAAATCGTAGCATATGTTTCGCAGCAAATGGACATTTTTCCACTAGTGAAAACAAGAAAAGTATCAATACAAATATAGACAATGAACTACAATTAGGAACTTTACAAAAGACCTGATGTGTCTTTTCTTGATTGCACATGAGGTGTTCCTTGATCACATAGATAACCCTCATGACCCGAGTCACTACTTTAACTAAGGCTTGGTTAATTAGGAATTTAGAAATGTATTTTAGGAGTACTTTATAGTAGCTAAAAGTAAAGTTTTCATTTTAAATAACTTCCTTGAATTTTACTTCATTAAAATAACATTTGAAATTGTACTTTGCAGTAGCTAAAAGTAAAATTTTTGTCATGGTATCACTTACCCAACTTATTTATCTATTTAAATTACTAATGTCATTTTACCTTGATGACCTTTGACCTTCTGGATTGACCTTGACTTTTAGTCAATGGGTCTTTCTGGAATCTCCTATCTTTTCAATTGGCCCATAAACAAATAACCCATACAAAGCCCTAACTCCTTCCAGACAAATAACCTCCTATTTGACCTAACTTCCCACTCCCCCTCAATGCCTAGTTATCCTTCTTCCATGGATAACAACTGCCCATTGCTCCCATGATCTTCAACCTCTTCTCTCTGAAGTAACTTCCTCCTTCACCATTATAAATAGGGACAACCATCAGAGAGGAAGGGGGACATCTGAAAAATAATCCTCTTAAGTGTCCCTACTCATACTCCATTTCATTAGCCTATCAAAAATCCAGCAATATCAACCCCGAAATCTTCTTGCATTCAGTTTATAGTCATCTACTCAATAATCTTTTTTCAACGTTCTAACTTGAGCGTCGGAGGGGTTTTTCGGGAGATCACCCCCCGGACAAGGCTAACGTGTTGTTTTGCAGAAATTCAAGTCGCTTCCTTCCACGAATCGCTGCTCTTGATAACACTTCTACTAGCGGTATTTCAAGTGTTTCCCATTTCCTCGTTTCATCACCGAAACAGTTTGGCGCCGTCTGTGGGGATAGAATAAGAAGTCATGGCCCCTAAAAAAAATCCGACTCAAACCGCCACCGTGCACAGCACAGATACAAACACTTCCGCAGGTCACGCTAATAATCAAGCCGTGACTCGTCGTGATCTGGACATGCTAGCACGAAACCTTACTGCCGCTTTCTCTGAACAACTCCGCGCCGTCATAAACAATACTCCTACTCAACAACGAGTGTTAGAAGACATGGCGGACCAAATAAAAAACTTGCAGGAACGAATCGAACCCCATCAAGAGATACCAAAGTCTCATGAATCTCAAGATGGGAATTCGAGGACTTCCCACTCCAGTAGGCGCAATAGGAAGAGGCGGGAGAGATCCAGAACCTACCCGAGTCTCGGCAAGACAGATCCGCGAGATGGCGAATCTAAAACCGCCTCTAAAGATGCCCGCACCTTCCTAGAGAGCAAGAAACAAAAGACGTCTGAAAGCGTCCAATCACTGGTGGATAAAAGGAGGGAAGAAAGAAAGCAAGCCCAAGCTGCGGAATCTAGCCGCCACATTACTATGCCGCGGAATGAGGCCGGCAAAAGTAGCCTTCCTGAAAATCTCATACCAATAATCTCTCCACTGGCTCCGGAGATACTAAATACTGCCAACAACGGGAAAATAAAGATCCCAAACATGGCGACCTTCGATGAGACATCCTGCCCATAGGAACACCTGATGGCCTACAAAAACCTAATGCTGCTGTATACCACTGACCCGTCATTGTGGTGCAAATTCTTCCCAACTACTCTTACGGGAGTAGCGATGACGTGGTATACCTCTCTTCCAGGAGGAAATATCCACAACTTTGCCCAATTGGAAGGCAAGTTCCTGGGTCATTTTGTAGCATCAAAAAGACAGGAAAAATCAAAATTCCATCTTCTCAACATCACGCAATTGGAAGGAGAGTCCATATCATCCTATCTAAAAAAGTTTCATGAGGCGGTACTGGAAGTAACTGATTTGGAATAATTGGTTGCATTAAACGCCCTGATCAACGGAATGAAGGCCCAACGGCTGAAGTTCCAGTTGGTCGAAAGTCAAGTAAAGACGTACGCGGAGGCCATGAAGCAATGCCAAAGCTATGTCACGGCCTCCGAAATATGTCAGGCCCATGATCCTAAAAAACGGAGGTCGGATAAGAAGGATCCCACCAATCATCCCTCAAGGAGCAGAGAGGAACAGTCATCAAGGAGGGAAAGAAACTAAATGCCGCATCGTCCAGAACCCCCGTCAGATATGGGGCCCCCACGATATCGACACGTATATGTCACCGAAGGGGAGCCCAGGACGCAAAATCTGTTAGATGGAGGCAATGATCCGCTGTTCAACCGGAACAGGAAGGACATATTCTTCGCCATCAGGGATATATTGCCAACTCCACCTCCTACTACCACCCCCTCTGATAGGCGCAACTATAATCTGTGGTGTGATTACCACAAAGAGCACGGCCACACTTTGGCCCAATGCCGCGAACTCAAACGTATCCTACATCAATTGGCCGATGAGGGAAAGTTGTCCAGATTCAGCAACTGGAAGGACTACGATGCTGGAAGAGAAGTAGAAAAGAGGCTATGAAATTAGAGACGCCGATCCCCCAAAAGGGATGAGGCATGGCGCGAAAGTTCCAACACTTAAGGAACTATCAACATCATTTTCGGAGGATTCACTGAAGAATATCCTACCCTTCGCGCTGCAAGAAATAGTGTCCACACTCTGCTAAAAGGGCCCCCGAAAGCCTCATCAAGTAGACCGATCATGAGGTTCGATACCATGACCTCCCAAACTCTGCAACAACCCCATAGTGACCCTCTGGTGGTCACCCTCAAAATTGGGCAAATGAAAGTCAAGAGGGTACTCGTGGATACTGGGAGCACGGTTGATCTCTTAACAATGGAGTGCTTGAGAAAAATGAAGTTCGAAGAAAAGCACTTACAACCCCTCGACAAACCACTGATTGGGTTTGGAGGAAGTTAAGTCATTCCACTAGGCATGATCATTCTCCCTGTGCGGGTAGGGGAAAGAAATGAAAGCAGAACCATACACATACGATTCACGGTGGTGGATCTCACCTTTCCCTACAACGCTATCATAGGGCTTCCGCTCATCAACAAAATCAAAGTCGCGATCTTCCCTCATCAACTCTTGCTACAATTCGAGCGGGACGATGGACAAGTGGGTATCCTCAAAGGGGATCAGGTGACGGCACGCCAATGCCTCATCAACACCTTAAAACGAGGAGCTTCCATCACCCCCTCCAAAAGGGAAAGGGAAGAAGAATCCCCTACTGTCATGAGCGTGTATCTGGAGAACCCCAACACGCAAGAAAGGCCTCGCCCCGTAGAACGATACGAGGAGGTGGACATGTTCGGAGGTTAACGCATCAAAATAGGGAAGGACCTCCCTGGCTCGGCGAGGCAAGATATCGTGGCCACCCTTACTGAGTTCCGTGACGTCTTTGCTTTTTCCACGGAAGAAATGCCTGGCATCCCTACAAGTTTCATGTGCCATAAGCTTGATATAAAACCAGGCTACAAATCCGTGAAGCAAAAGCTGCGACATCAAGGAAGAGAGCGGATAGAGACCTCTCGAGAAGAAGTGGAGAAATTGCTGAGAGCTGGATTCATCAAAGAATGTAAGTACTCCGATTGGCTCTCAAACGTTGTCCTCGTGAAAAAATCGAACGGCAAATGGAGGATGTGCGTTGACTTCACGGATCTGAATAAGGCGTGCCCCAAGGACGATTATTCTCTTCCTAAAATAGATCGTTTGGTAGATTCCACGGCAAGCCACGCTCTACTGAGTTTCATGGATGCTAACGCCGGCTACCACCAGATTCCCTTGGCCATAGAAGACCAGCCACATACGGCCTTCATTACGAATGCCGGAGTATACTGCTACAAAGTTATGCCCTTCGGGCTAAAGAATGCTGGAGCAACTTACCAGAGAATGGTCAATAAGGTCTTCCAATCTCAGATAGGCCGAAACTTGGAAGTATACGTGGACGATATGATCACAAAAAGCAAGCAGGCGTCCCAACATGCCGCGGACTTACGCTAAACGTTCAACACCCTCCGGAAACATCAAATGAGACTCAACCCTGAAAAGTGCGTGTTTGGAGTCACCGGTGGGAAATGCCTTGGTTTCCTTGTTGACGAAAGAGGAATAGAAGCCAACCCCGACAAGATACAGGCAATCTGAAACATGAAGTCCCCGGGTTCCGTAAAAAAAGTTCAAAAGCTAAAAGGATGCATAGCTGCCTTGGGAATGTTTCTATCAAAGTCCGCGGACAGATGTTCGCCCTTCTTCAAAACCCTCAAGCAAAGCAAGTTCGAATGGACAAGAGAAGCCGAAGAATCCTTCCAGCTGTTGAAAGAGCACTTGTCCTCTTTGCTAAAACTGGTTTCGCCATACAATGGGGAAAAGCTGGTCTTATACGTCTCGGTCTTCGAATACTCTCTGTCAGGAGTACTGATCGCTGAAAGAGAAAAGAAGCAATTCCCCGTATATTATGTGAGTCACGCCTTTCGAGGATCTGAGGGAAACTACAGCGAAGTGGAAAAGGTCTTATTTGCAATCGTCATGGCGAGCAGAAAACTGAAACCATACTTCCAATCCCACCAGATCATCGTCAGATCCAGCCAACCTGTGAAAAAGATTCTGGAAGGAAAAAACAAATCAAGCCGCGTCACTGATTGGGCTAATCAACTTGCAGATTTCGGCATCGAATACGAACCACGAACAGCGATCAAAGCACAAGCTTGGGCTGACTTCGTCGCCGAAAGCACTATCCACCAACATCCTGAACCTAATCAAGAACGGAAGTTGTATGTGGATGGATCCTCGACACAATCAGCAAGCGGAGCTGGGCTGCTGATCATGTCTTCCGCCGGGGTCCGTATGGAAAGAGCTATTAGATTCGAGTTCGCGGCCTCGAACAATGAGGCAGAATACGAAGCATTACTCATGGGGCTCAAAATTTTCCATGAAGCAGGAGCGAAAGTATTGTCCACTTTTTCTGACTCCCAGCTGATAGTCGGACAAGTGAATAGAGAATTCGAGGCCAAAGATGATGGCATGAAGATGTACTTGCAACAAGTAAAAGAATTTGCCAACAAATTCGACAAATTCACATTGGTCCATATCCCAAGATCTCAAAACGCACAAGCCGATTCCCTGGCAAAACTCGTCAGCTCAACTTAGACATCCGCGGCTCGCGATATTATCTGGGAAGTTCTTCCGAACCCTAGTATCAACCTCATGGTTAACACCATGATAGATCAGAAATGTGGACGGAGCCGTACATCAAATTTTTGCAAAATCAGACGCTCCCACATGACGAGAATCAGGCCAAAGTGTTTAAAAAGAAGGCCAGATGGTTCGAGCTCCACGAAGGCACGCTCTATAAAAAATCATATACCCATCCCCTTTTAAAGTGTGTTTCTCCTGAAGAAGGAAACTACATCCTTCGCGAAATACATGAAGGAGGATGCGGTATACATCACGAAGTACGAACTGTCATAGGCAAAGTCTTAAGAAGTGGATATTATTGGCCCTCTCTCAGAAAAGACGCGGAAACCTTGGTCAAGCGATGTCCCGAATGCCAATACCACTCAAAGATAGGAAGGAAGCCCTCTAACTACTTGTCCGTCATGCAAGCCGTCTTGCCTTTCGATAAGTGGGGTATAGACCTCCTTGGCCCCTTCCCGCCTGCAAAGGGGCAACGTAAATTCATTATAGTGGCCATTGATTATTTCACTAAGTACGTAGAAGCAGAGGCCCTCAACTCCATCACAGACAAACAAGTCTGTCAATTCATATGGCGAAACATCATCACAAGATACGGCATTCCTCGTGTGATCATTACTGACAATGGGAGACAATTCGTCAGTAAGAACACAATACAATACTGCGACAGATTTGGCATTCAAATCCGATTCAGTTCCGTATCTCGCCCACAAACAAATGGGCAAGTTGAATCAGCAAACAAGGAGATCCTGAACGGCATCAAAAAGAAAATAGAGGGGGTTAAAGGCATTTGGGACGAAGAACTACCTGGCATCCTATGGGCAAGCCGAACAACCGTCAAAGAAGCAACGGGGCATACTCCATTCTCTCTGGTATATGGGTCCGAAGCAGTGCTTCCAATAGAAATAGGCATACCCTCCACGAGGGTTACCTACTACTCACACGACGAGAATGAACAAAGGAAAAGGCAGAACTTGGATCTGCTTCCAGAAACACGGGGGAATGCATTATTAAGGTCCATGGCTCAGAAACAAAAGATGATTCGTAGCTTCAACCGACTCGTCAAAACTAAACACATTCATGTTGGGGACTTCGTCCTACGCAAAGTCGAAGCCACGGGGAAAACCGTAGATAAAGGAAAGCTTGGAGCCAACTGGGATGGTCCGTTCAAAATCGTCCGTGTCATCAAACCTGGAACATTCGAGCTGGAAGACATGCAAGGAAAGAAGCTATCCCGCCCATGGAATGGAGATCACCTGAAAAAGTACTTCATTTAATAAGATTCGCAAGAGGCCAGTCTGATAATTAATGTCATCATAATCACAAGTTCATCCCGCGGCATGAATCGCGTTGTCATTACATTTTTCAAATAACAGAGATTTCGTTTTTTCAGAATTATCCGGCTCTAACAAGTATTTAGTTATATTTCACTTCCTCCAGTAATATTGCAAAGCTTATTAAATTCAGTTACGTCTATAAGTCGGACCCCTTAAGAGGGGTCCCATATTCAAATTAATTCTAAGTCACCACGAATTAGTGACATCCACAAGTCGGACCCAAAAAGAGGGGTCAAATATCGAAAAATTATTCAAGTAAAAATCTCTGGCATTCAAGTAACATCCATAAATCGGACCCCTAGATTGGGGTCCTAAGTTCATAATTATTCTACGTAAAAATTTCGCTTGTTTCCTGGCCGTGACATCGACAAGTCGGACCCTTATATTGGGGTCCCAAGTTCAAAATTATTCCAAGTAAATTTTGCTTGATATCTCCCGTTCGTGACATCGATAAGTCAGACCCTTAGAATGGGTTCCTAAGTCCAGAATTAGTCTAAGTAAAAATCACCCGGCCGTGATATTGATAAGTCGGACCCTTAAAATGGGGTCCCAAGATCAAAGTTATTCTAAGTAAAATTTCGCTTATCGTCTCTTGTCCGTAACATCGACAAGTCGGACCCTTAGATCGGGGTCCCAAGTTAAAAATTAGTCCAACTAAATTTCAATTGAACCCGACCGTGGCATCGATAAGTCGGACGCCAAGAATGGGGTCCCAAGACCAAAATTGTTCAGTTAAATTTTGAACGCGTCACTCCCCGCTCTTTGGGAAAAAGAGTCCGCGGACTGAGAGTTAATATAAGGAAGTACAAAATTTTGGAAATATTAAGATTGAAAGAGGCATCAATGTTGGACGTATCGTTCAAAAACCTATATACATATAATTCAATTCGAATTACAAAAATCGGTCAAAAATGTCAAGTTGAAATTACAATTACAAAACAAAATTAAACATCTTCTAAAAAGGCATCGACGTCCCCCTCTGTGCCCTGGGCCGGCAACTGAGGAGACCCGGCCGCCCCCTCGTCAAGACTTGGAGTGAAGCTCACAAAATCTTCAATATTGAACGGCTCCACTTCAATCTCGGACAGCTCCTTGGACAAGCCCTGGAGGTTGCTTCCTTCATCAATAAGGAGATTTGACAGATCCAAGCACAAACTCTCCAGCTGGGAAAGCGCCAAGTTCTCGGGGATACCCGAGACCGAAGGAGGGGAGAGAGTTAACTTATCCAGATCAAGGCATAGAGCCTCCTTTTCGGCCGCAACATCAACTCTCTCCGACCAGGCCCTCGCCTCTTCCACATCCCAGTTAGGGTCCACCAGTACCTCCGACTCCCGTTCCAAAATCGGAGCTAGGTTGGCCAAAGCTTCGTCCCCCTTGTGATTTGCCTTTTGTTTGAGGGAATCGAAGTCAACGCCTAACTCCGCGGCAGCCAGACGGTACCTCTCTTCAGTAATCGTGGAACCCGTACCCACCATCTCTGCTGTCAGATCCCCCAAGAAACTTGACGCCTCCGGCTCGTCCGAAGTCAGCCAGTCCCTAGCTATCCGGATAGCAAAGTCTTGAATTTGGCCGAGTCAGCCGACACTTGTTTCAAGAGACACTGGTTCTCATGAACCAGTTTGGCATGAATGTCCATTAAGTGACTGACTTCGTGGCCGAGGGTTGCCGATTTGTTGGAAACCGCGTCCAGACTCCCAACGGTCTCCTCCAGTTGTATTCTCGCCCTCTCCCGCCACTGTTTAGTCCTGACTAAACGCTCCTTCAGCTCAGAGCATTTAGCCAGTTTTTCCTTTAGGCACGGCAGTTCTTCTCGGAGCTTTTGGAGCTCCTTATCCTGCTCATCGCAGTGGGAGGATAGGGCGGCCAGCGTCTCCCTGTCAGCGGCACTTTGGCGACTGAGGTTGAGCTCAAAAGACAACCTCAGAAAAGCCTGCAAAAAGAATAAGTTAAAATCCAAGCATAGTTAACTTAAGAAGATAAAAATGGAAGGACGTTACCTCAGCCGCGGAAACTTGAAGTTGACGCACCCTATCAGTGGGGGACAGGGACTCCAAGAGGTCGACATCCACTTGGCTGATCAAGTGGGATGTCGCCCTATTGAATCGGGTAATCATACCCTTATGCCCCAAATTAGTAAAAGGGGTGTCGTGTCGGAAAGGAAGAACCTCCCGACGACGGTACACCTCTTCCACCTTTGCCCTGGGAGCCACGGCCGATTCCCCCACCTTCTCTTTGCCCCGGCTCAGGACAGGGGACGCCTCGGCTTGAGGTGAAGCCACCTCCTCCTCCACCGACCTCATTTGCAGAGGTATGGCCGTCATTATCGTTCCCGCAGAGGCCTTCTTCGAGGCACTCTCCTCATGGGAGGAAGAGACTCTCTTTCTCTTCCTCTCTCTCTTCTTCGATTCCCTCTTCTTAGAAGGGATTACCCTCTGAGAGTCATCGGGAATGTGGACTCGTCTCCTCTCCTCAAGGAGCCGGAGAGCCTCCTCTTCGCAGGGGATTTCGTCCAGCCCTTTCTCCACCGTTGTCGAGTCCTACAAGAGAAAAAGTTAGAAGAAATCAAAGAAATATCTCATAGTTCGGAAAATATGTATGTATTTATACCTTTGGAGTAAGAGGCAGGGGTTTTTCCGCGGGCCGTTGGATGGCCCCTTGAGCAAATCTCATAACGCTAAATTTCTTCATGAGTTCCGGATTTTTTGCTCGTAAATTTTCCTTGGCTATCCCTGAAAAAATCAAGAGTTAGAAACAAGTAAACATACCAGAAAAAAGGGAAGGAAGAAATCCGACGACTCTTACTCCGATCGATAGCCAAGCCGATGCCGAATGCTGAGAGGAGGTTCACATTCTCCAGCTCAGGACGACCCGGTATCCAGTTGAGTTGGACGTTCATGGGTTTCCTCCCCAATTGAACGTCCATCTTTGCATACTAAATGATCACCGCATCATTAAAAGAACACTGCGGGATCCCGTTATTAATACCCGAAAGGTTGGGTTTGATGTCGAAGGAGGTCTTAATATTCCACCCTTCTGAATTGTATAGGTAAGCAAACTTCATCCTATACCCCTTTTGGTTATCAGGGAGGTCGTGGACTATCTTCAGTCCACGATGGTGGGTGAAAGTTACCCAGCCACAGCCGTATGATTGAGAATTACATAGGTGGGCTCTAAATATATACCTAAATGCGGTAAGTGTTGGTGGCACGGCCAAAACTTTACATAAGATCAAAAATGCCACCATACAACCCCAGGCGTTAAGATATAATTCGGGGACTGAAACATTCAAAAACTCTAACACCTCCCTAAAAAATGGGTGAAGAGAAAACCTAAGTCCTAACTCAAAAGAAGGAAAATATACAGCTATACAGTGTGGGGGAGGAAACCTAACGGTGTCATAATTCCCCGGGGTAATAATATTGATGTCATCTTTCAAACCCCATTTCTGAGAGATGGCCTCCCGACGCTTGTCTAGGTCTCTCTTGGTTTGTAAATCTATGAAATAGTTAAGGGGACCGCTGCTTGGAATGTAGAATGGAGGAGGAACCAGCGCTGCGCTCTCCCTTCCAGAAGATTCGGCTGATCCTTCAATGTTTTCAATATCTACATACAATAACCCTTCTAGGTCAGGATTTATTCGCGGCAAGTAATTGGGAAAGAAAGCAACGCTCACTTCCCAAGGAGCAGTTTTCATTATCTCCGGAGGGTATACAGGGGACACAGACGACTTATCCCCGGCCTTTATTTGTTCATAATGAGGGGTGATTCTCACCGTACTACTATCGTCCGAATCATTCATTAACAACCCCTCTTTATTAAAGCGTCTACGTGCTACCAAAAGGATTTCCGTCGGGTTAGTCGAGTTAATGTCGAAGTTAGCTATTATCTCATGAGTAGTCGCGACATCCATATTAACAATAGTCATAAAACAGTAGGCGAAACTTGTGAAGGATAAGGGCTAATTTCATGTAATTAATTCGAAACTTTAAACATTCAAGAACACGATGAACAATCTGAAGAACAGTTTGAAGAATAATTTGAAGAAATTCAAGAATTTGAAGAAAGATTTGAATACCTTGAAACTATTTTGAAGATTTGTCAGAAGCTTGATGAAGTTCTGTCAGAATCCTTGAAGATCTTCGAGAGATTTGTCAGAAGTTTGAAGGAGGGTTGAAGATTGTCAGAGCATCTCTCTCTACTTTCTCTTTCTAACGATTTGAAGAATTGAGGGAGTTAATGAGAGTTGGGTGAGAAGGAACTGTTCCAAAAACCCTATTTATTGCAGCAATAAATGCTCAGACATCGAACCTAAACATCCCGTGAACGAAGAGTGGAGTCCCAAACTTAAACCGGGGAGTCTATAAGTCGGACTCCCAATAAGGGGGGAAACGTCAAAAGATTTGTCTAAGTGTTCCTATCTTTATCCGTGAGGTCGACTAGTCGGACCCAAAATAAAGGGGAAATATCGAAAAATTTTCTATGTACCAGACCTTAATTGTGACTGGGGAGTCGATAAGTCGGACCCCCATTGTGGGAGAATGTCAACAAATTCTCCAAGTTATAAAATTTTCTATTGAAGCCGTAGGGTCGATAAGTCGGACCCTGAATTACACCCCAGGACAAATAAAAATTATTCCAAGTATTGGGATGTCTGTATGGTCGATAAGTCGGACCCCCAGGTGCCTCTAGTTAGGGTGCAAAAATTCCAAGTATGGGAGAAATTCTTCCATTTTTTCCGTATCATCCAAGGCTCGGAATTACATAATCTTTCCGCGTCCTAGAAGAAAAAGGGGAGGGGGGGGGGGGGGGGGGGGGCGTGTTAGAACGAAGAAAGTGATTCCAAGTCTTTTTATCTTCCCGCAATATCTATAAGTCGGACTCCCTTGAGTACCTCAGTGAAGAATAAAAATCTAAGTATATATTTAAGACGCGTCTTCAATACATTTGACTCATTTGACTGGCGAGTCAACTCATTCATGCCGCGGTATTATACCTTCCCTTGACCCCACGGCTTATAGCACGGCAATAAAAAGGAAGATAGTTCAGACCAAACCGACATCTTGTCCGTAAAGTCTATAAGTCGGACTCGCTTTGATGGTGATCTCGTTCAAAAATATCCAAGTCCCTGAAGACCCGTACGGTCGACAAGTCGGACCCCCCTTGAGGGCTATCTTGTTCCAAAATATTCTAAGTATTGGGGCTTCCGCGGCATCAATGAAGCGTGAACCAGGATCCAACCTCGGCATCTATTCTCCTGCTGCTAAAATAGTATAGACGAATAGAGATACTCCACGGCATGTTTCAAGCCGCGGCATGTCTGACGTTATTTATTTTTCTTGAAGCATCTCCCGCGGTTATTTTGAAAAGGCTATAACTTCTTCGTTACAACTCGGAATTCGGCATGTGAACAGTCGATTTAAAGCTTACGAATCCAATTTTCGAGATCCTCCAAAAGATCTGCCTAATGACGATCACCATTTTCGCACAAAGAAAGATATTTCGATTCATCAAGGTTGTCTTTCTTCTATCATCCTTCGTGCGTGGGGCTAAATGTCATGGTATCACTTACCCAACTTATTTATCTATTTAAATTACTAATGTCATTTTACCTTGATGACCTTTGACCTTCTGGATTGACCTTGACTTTTAGTCAATGGGTCTTTCTGGAATCTCCTATCTTTTCAATTGGCACATAAACAAATTACCCATACAAAGCCCTAACTCCTTCAAGATAAATAACCTCCTATTTGACCTAACTTCCCACTCCCCCTCAATGCCTAGTTATCCTTCTTCCATGGATAACAACTGCCCATTGCTCCCATGATCTTCAACCTCTTCTCTCTGAAGTAACTTCCTCCTTCACCATTATAAATAGGGACAACCATCAGAGAGGAGGGGGGACATCTGAAAAATAATCCTCTTAAGTGTCCCTACTCATACTCCATTTCATTAGCCTATCCAAAATCCAGCAATATCAACCCCGAAATCTTCTTGCATTCAGTTTATAGTCATCTACTCAATAATCTTATTTCAACGTTCTAACTTGAGCGTCGGAGGGGTTTTTCCGGGAGATCACCCCCCGGACAAGGCTAACGTGTTGTTTTGCAGGAATTCAAGTCGCTTCCTTCCACGAATCGCCGCTCTTGATAACACTTCTACTAGCGGTATTTCAAGTGTTTCCCACTTCCTCGTTTCATCACCAAAACAATTTTCATTATAGATAATTTCGTTGAATTTTACTTTATTAAAAAAACATTTAAATTTTCAATTAAAAATTTTGTTCTAATAGAAGAAGAGGTCCTAAAAATAGTTAAAAATATATATATTATTTGAGTTTAAAAGAAGTTTGGACTAGAATGTTTTTATTTAGGATTTTCAATGAATTTTAATTTACTTTTAGGCTAATTAATGATAAAATGTGAAATAGTAAAATATGAAATAATTACTAAATGAAGTTATCTTAAGTTGAAAATTTTAATGAACTCCCTATATGGGGCAGTAGGTATAAGCTTTGATTCTTGGATAAATTTTTAAGACCATCTATGGACCTTTGCAAAGTTTTTAGTTTAATAATAAATCAGTAAATCATAAAATGGTGAAATTGGAAATAAATACTATGGACTTTAATTTTGTTTATATATCTGTTTATGGCTATGATAGATTCGTTTTACTATTTTATTTAGTTATTTAATAACTTTATAGACGATAAAATAAAACTCATTTCATTTATATTTTGGACCCTTAATAACATCTTAGAATAATTTTCATGGATATGATAGATTTGTTTTACTATTTTACTTGGTTATTTCATAAAATGCGTTGTTAAATATTTAGAAGTATTATTCTTGACTTTTATGATTATTTATGGCCTTGTAAGGAACTTATATTACCCCTGAAACCTTGTCATTGTTTGTGAAATTTTATTTATTGACAATTTCTTAATACTGAGTTAACAAATATGTTGACTTTTTCTAAAAAGAGTGTTGGCTTCGAATTTGACTACACTAGAACTGACATATAACAATGAGAAATAAATAACATGGAGTTTTATTTGAACTTAGGTGTACCTGGATGAATGACTCTGATTGTAAGGACATGTCAAACTACGGAATAACGTGTAATTTAGCACCCGTGTTCCTCGGCACGTTGAAATGAGGGGTTAGATAGGGGGTCAGAGAGAGTCCCATCCTGTAGAAGGTCAAGCATAAAATTGGAGTAGTGGCAGCTCCCATCACAGTTATAGTTAAGAATATGATCATCCTTTAGCCAGACCTTTACATATATCAGAAGGTCATTATTATCTTTAAGTGAATGTAGCAAAGATATTTATTTACATTCATGTGATGAATGAGAAAATTATTGGAAGTACTCGAGAAGTGCAAATGAGAAACAAGAACCGATGAACTTAAAATCGAGCCTTGAAATATACTTTTGCGTATCTTATGAATATGTTATAATTGTCATAGTATTATACTGTTGAAGAATTGTACTCGGCTTTACCACTGATCCAATTTATACGGCTATCGTCTGTATTATGGATGACAGTATTTTACAGGAAAATATAGCTTAGGTTTTAATCCAGGCCGCAACATTTATTTTCATTATCGTGGAATTAGTTGAATTTTATTTTACTTGATGACTTTGATGATTATGTGTATTTACGCTTTTATTATGTTTTGAGAAAACATTATGTGTTATTCTTTGAGTTGTAATATTTTAAACTTATGTTTTAAAATGGCTTTAAATTTTAATTGATTTTAGCAGTTCAAAATTTTAGACTTTCGCATAATTTATTGTAAACATTATTAATTGTGTGAATTGTATACTGTGACTTTTGTGCCTGTTGCACATAATGCTACCAAATTAGAACCTCTAATTGTAGTAAACTAAAGATATTTTTTCTAGTTTTTCTTTCTTACAATGAATCAAATTATTACAACATAAGAACAAAAATTACTCTTACAAAATACAAGATAAACTAATGATGGTCAACTTGAATCTAGAGCTTGAGAGTAATTATGATGTAGGATTCTTTGCAGACTAGAAAGAGTTTCGCAATGTGTATTTGAATTTGTATTGGTTGGTTCGTTTCTTGGTGTGTCTTTCATGTGCTTCATACTTTAGATTATATAACCACTTAAAGCTTTACTCCTTAATGGGAACTTCCCTTAATTTGATCTATCGAAGTTTTGAAATAAGCCACTGTATCTTTGTATCCAAGGAAACTTTCCTACAAAACTTGTTAACGTAATAACATAGATAGCAATTTGAATAATCATAATACTTCCTTAGAATTAAATAATAATTGATTTTGGACATAGAAAACGGTATTGGCAAGGATTATGTTGGACCTCTTGAGTTTTGATGATGACTACACTTTAGCAAATATGTGTTTAGAGATTTTGTGCAGGTCGATATCCGATTAATTGTGATCGTTGATAGTACCTATGGCTTAGTTCATGGGAATATACATGTCAAAAGGTTTCAAGAGATGTTAGAAGAGTATATCACGTGGGATGTAAAATGGAGACAGGAAGTCTACTGTTCCCAGGTTTGATGTTCTAGCAAGTTGGAATTTGGAGACAGCGCAGTGTTCCCAAACTGAAGTCAATTTACGTTAGCTAATAAATTCTATCTTTTATTTTTTTAGTTAATGTATTTAAATTAATTGGTTGCATTAGTTTATTAAAGTTAATTGGCAAAAAGAATTTCTAAAATTCCTCACGTGTGGGTTTCAAGATTAATTCCTTATTTTTAGGAGATAAACTTGGATCTACTAAAAAGTAGGAACAGCAGTTAGGTCTTAATTATTTTTGGATTTTCTGAAATATAATAAAAATAATCTTTTCCTAAAAATAGTAAAAATAACCATTTTTTAAGAATTAGTCAAAAGATAACCGTTTTTAGAATTAGTCAAAAGATAACCGTTTTACCAAAACCGTTTTCTAAATATAGCATGAAGTTCCAGCCATTAATTTGGGGAACAGGAATTACTACTGAAGAAACTGCTACTTTAGGGAACAGCGGTTATTAAGGAACAGTGGTTATCAGGGTATAGCGGTTACTGATTGCCTTAACCGTTTGTTTGATTTATTCAAAGGCTGAAGTATTAACCGTTTTGTGATTCATTCAGCATCATTCATTGATCCATGACTAAGGATAATGGGTTGGAATATTTTTCTATTTTTAGAAATTTATTTTATTATAAATAAGCTAACTAGCTCGGTTTTTCAAAAAAAAAAAAAAAAAAAAAAAAACGCATGCTTTGAGAGAAAAATAATTTTTGCGTTTGATTTTGAAATTCTACAAGTAATATTTTGTGTTTTTAAATTGCCAATTAATTCATAATATTTACTTGTGCAACTCTTTGATTTATTTTAGAGAATTTCTATCATTTTTGTAAGGGATTTTGAGAGTTTATGTAATTAGACTCGAGTGAGTCTAAGGGGGAAGTTAGATAGCTTTTAGTGAAGCTAGAGAGGATTAGCTTATTGTAAAGCTAAGTTTGTTGCTTTGAGTAAAGCAATTAGAGAGTGAAGAGTTGGCCTAGTTGTTTCGCTTCGAGTGAAGTAAGGTGTTTATTGTAATTGTAACTAATTGCCTTAAACATAGTGAAGTTGTTAGAAATCCCAAGTGGTCGTGGTTTTTCCTTTTGTTTAGGCCCAAAAGGTTTCCACGTAAAATCGTGTGTCTCTCTTATTATTTTGCTCTTAGTTTAAGCTTTATTTATTTTGAATAATTCCGCAAAAACAGGGCACAATCGCTTAAACTTGCAACAACAACAATTCACCCCCCCTCTTGTTGTTGTTCCCGTTCCTAATTGAATCAACAGATTATATTCCAAGATCAAAATATCGGTTTATATATGCAACTATGATAATAAAATCTATTTATATAATATATTACCATATATACGAGATCTTTACCAAATAAAATAAAAAATTAATCCTTTTATAGAGCTGTTAGATTAGATGAGCAAGGCAAAAAAATATTTGCCAATAATATAGCAAACATTTATATCATATGTACTTAAGAACTTATGTTTCATGCTCCGTAAACATGTAAAACATAACAAAAAATAGCATGTACTTGATCAATAAATAAACATCCGGTTTTGCCTTCCACCATAACCTATAATAGCTATAAGTCGACCAAGGGGTCAAATCAGCAATCTCCCCCTTGATGGAAGACAAACATCATAAAGATACAAACATATTTCAAAAGATCAAGTTTCTAAAACATGAAGACATATTTTTAAAGATCAAGGTTCTTAAACATAGAACATATTTTAGAAGATCAAGGTTCCAAATCATATAACATATTTTAGAAGATCAAGGTTCTAAAACCTTAAGAGTTAGAATCTATCCTGAAAATACAACAAGTTGAATGGAGTCCTAGTAATACAAGCAAGCTAATCTTCTTGGTTAGCTTGTTTAATATATGGGTTTGCTGGTTCATCATCCGAATACGGGTTGAAGCATTCATCCACACATGTTGGGCGAATATGGATAACATATTTCATGGTGATTTAGAGGTTGTACCTTCGTTATGATCATGTAGTGAGCAGTTGTGTTGTGATCTTAAGGTCAAGACTTGATTGGTGGTAAAGCCAAGATACCATAAGGACCTAAAATTAAAAAAATTCTTTTCTGAGAGGGTGGGATAAACCATGAATGGCTAAGCTCTTGATTCAAGATCTTGTGATTCATTAAAAAACAAAGAACAGTCCAAGGCTTTGAGAATAACGTAGCAACTCCTGATCATGAGACAAAAGGCGTAATAGCTGATATAATAATGTCATAAGTTTGGTGAATAATTTTGAATAACAACCAAGTTTGGCCTAATCTTTAGGTTCATACTCAGTGTAATTGGTATCATAACTATAAGTCCTTGTGGAGTGAAGTTTGCAATTGGTTTTGTTTGGAGAAAAAAGCTATAGTCGAAAAAACAAGAAGCAATTTGGAGATTGTATTCTAATCTTTTTTTAAAAATTGGTTTTACACAGTATTCTTAATTGAGTTATGAAACATTTGGTTTTGGAGGCATTGGATTTGGTGTTGTGGATAAGGAGATATGTAATTTTCTTTTTAGATTTTCCAAAATTGATCGAATCTGGAAGCTTGGTAAGTTCTCTTGGAAAACTTATCAAGATTCTTTTCTTTTGCTCTCATCTTTACCAAATTATCAATAATTGTCCCATGAACATAAAACCACATAATTTGTTCATCATTTTGATCTTTTTTGTACCTTTCATGAAAAATCCATTGATTGTTTGTTTTCAGAAGTACAAGAGGTTTGATTTTCTTTGCCTTTTGTATTTGTTTCTTTTCTCCTTTCGTTATAGGGCTTTTGCATTGTTTCTTTTTTCATTTCGCTTATTTTTGAGTCAATTTTTTTGTGGATCATATTGTAATGTACTTGGAGTTGTAAAGGAAAAGATGCACTTATGTTTTTTTTTTACTAAAGGTCAAAGAATAAATCAAACTGCATGTTTAGAGGCGTTTTTGAATTGTGATCAAATTAGGCCACGTATTTAAATGTTTTCAATTGGATATATTTGAAGGCATATAAGACTTTTTTTATCAAATTTTATCAATAATAGAGGTGGTGTGGTTGGATTTACAATAAAAAACATTTAACAAAGTACATTCTGAATTTTTGCAGCTTATATTTAGTATTTTTGCTTTTGTTTTTGCATTTATCCTTAAAACTCTATTATTTTTCTTTTTTTCTTTATCTCACGCTTATCGAGTATTTGAAGATGAAATAATCAAAAGCAAACATGAACTTGCATGAAAAATAGACAAACTTGAACTTGCGGTAGGGGAACTAGTTTGTGGTTTAGATAAAGACGAGCTGAAACCATTGGAGAATGAGGAAGCAAAACTCAAAAGGTTGCAAAGGCCTAGTGTATTTGATATGGATGATAGGCTTCCACTCAAGCGTTATAATTAGAGGTGTTCATTCGGGTAATCGGGTTGGTTTCGAACGAGTGTCATTCGATTCGGTTGTATTTCAGATCAGTTATATTTCGGATGCGTGTTGCGAAGGGTCATACTCAGGTCGGGTTGGTTAGTCACGGTTCGGTTGAAGATCGGTTATTCGAGCTATCGAGTTAGCATCAATTCGGTGTCGGTTGAAGTTCGTGTCGATTTTCAATCGGTCTCGGGTTGTCATCGGTTAATAATTGGCTCGGTTTTACCGGATTCAGATCGGGTTCGGGTATTTTTCAAGTAGAATTCGGCTACGAATTGCGAATTACTAATTACTATTGATCGAGTCAGTATTACATTAAGTTGTTAGTCATTTTTTAATTGATGATAAGGTTCATTTATTTATAGCAAAATAGTGAAAATGCAAATCAATTAGTGATCATTATTACATTGTTACTTTTACTTGTTTGACCGCAAATTAAAATTATAAAGTTCTATCAATTTTCATATAATTTGATTAAAAGTAGTTAATAAACATTGACAATTGATTATTAACTCTAAATATATGAAACCATGTATTTATAAAATTTATTTTATTAAAATACTTATGACTTTATTAGAATAACTAATAAGATGATTGAATATGAGTCAATCATACTTCTATGTAAAAAATTGGCTCTGGTTTACAGCAGTTCGATCTAAACTTCGTTCGGGTTAAGTCGGTTTTAGCCGGATCGAGTTCAGTTTTGAGCATGATTCGGGTCGGATATTACTGGGGTCGGTCACTTTTAAGTTCGGGTAATCTCGGTTAATAGTTACGTGTCGGTTAGAAAAATCGGTTACAGTTCGGGTTCTGTTTTCTCATTTTCGGTTGTCAACTGGTTCGGGTATAGCTTCGGGTCGGCTAATATCGGTTCGATAAACCTAAAAAAAGGAACACATTTTCGGATCGGTTTACTTTCGATTTTGGATCGGATTTCGGGTCGGGTCACTTTTGAACAGCTCTAGTTATAATGAATGTTTAGAAGAGATTAGGTTCCAACAAAAACAGTTGAGGAGGAAAATCTTTCTTCATCATGAAAAATTAAAATTCCATAATATTGTAACGCATGTTGATACGCAAGCCAAGAGCACACCATTGAAACTTTCTCTTGATATCAATCAAAAACTATCAAGACCAAGAGATAGTGATATTAACCTTAAGGGAATTGTGGAGACAAAATGTAGAGATGAAATTGCTTCTAAACAAGAGGTACTTGACTTGTATTCAAGTTTGCTTCATATCTATGATGATGATGTTCAAGAATTATCCAAAGTATAGAATAGTGAAGAAGTTGTAGAACCATCTTTGTGCAGGTGATTGATTATCTTAAAGGAGATTTTAAAGCATCCCGTGAGAGGTTGATGATGATCTTGAAGAAGGGGTTGAGACAACTCGCATGGAGGGTGTTGGTTCTATAATAAAGGCATTAGAAGCGGTGGATTCTTATCTAATATAAGAGGCTAAATTACAAGTTGAGCAAGCTAGGAAGCATGAGTTTGTAAAGATTATTGAATTTGTTGAGTTTGTTCATGTTAGTCTATTTGTTGAGTTTAACCCTATTAAAATTCAAATTCAAAGTTTTTCAAAGAAGGGGAGAATACAGCAAGTTGAATGGAGTCTTTGTAATATAAGCAGGCTAATCTTCTTTGTAAGCATGTTTAATATATAGGTTTGGTTCATCATCCGAATACGAGCTGGAGTATTCATCAACACATGTTGAGTGTATATTGATAACATTGATTCGCGGTGATTCAGAGGTTGTGCCTTCATTATGACCATATAGTAAGAAGTTTTGCTGTGATCTTAAGGCAAAGACTTAATTCTTGGTAAAGACAAGATACCATAAGGACTTAGAATTGAGGATAATTGTTTTCTGAGAAGGAGGGCAAGAGCCACATATGGTACAGTTCTTGATTCAACGTCTTGTGATTTGTGGAGAATGGAAGAACAATCTAAGGCTTTGGGACTAACGTAGTAGCTTGTGATCAAGAGACACGATGACACAATAGTTGATGACAATAATTATGTAAATGAATAGTTTGTTTATTTTGTTGTTTGTCAAATAGAATCCAAGTGATGGGAGTTAGTTTAAAGGTGGTTAAAAGTTGTGCTTAGTCTTCTATGCTTGCCTATATAAGGAGGCATCTACACATTATATGATTTGGCTTTTGATGAAAAACAAAACAAAGTCTTCTAAGAAATTAGATTTCAAGAGAAGGGTGGTCTCTTTAAAGGGGATTTTCATGTTGTTTTTGGTAACCTATGATTCTCCTTTTTTTAACGTCATTAGTTTGGAAGGGTCTAATATGATAACCTTAAAACAACCAAGTTTGGCCAAATCTTTGGGTCCATACTCGATGCAATTGGTATCACAGCTATAATTCATTGTGAGCTGAAGATTTCAATTGGTTTTGTTGGAAGAAAAAAGCCATAGTCGAACAAACCATAAGTAACAAAATCTGTCAGAAACTAACTAATTTAGGGTCAAAAATAGAAGCGTTTTGGAGAAGGCATTGTGAGAATTTGTCAAAACTGTTTTTACACAGTATTCCTTATTAAGTTACAAACATTTGGCTTTGGAATCATGGGATATGGTGTTGTGTTAGGGAGATAGGTAATTTTCTTTTTAGACAGCCCAAAATTGATCGAATTTGATAACTTGGTAAGTTTTCTTTGAAAACTTATCAAGGTTCTTTTCTTTTTCTCTCATCTTCACCAAATCATCAACAACTATCCCATGAACACAAAACCATATCATTTGTTCATCATTTCATCATTTTTGTAGCATTCCTGAAACACGCATTGATTGTTTGTTTTACAAAAGTCTAAGAGGTTTGATTTTCTTTGCCGTTTGTATTTTCCTCTTTTCTACTTTGTTTAGAGGGCTTTTTCATTGTTTCATTTTTTTTTTCCTTTTGCTTAATTTTGAGTCTATTTTTTCGTGTATCTTGCTATAAAGTACTTAGAGTTATGGAAAAAAAAGTGCGTATATGTTTTCAGCAAAAGGCCACAAAATAAAATCAGACTGTATTTTTGGAGGAACTTTTTAATTGTGATCCAACCAGGCTACGTATTTGAGTTTTTTTGTTTGGAATTATTTTTAGACATATGAAAGTTTGTTGTCATCAACTTTAATCAATCTTAGAGGTTGTTTGGTTGGGTTTTCAATAGCAAACATTTGATATAATACAATCTGAATTTTTGTACCGTACATTTAGTATTTCGGATTTTGTTTTTGCATATCTTGAACTCTTGTATTTTTCTTTTCTTTTCTTTATGTCACAGTTATTGAGTAGGAAGATCACATGAACTTGCATGAAAAAATGGACAATCTTGAACTTGCAGTAGAGGAACTAGTTAGTGCTTTGGATAAAGACAAGCTGAAATCATTGGAGAATGAGGAAGCAATACTAAAAAGGTTGCTAACGCCTAGCGTAATTGATATAGATGATTGGCTTCCACTTAAGCATTGTCATAAATGATTGGAAGAGATTTGGTGCCAACAAAGACAGTTGAGGAGGAAAATCTTTCTTCATCAACAAAAATTTAAATTTCAGAATATTGTAACGCATGTTGATACGCAAGCCAAGAGCATTCCATTGAATCTTTCTTTTGATATCAATCAAGAACGATCAAGAGAAAGAGATAGTGGTATTAACCTTGGAGACAAAGTGTTTAGAGTTGAAATTGCTTTTAAACAAGAGTTACTTAACTTGTATTGAAGTTTGGTTCCTATCTATGATGATGATATTCAAGAACCATCCAAAGTAGAGAATAGTAAGGCAGTTATTAAAGCATATTTTGTGGAGGTGATTGATGATCTTAAAGGAGATGTTGAAGAATCCTGTGAAGAAGTTGTTGATGATCTTGAAGAAGGGGTTGAGACAACTCGCATGAAGGGTGTTGGTTGTCGAATAAAGGCATTAAGATTGGTCGATTCTTATCCAAGATTGGTGGGTAAATTACAAGTTTAGCAAGCTAGGAAACATGATGTAAAGATTGTTGATTTTTTTGAGTTTTTTCATGTTAGTAGATTTGTTGAGTTTGATCGTACTAAATTTCAAGGTCGAATTGTTGCAAGAATTAAGTTGAATGGAGTCTTGGTAATACAAGCAAGCTAATTTTCTTGCTAAATTATTTGAAGTATGGATTTGGTTTATCATCAATATACAAACTGGAGCATTCATCCACACATGTAGGTGAATATGGGTAACATTATTTCGCGATGATTCAGAGGTTGTGCCTTCGTTGTCATCATGTAGTCAGCCGTTGTGTTGTGATCTTAAGGCAAAGACTTAATTGTTGGTAAAGCCAAGATACCATAAGGACTTAGAATTGAGAACAATTCTTTACTAAGAGCGAGGGAATGAACAATGTATGGTTCAGGTCTTGACTTAAGCTCTTGTGATTCGTGGAGAAAGGAAGAACAGTCCAAGGCTTTGGGACTAAAGTATCAACTTTTGATAAAGAGACAAGAAAACACAATAGTTGATAACAATAATATGTAAAGAATAGTTTGTTTATTTTGTTATTTGTCAAAAAGACTCCAAGTGCAGGGAGTTAGTTCAAAGGTAGTTAAAAGTCACATGGCTAATTTGTGTTAAAAGGGGTTTTTCCTAACATGTGCTTAATCTTCTATGCTTGCCTATGTAAGGAGGCATCTTGTACTAATATTGTACTGATTTTAATCCCTTGAGTGTGGAAGATTAAGGCAGTATCGCTGGTGATGATGTTCTCAATATAGGCTTTTTGAAACACAACAAATACCCTCACGACATAGTTACAGAACACTACCAAGAATCTGATTCTTAGTTGTTTGTTAGATAGTTCAAGACTTAAATTGTAATTGCTTCACTCACCAATGCCCATTCCTTCCCCCTGAACAACCTAAGGTTCATTCCCCTATTTGTATAGGTCGTTGGAACCTTTGAAGTTGCTTCACTCACAACCTCTAAGATCCCAAAGAGATGCTTCACTTACACCTCACAGAAATTTTGCACACTTTCAAAACAAAAGTTGAAAAACTTTGTTATTGAATTATTAAAAATATGAACTACCCTTTGCAAGGGGAGGAGTCTCTTTATATAGCCTTAGGAGCCTTCAATAAAACACACAAATCAAGAAATCTAACCAACTATGTATTTCATACGGAAGCTATAATAGAAATCAGTTATACATAGGCTGCTCTTGTATTAAATTTGGACAAACTTTCTAAATGGATTCTAGGACCTGCTACTTCACACTCTTGGTTTAAATAACCCTAGTGCAACTTTTGATCATTCTGTAACACGTGATCAGGTCTTGGTTCACCGATGTCTTGATTGCTCAACATATTCCTAGCACCACTTAGGCCTGGCCCTTATTTAAGTGTCAACCTGCTATTCAGAAGGTTTGAGCTCTATCTTTATGCACGATCTTGTTCTTGTTGTTGTTTTGTGCCTGTTCTAAGTTCTGTTTCATTCCTTGCATTGCTTGAGTTACTTCCACATGTTTCAACCGCTCCTTCAAGAAGACTTTTCCTCAAATTTTTAGAAACTTAGTAGAGTGTGAGGTCTCCTATGTTGAAGGCAGGATATTTGTTGTATTTTGCAGGAAGCCCTATCTTGTACGAATTTTCCCCTTATTTTTTTAGCACTGGAAAATGGCCCATGGCTCTTGGCATCAGCTTGTTCTTCCTTAGTTGAAGAAATTAGTTTTTCTTGATATGAACCTAGACTAGATCCTGTTCTTTGATGTTTTGCTTTGTCTGATTATTCTTGTCTTCCTTCGTTTTGTACTTTCTTTTTGCTTCTACAATGTTTTCATGCACTTCTTTGTGTAATTCCTCCAAGTTCTTTTTTAATAGTTCGGGTTAAAGTGAACCGAATATTCATATATAAATATCAAGCGAGATCTTGTTTGATTCGTCTCAATTCAAAGATTATTAATATCCACTTTTTATAATAATTCGTTATGTATAATTAGATATATTAAGCATTGAATAAGTGCATTAGATAGTGTGAAAAAGTAAATGTCACCTTTTCTATAAATTGGAGGGTGTATCACTTAAGGCTTAGACACCAAGAATTAATTTGAAAAGAGCTTAACTTTGAAATTTGAGTATGGTTGTGTTCGTTACCTATATAGGCTTATTATACTGGATTTGGAAATATTACTATTATCGTTTCCAGTGGTAGTTTTGGATTATTATGGTCACCATGGGGGTATGCATACTTTACCTATGACCACCCAAACAGGACAGGCAACGTCTTAAGTTGGAGGTTGCCTTGGGATTAGCTATCCCACGTGTATTCCTCCAAACTTTGGTTATACTCTGGCGACCTCTACTGGACGGATAGCGACATCAGTTGGGATTTGAAAAGTCAAATATGAAATCTAAACTATTAGATCCTTTATTTATTTCTTTATCACTAGAACGTTGTCGGTTCCAAAACGGTTTAACTTAAATGTCCGACGTCTGACCCAAAATCCATATTTACATGTGAATATTTAAGTTCGTTAAAACCCGAACTATTAAAGTTTGTCTTCCATCAAAGGGGAGATTGTTGACTTGACCCCATGATCAATTTATAGTTATCATATACTATGATGGAAGACAAATAAGTATGTTTATTTAGTCATCAATTGTATGTTATTGTTCGTTATAGTTTACATGTTTACGTAGCATGAAACATAAGTTTGTAAGTACTTATGATATAGTCGTTTCCTATATTTTGGCAAACATATTTTTGTCTTATTCATCATATTCCAACGACTCTACAAGATCACCAAGGTATGATTTCATTCTATGTTTATTTGGTAAAGATCTCGAAATACATGGCAATATACTAAAATTTTATTCATATACTTCCCATATATAAAGAGATATTTTGATCTTGGAATATAATCCTTGCCAATACCGTTTTAAATGTTCTAAGTAAGTGATTATTTTATTCTAAGGAAATATTTTGATTATTTCCTCTACCATAGATGTTATTATGCTAACAAGTTTTTTTAGGAAAGTTTACTTGGATATAAAGATACGACGGTTTATTTCAAGGCCTTGACTGATCCAGTTTAGGCAAGTGACCGTTAAGGATTTGAAACCTCAAATGGTTATTTGATCTGAAGAATGAAGCATATGAAAGTAATTACAACAAAAAACTCGAATACACAATTAGGTTACACATTGCAAAAGTTTTTCAAGTCTTCAAAGAATCCTACATTAAGAATTGCTCTCAAGCTCTACATTCAAGTTATTCTTCGTTAGGTTGCATGGTCTTGTATTTTATAAGAGTAATTTTTATTCTTAAGTTGTAATAATTTGATTCATTGTAAGAAAGAAAAACTGGAAAGAAATATCTTTAGTTCACTAGGATTAGAGGTTCTAGTTTGGTAGCATTGTGGCTACCAGGAGTTGTTAGAAGATAAGTGTGACCTTCTTATAAGTCTTGTATCTAGAACTCCAGGTGCAAGAGAATAAAGACTATTTACCCAAATCTTGTGAGGTAGGGAAAAGCTCAAGGATAGAGATTAGGTCCTTTGAGGGACTAAACTCTATATATGATTGTGTTCTTTATTCTTGCACCTTTACATTTTGTTTAATGATTTGCTCTAATAAGTCCCAAACTTTTCGCAAGGCAACTCCTATTTTTAGATTCAAGGTCCTGACTTTCCTTGTCAAGGCCTTGACTTGTTATAGTGAAAAATTGTCATACTCTATTTAACCCCTTTAAGAGTATTCGATCACCCCTGTTGATTTTTCACCTATTACTTTGGCTATGATAGAGTTGAGATCTCCCTCTTCTCCTTGTGTTTTTTCTCTTGGAACGGGAAGTTATAATTTTGCCATCATTTGATTTATAGCAAGTAGATATTTCATGTTGATCAAGATCAAGCCTTGCACAAAGCTTTTTTGATCTGGTTCGCCATATCAACCAAAGTTGCAGAAATTTGCGGCTGCAAGGCAACGATTGCGCGGATTTGCTCAGAAAAAGTAGCAGTAAGATTCTAGGAAAGAGCGTCCATATCCTAGCGAGTAACATCTTGATTGTTGTTTGCCTGACCCGCTAAAGTTTCTGTGTAAGTAATCTGCACTATTGCAGAACACTCTGAGATTTTTTCACGTTATTAATTAATATTTTAATGACTTTTGGGTATTTTATAATTATATTAAATTAATTTTGTAGTTTTAATAAATTTCTTTTATATACGAATTTAAATATTAACATATAATTATATTAAAAATATGATTGCGACCTCTAAAATAAAGAGGTTCGAATCAAAATTATTATTTTATTTATACGTGTGAGTACACAAAGGTGAGCTTCTTAGTTAGGTCTCGCAAGAAAATAAATCGAGATAAATGTAAATAAATAAATAAACTTAATAATAATAATAATAATAATAATAATAATAATAATAATAATAGCAATACGTCTTGAGCATACGTTCATTTTATTTAATTCAAATTTAAATATAATCTTATCCAATTATAATAATCATTTAAATATAAATTCAAACAATATTACAACCTTATCCAAATATAATAAACTTAAGTCATTCTAATTTAAACTAAATTTAATAAATTTTGGACTTTAATTATGTATCAATAAATCATTTATTATTGAATATGATTTTGGACTTACTTAAACAATTAAATATAATTGCTTAGTTTATTATTTAATTTAATATGTGTTTTGAATTATCATCACTTAAAGGAATTGAGTCTTGAATATTTAATGCCTACTTACAGTACTCTTAAATGCCTATGCATTATTAATGCCTACTAACCACATCGTAAATACCTACTTACAATATCCTTAATATCCATCGTATAAGAATATATTCAATATAATACTTACATTATTCTAAATGTCAATTTATAATATCCTAAGTACCCACCGAGTAATTACATATAATTTGTGTTAGATTTAAGGTAAAATGATATTCTGGTCATTTTAAATGTCACCTATAACACCTCGTATTAATTTGCCAACAACGTGTGCTCCACATTTTCTCTGTTTCTTGTGTCAACTGCGAACTACGAACGAACTGGGACGAACTGCGAACTGCGAACTGCGAACTGCGAACTGGGATTGAAAATTCCAGCTCGTGATTGCTGCTACCATTCCTCCATACTTTCTTTACGGATTTAATATCTGAACCCTTGTTGCAAACTATCCCTATTTTCTTGAAGCAAATCGTTTTTTTTGGGCGTGATATCCAAGGTCAGTTCTTTTACGTATTTCTGTTAAATTAACAATCATTTCTGGTCTGATTTTGAGTAATTTCATTCAAAGTTGTCTGATTTATCCTGGTTACAAATTGTTGGACTATTTTTCTATAAAATAATCTGCAACTTATAGGTTTTTTAATCTATATAATAGGATAAAGTTGTGGAGTATTTTAGTAGTGAAAATTGTCTAAAAAAGGTAATAAACAATGTTATTTTGATATAGAGTTCATATGAATTAAATGTAAAGACTATTGAATAGTAGGTGATTGTTGATTTGAGGTCACAGACTTGTGCAAGGCGCCCAATTGTACACGGCCTGAGATTAAGTGTATCATATATGAATTTACATTTGGCTTTCGTTTAAGAGTGAGGACTATTGAATAGCAGGTGATTGTTAATTTGAGGACTTGTGCAAGGCGCCTGATTGCACACGGCCTGATACTAAGGGTGTCAGATATAAGTTAATTTTGATTTTTAAAGTCATATACATTACATCATCAACATTATAAGACAATTTCCTGTTTGTCCATTTAATATTGTATTTACTACTTTACTGTTTAATCCAATTAATCGGTTCATAGCAAACATGGTATTAGAGCGGTACGATTCCGGTGATCGGAAGCATGCTAGTGGTCATGACGATGCCGGTAAACTCGAACGTTCCGATGACAGTCATAAGGTAAAACGTTTCGATGCATTTTTGGAGGGATTAGAATCTGAAAGTTCACCACTAGAGAAACTCAAACTAGTGAAAAGGGAGAATCAACTGAAGTTCTGGAAGGGCGGAAGAAGGACCCTGGGGTATGATGTCAAGAGAAAACCCTTGGGGCAGCCACGACAGCATGGAAAGAACACTAAGCATGGTTATTTAGGAATTTATGTTGGCGTAAGTGACAGAGGAGAATCGAGAAAAGAGGAGATCAAGGAGGGTGCTAGAAGCGTGGCAGTGCAAAATCTTCTGTCGGAAAATAAGGTGGCTCGCCGGCATCAGGAAAACGACATAAAAGAGTGGGTTGCCCGAGTCAGAAGGAAGGCAGGAAACCGGTCCGGAGAGTGGAGGAAAATAGTGATGGAAGAGTGGAGTGAAAGAACTATGGGGGCTTTAGGACTTTTGGGTTCGAGAGTGAGAGTGGAAGGAGGAAGATGAGGGTTTGGGCATTCAGTTGGAAACATTAGGGTTTGTTTTTAATCGCATTGATGTGTGCTGATGATATCACTAATGACGTTTGCGATGATGTTAGCGTGGCTGGAAGGAGATGGGTTTCTGATGTGCTTTCTTAATTTCACTTTAAGAGTGGACCAAGTCATTTTAAGCCCTAAACAGTGTGCACATTAGGGAATTTTTAGTCCTCTTCAAAATATTTTCATTCCTTTTTTGAACCTTGACCCTTTATTTCTCAAGTTCACTCACCATTTGTTTGTGAATCCCAATTTTATTTTTTAGACTGAATTTTCTTATCACTCACTCAAGCCAACTAATTACAAAATGTTTTTTCTCCACCATTTATTCTCCTCATTTTTTTGTTTATGGTGGAAGGCCAAGCTAATTTTTATACCATATTGAGGGCAAGGTGGAACTTCAGGCAGTCGGTATTGCAATAAACTGGTATTCTTAACATTTGGGCTTAATTAAGGGTAATTTATGTGATTGGCATGTCGGTAAGACTTGGGGAATAAGTTTGTAGTAAGGGGTCGTTTTATTATAAATAAGGAAAAAATTAGAGTCATAATCATCCAGAAAATTGTTAAACATTTGGTGGGTGGGTTTATACTGATTTAGGATATCTTAAGCTTCTCTAATTGCTTGAGTTATCATTTCTTATTTTGCTATTTAGGTTGTAATTGTCGTTTTTAGGAAAAATTACCTAGAATAATCCAACCTTTTGATGATTTTCCTACAATAATTCCATCTATTGATTAACCATGAACATTGCAAACTTTAGGGGGTAATTGGATGATTTGCTATAGCAAGTTTTATTCTTTATTAAAAAACTGATAAATTAAAATAAAAACCAATTAAGTAGTTCATCGTAGGATTCTTGTTCAAAGAGTGCATACGACTATTATTGAGTTGCATAGGATTCTCCAATGGCCAAACTAGGAGTACTAAAATCCACATTCTCATTGGGTTAAGTAATATTTTTGGGACTAAGGTCCTTTCTAGTTGAATGAAAGCAAGAATCACCTAAATTGTATGCTAGAGAATACATGGAGAATGTAGGATAACTTTTTTGCTTCAGTGAAGTAGAAATAGGCAAAGTCAAAAGTTCGTTCTGTGATGGAGGAACAGTGTATATATGGTAGCACCTTGCCTTCAAGCAGTGGGTTCATTACGTCCTATTCTTGACTGTCAAAGGCGTGTATTCTGGTAAGATGTTGATTGTTTAAGTGTCTATTTTTGCAATCACTCTTTAAGTGTCTATTACATTTATGCTGTATTCAAACATATTCTTGAAGGTTGCACACAAGGAAGAATGACAAGGATGGCTTAGAGTATGAGTTGTGGGGTTTTAGAGATGGAAATGGTTGTATTTAGTAAAGAAAATGAAGGAAATTAAGATATGTCGAATAGCAATTGAAGTTGGATTTGGAATGGAAGAAATGTGGGATATGAAAGGGAATTTAGGGTTAATTAGAAGTGAAGGTATATGATTAAGTTTGGTACAGACACATCACAAACTTAATCAAAATAAGACACGAAAATTGATAATGAACTTGAAGGATAGTTGGCCTCTTTATAAGGGATACTGACAGCACCCCCCCTCCCCCCAATGGAATTCCAATCCAAGCATTCTATTGAGACAAGAGATGAACATAGTTTGATTTTTTCATAAAATATTCAGCAACTTATAATCAAAATACAACTAGACTATTTATTGAACATTAATACTTAAATAAAATAAGTACAATAATTCCTAAGTGCAAGATGGACGGTTGGGACAGCAATAGAGGCAATTTTATTGCTGATTTGGTGTAGTTGTGGGGCTGTTTTAAGGATGTACCCTCCATGCTCCATGATCTCCATGACTTTGCATAACCTTCTAGCATGTTCTCGCCTTGTATAACCTTCCCAATAGTTGTGTGACCTCCTCAACAGTGGGTGACATTGGGATTTGCAAAGGCTGGTGGCACTTGCAGATTTTCTTCATTTAGGCTTTTGATATTGGTAGCCTTGTTTGAATATCCTTGAGTCCTTATCCTATTCTATGCTTTTCAGGGAAATATGTCTGGTCGATTACTAAGAAAAGTTTTGAAAGAACAAGAGCAAAATAATAAACAAGAGGGCATTAGATCCACAGAAGAGCTGCAGGAGAGCATTGAGGATGACGAGTTTGAGTCTGATGCTCGACCTATAAACCCTTTTGATCTCCTGAATGATGATGAAGTTGACCTTGAAGATCAGGTTCTTTTTTGTACTACTTTTTTACCCTTTGTGCGTGCCGAAAAATTCTTCTATGGAGCTTCAGTGCAGAGTTCTTTTCATAAGTGCATATTTTATCTATCTAGTTTTGCATACGAAATATGCCTTTGGTTTTCACTGCTGCATAAAGTTGCAAGGATACCATTGTTACTCCTTGACTTGTTTGAGAGCTAATGTTCAATTTTTTGTCCTCTCTTCTTAATTTCTGCTGCAAGATGATGAGTCTAGTACCATAGATGATGCGGATATTTTATCTATCTAGTTTTGCATACGTAATGTTCCATTGGTTTTCATTGCTGCATAAAGTTGCAAGGATACCATTGTTGCTCCTTCTTGACTTGTTTGAGAACTAATATATAATTGTTTGTCCTTTTTTTCTCAATTTCTGCTGCAGGATGATGATTCTAGTACCATAGATAATGCTTTGACAGAAAAGAATGACAATTTAGAATTTGGGACAAGTCATGCTCAGATAGCCCTTGTGTCTAGTAAGAAAGCAAAGAAAAAGAAAAAGAAGAAAAACAAAGAGTTCTCACTCTCAAATGCTGATAAATCTATAATGTCCGAGGAGATTGATATCGAAGCATTATCTTTTGATATCAATTCTGCTTGTGAAGTGGGCTCTAGTAAGGATGTCAAAGTATGTAATACTGTTACTAAGCAGTCTAAATCCTCTATTCTGAAGGTAGATCCTAAGTTTTTAAATGCTGAATACGAGCTACGCAGAATATTTGGTTCTAAGGTAGTGAGCTCATTTGAAACTGCTAACCAAGCGGGGACTTCTAGAAAAGTACGTGGTGGAAGACGTGGAGGGTATAGTCATAGAAAGTGTATTCTTGTTTCCCCATCTGATCACTGGCCACGTTGGGATGGTTCACTGTCAATGGAGCTTGTAGAGAGTAAAAATGGGATTAATTACTTCAGGTAATTATCTTTTTTGTTGCCTTTCGGACAAGAGATACTGAACAATTTTATGTTACCATATATTTTAGCTGTTCGAGACTCTGTCCTCTCTTTGCAGTGATCGAGTCTTTACATCTTTAAATAAGCTACACTTCTACGATATAACCAATCAGTTGAATAAGTTGGACATTCCTTTGTTCTCTGTGCTGTAGTATGCTGCTTTTAGGTGTTGGATTGATGTTTGAACTTTGAATTATGTTCCTATTGTGCTTTCGTCAATTTTCTTGTCTAGGAATATTTGATGCAAAACTTCTTTTTTTTTTCTTTTTTTTTGTTTTATTATTACTCCTATTATTTCCTTGAGTTTGCCTTTAGTACTAAAAGGTTGAGCCTTTTGAGTTTACCCCTTGACTAAATGACAAATGGAGGACCACACTTTGTCACTATCTCCCTGATAAACTTGAGCCCCACACTACCTAGCACTATTGATTAGTGCATCAAGAAAGATCTTGAACACTAATGATCAAAAACAGAACCCATGGTATCAAGAATTAATAATGCAAAGCAATAAAGAACAATCAAAACACACACACAACGATTTACGTGGTTCACCCGTAATTGGGCTATGGCCGTGACTAGTCTAGATGTTTTTATTACAAATCAAGAAACTCTGATGGTGCTTGAAGATGTTACGATGGAACTATGATCACAATTGAGAAATAAGAGAGACTAAAGATTGAGAAACAATTACTAAGCAATCTAGAGAGAGAAAGAGTATGAAGAAATAACATCATTAGATAATCCTTCCTTCTTGAAGATAGGGCCAACATCATTTGATAGTCCTTCCTTCTTGAAGAACCATTTGCATCCCGCAACCCTTTTATTCTTATGGAGCTTTCACAATAGACCAAGTACCATTCTTAATAGGTTCCATCTCTTGTCTCATGGCTCCAAGCCACTTACTTGCATCCATCAAAGCCATAGCTTTCTTGTATGAGCCGGGATCATGTCCACCTTTTACCTCACATGTAACCGTGAGAGTTCCTCAATATACCTCTTATTTGGCTTCACTTGCCTCTTTTACCGCTGCACATTAGGAGATGTTGATTCCACTAGTTGATACATATCATTCTCAAACCTTGTAGCTTCCGAAGCTATTGGAGACTCTACTCCGCACAAGCATCATGTGTTAGTTACAACAATATCCAAAAGGCAAGAAAACAAAGATGATTTATCAAATATGACATCTATAGAAGTTATTATCCTTCTAGATTTCTCACACCGTACTCGGTAACCCTCGACACCCAATCCATAGCCAACAAATATGCATTTCCTAGCTTTAGGTTCTAGTTTCTCCTTATTAAAATGTATATATACCTAACATCCAAAAATTTTTAGATTTGAATAATCATTTGGAGAAGATTACCATACCTATTGGGGGCACTTGAAGTCAAGTGCGGTGTTAGGAGAACGGTTGATCAAATAGCACGCTGTAGAGATAGCTTGGGCCAAAAACTCCTTTCCTAGTTTTGCTTGACTCAACATACATCTTGCTCTTCCAAATGTCTTGTTCATCCTGTTGACAACTCCATTTTTTTGAGGCCTACATATATTCGATGCCTAACAAAACAAAACTTGAAAAACTCATTTTCAACAAATTCAAAACCATTGTCGGTAATCAAGGTCTTGATTTCATGTCCCATCTTCCTCTTTACCGTTGTCGTTCAATCCTTGAAGACACCCATAACTTCATCCTTAGTCTTGATAAATAAACACTAAAATGTAAGAAGATGATTGCAGCCACCCAAAGAAACCCTTCTTGACGGACCCCAAAGATCTGATTAAATGCAATCTAAAACACCTTTGGTGTTATGGACAATGGGCTTGAAGCTAACTCGTTTATGTTTCCAAAATACACAATCCTCACAAAATGAGAACGTCCCAAGCTTTTTCTCGCAAAACCCCTTCTTACTCAACACATTCATTCCTTTCTCACTCATATGATCAAGTCTCATGTGCCATAGTTTGGTCTCTTGCTTAGTAATAGTAGAATTGGTAACAGTTGCCGATCCGGTAACCATGGATCCCTGTAACACATACAATCTTCCAACCTTGACGCCTCTCATTAAAATCAGCAAGCCTTTTGTAATCTTCATGAGACCACCTTTACAAGAATATCTATAACCTAAAGCATCCAATGTTACCTAAGGAGATGAGATTCTTTTTCAACTTCGGAACATATCTAACATCATACAACGTCCTAACCATACCGTCATGCATCTTGATAAGAACACTATCTATGTCGATCACTTTGCAAGTATCAATATCACCCAAGGTTATCTTTCCGCCATCCACCTTTTTATAGGTAGAAAAGATATCCCTATTAGGAGTCACGTGAAAGGAACAATCTGAAACAAGAATCCATTCATTTTGTCCTTTGTACCCTCGTGGTACCCCCAATGCACCACCTTCATCGCTATTATTCTCATTGCTTGCATATTCGGTTGTAGAATCTTTAGCACCATTCTCTTTTTGCACTCTCTTCTATTTCCATCAATCTTTCTTTATATGTCCCTTCAACTTGCAACAATGACATGTCTTACCCTTGTTAGAACTCTTGGACTTAGAACTACTCAATTTCTTTCTACCACCACAAGAACTACTATTATTCATCCTTCGTCTTATAAACAAACCTTCATTTGAGACCCATTTGGCTTTTGAGTCAATTGTTTGTATAAGGTCCCTTTGACCATTCTTTACATCATCATAAGTAAGAAACTCCCTACCATGTAGCAATATCTCACGAAAAATCTTATAAGAGGATAGTAAAGAACATAACAAGAAATAGCTAAATCTTCATCATCAACAACCACATCAATGTTAGGCAACTCCATGAAAATAGTGTGAAATTCATCCAAGAGTGACTTACGAGAATTACCTTCTTCTAGACGAAGATCATAGAGCCTACTCTTCAAGAAAAATCTATTGGTCACACTCTTTGCTATGTATAGGGATTCAAGCATATCACATATACCCTTGGTTGTGTTTTCCCTTACTGTTTCCCTTAGCAGCTCATTGGAGAGACAAAATTGAATGGCACTATCCATTATTATTCCATTGGGCATTTTATCAACACCATCCAATACTTTTTGTACTCCATGTTGAACAAGAATAGCCTTTATCTTGACTTGCCTTAAACCAAAATTCTGATTTCTGTCACTTCTAAATGTCCAATTTCATTGAAGCCATTTTTTACCCCAAAAACCAATCAAGAAAACACAATTAATCACCAAAAACCGCTAACTTTAATACCAATTGATGAATTTGAGCCCCACACTATGTAGACCATTGATTAGTGGATCGAGAAAGGTGTTGAACACTATTAATCAAAAACATAACTAATGCTATCAAGAATCAACAATGCAAAGCAATAAAGAACAATCAAAGCACACACACCGATTCATGTTGTTAACCCGTAATTGGGCTACGTCCACGGCTAGCCTAGATTTTTTTAATACCAATCAAAAAACTCTAATGGAAGTTGAAGATGCTACAATGGAGGTATGTTCACAGTTGGAAAATAAGAGAGATGAGAGAGAGGGAGGGAAGGAGGAGGAGGGAGAGGGGGAGGGGGAGGGAGATGGAGGGAGGGAGGGAGGGAGAGAGAGTGGGGGGGGAGAGGGAGAGAGAGGGAGAGAGAGAGAGGGGGAGTGGGGAGAGAAAGAGGAGGAGGGAGCAAGGGGGGAGAGAGAGAGGGGGGAGGGAGGGAGGGAGAGAAGGGGGAGGAGAGAGTGAGTGAGAGAAAGAAAGAGGGAGAGGGAGGGAGAGGGAGGGAGGGAGAGGGAGGAAGAGAGAGAGGAGAGGGGGAGGGAGGGGGAGGGGGAAGGAGAGGGGGGAGAGAGAGGGAGGAAGGGAGGTGGAGAGGGGGAAAGAGAGAGAGGGAGGGAAGGAGGGGGAGTGGGGGAGAGAGAGAGTATGAAAACTAAAATATCTAAAACTATGTAATTAGGTGTATTTATAATACATAGGTCCTAATTACTTACAACACAAAAGCCTAATAAGAAAAGTCGAGGGAAAAACCAAACTGTCACAAAACAACATATAAAGCCGAGTCGACTTTTCCTTGGCCAAAGGAAAGGCCAACTGGACTTTTCCTTGGCCAAAGGAAATGCTGAGTCCGCTTAGCTTCTAACTCCAAATCTGAATTTTTCAAGCCAACTTTAATTCCAAATTTAACCCCTTTTAAACCTCTACTTTGCTTAACCATTTAAGGATGAATTAAGGACTAAAGTCACACCTTATATACAACACTCTCTCTATTCACCACTCTTTTAGCTCTATCCACCCACCCTTGAACAAAATGTTCACATGATACAAATTCAAGGAGATAACTTGGAAAGGTGATTGGGTTTCCATATCCACTCTCACGAGATTAGAAATACATTCCTTTCCCGGGACCACACTCTGGCATTGCTGTGTTGTTCTAGGTCTACCAAGTATTTGAGAGCTATTTGGTCAAACTATGAATAACACAAAGAAAACAGTGGGACTATCGTGATTCTGTTAAAAGCCTAAAGATTCCTATCCAAACATGAGAATATTGTGTGTTAAAACACTTAATTTACTTTTCAAAAATTGAGTTTAAATTTAAATCAATATGAAGATATTTATCTATTTAAATTTTGAACTACTAATGAGCTGTTTTTTGACATATAAATTTTTGATATCTCAAAGCAGTATCTGAACATTATATCATAAAAAGTCAAGATTACTATATTTAGAAATACTTTTTTATGTTGACATCAATTTCTTGTTCTTAACTTATCGTTCCTTGTATGATGTAAATTTGTGCACTCAACTTTTCAATTTCTTGTTCTTAACTTATCGTTCCTTGTATGATGTAGATTTGTGCACTCAACTTCATACGGCCTAGCTCAAAGAGCTTTTGAAGCTTCCAAGGCAATCCATGATCTGAATGGGGTGGCTAGTGTCTTGATGAACTATCCGTTTCATGTAGAATCCCTTATAACATTGGCAAATTACTTTAAATTCTCAGGTGAACATCAAATGGCTGCAGATTCTATTGCTAAATGTTTATATGCCTTCGAGTGTGCATCACACCCTTTGTTCAGCCCATTGCAAGGAGATTGCCGACTTGAATATTCCCATGAAACCAACAAGCCATTATTCTGTACACTCTTTAGTCACATGAAGGACTTGGATAGGCGTGGATGTCATCGTTCAGCTTTAGAAGTCTGCAAATTGTTACTTTCACTTGATCCTGCTGATCCCATGGGTGCAATATTCTGTATTGATTACTTCTCCCTAAGGGCAGAACAGTACATGTGGTTAGAACAGTTTTGTGATGAATATCAAAGTGATACTTCTCTATGGAACTTTCCAAACTTTGCGTACTCTCTTGCTATTTGCCGATTTTATCTTGAGCGTGAATCAATTTCCAAGGACGCTAAGGCTGAGCTTGACAAAGAGACTTCATCTGGTCTGATGAAGCAGGCTTTGATGCTTCACCCTCCAGTTCTTAAGAGGCTAGTGGAGAAGGTTCCCTTGAAGGACCAGGCATGGTCAACCATAACTAAAAATTCGTTCTTCAAGTCTGAAGACATTGGAATACCTTCTTTGGATCACTTGATCAGGATATATGTGGCCAGGAGTTACATCATCTGGAGGTTGCCTGATGTTCAAAAATTGTTGAAGGATTCTGCTCTAGAAGTAATTGAAACTCTGAAGCATGATGCAAGTGAAGCGAATACATGGGTTTGTGTCAGAAAAGAATCTTTTCCTTCAGAAAAGAACGAGTAAGTGTTCTAATTGTGAAAAAACTTAGCCTGAAACTTAATAGATTATCCTTCAGATTCTATTAAATATGAACTTTTCTTTCTAGGCCATATTAAAAGATAGCATTATTACCTGATTTTATATATTGAACGTTTTTTGCAACTGAACGTTGTTTTACATGTCTATTATCTATGCTGAACTTGATGAATTATAAATGAGTGCCATAATATATTTCTCATTTTGGTGAACGATTGAAACAAGTGCTAGAATATAATGGAACATTTGTTCAAATTTTACCATGGAATATAGAAACTATATAAAGTGAGGCTTTGAGGTCCCTGAGTTGCTGACCATAAGCTGTTAGTCAAAAGTTTTGTTACTCAAAATCAGGTGCTTGTGTTCGATTATGATACGTGTACAGGTGTTTGACTCAAAGTGTCAAAGTGTTGTACCAATGTCAAAATGTCTAGGACCAGACAGCGGTGCTTATGGTGTAAATAAAGAGTTTGAGATGTAGGGTACAGTTAGACCTATTAAAATTTGACCAAAAGGAATTGACCTGTATTGGACGAGAAATTAGCAACTCATAACTCGAAAATAGTGGAATAACTTGGTGAATCGTGAACATTTTGACCCGTTTCCTTAATTGTGTCCCGTTTTCAAACCCACGTAATTTTTAGTTGGAATCCACTACATTTCTAGCCACTTTTTGTATTTTGAGTCAACATATTTTAATTGTAGGCTTAAATTGGTTTCTTAGTGAAGTTTTATAAGAAAATAATTTCTTTAAAACAAAAAATTTGTTATATACTCCATGATTTTGCGCACATCATGATGTGAATTGTTTGACTTGAAAAATATGCATTTAATCATGACAAAAATTGTTTTCTAGAGCATATATTGTTTAAACTAAAGCTTATGTGGACCTTTTTTCTGGTCTCAGACCTTTGAAATCCTAGTACACGTGGTTATTTTAATATTATTAATGACTAAAATGTTAAAATAGTAACTTATAACTCCTTATAATGCTTCTTGCATCATGATTTTAAATCACATGTTACATAACGGAGTTTTGCTAAATGGTAAGCTGAAAATTTAATAAAGTGACTATAATTTAATGGAACAACCTCATTTTTATTCCGTGATGAGTCGGACTCTACCCTAATTGAGCCGACTCGAAACTGCCTGCCTGATCGCCGCCGAATAGGTACAATATCTTGTTGCTGGAATATAGGATTTTGTTGTGTATCTTTACAAGGGGTCAAGGACATGGTCTACATTACTACATATAATCTTTTTAGTCATTGATTGATGCACTGATTTGAGCGAGCTTTTCATTTTGAACTATTTTCATTGTTGAGATTTGATCTGTTTCTGCATGCATTTATTTTTATCTATTTTCCTGCCCTTTGCAGGTATGTCCATTTGATGGTTTCGGATTTCTCTGATGCAGTAGCAACCATGCCTCCTGAGAATCTTCAAAATTTTATGATGCTAGATCCAAGGGTTAGAGAAATAGTGGATAATCATAACCAGGGTGCCAATGCCCAGGTTCGTGTCACTCGTGACCTAGCTAATCGTAGTCCATTAGTTGTGTTGCTTGAATCAATTCTTCCTTGGGTAGATTATGGAGCTGATGGATCTGGCACTGACCAGCAAAATAGACACCATCCAGATAACGAACATCCTTAAGGTGATTTTGAGACTGAAAGGCTTACCATTATACTTGTACACATCCATGTGTTTTGATCTTTTTATTAACATTCATATGACACCGGGGTAATAGAATGTTATATCTGGTGGGTAGAAAGGGCTCTTCCTCATCCTTCACAAATACATGAAATTTGTTTCGGATGTTTCCTGTTTAAGAGTCTTAACTCTTGATACCTTTGAACTAGCTGGCGTTTATCCAATAAGTAAAGCTTCTTCCCTTTTGATGAATATTTATTGTTTTTACGAATGGACTATCACTTATTATCATCCTATATACTCTTAGCATTTTCAGGTAAACATTGTTGGCTTCATTATTAAGACACAGGTTCACTAATGTTCTCAATTGTTGGGTTGCTGCTATCCTGATTTAATCTTGTTCTCTTGATGATACTCTTCATCTGATTGATACCCTTAAATTCTCTCGTATATATTTATTGAAAACTACAATTTGTCTACATAAATCTGAAGATCGGCTTTTTATTCTGCTTTCTTGACTATGCTTTAGCACAAATATAATGTTTGGCAGTGTTTTACCATTTGTGGCTTGTAGTATACACGATAGTTTCAATTTAAGTTTAATTTCTTTAATATTACACTAGATGAAACTCAAACAATTCACTAACACAATTTTAAAATGAAACTGCATAGCTAACAGCTAGTCTGCTATGCATTTTTGAAGTCATCAAGGGGAAGCCTAGAAAGTCTTCCTTTTTTATGATCTACAAAAGATGAACAAAATTTTCAGCGATTCATTATTTTCATTTACAAAGCGCAATAACCAAATTCTAATCAGTTAGGAAATATATTAGGTCATTTCGAGTGAATAGCAAATATCAAAAGTAAATGATCTACTGAATTATATTACACTCAACAAGATAAATAAGCACCATAACAAAAGCATAAAAAACAACGATGACATAGTCACAACTCACAACCACTACAAATTCAGTGTACAGCAATATTAAGATAAATTAGCATATTCTTACAATTACAAAACTGTTAGGAAAAGGAGCTAAAACAAATGTATTTCCCAGTGGTGTTACATTTTCTTTTTTATTTAATCTTATATGTTTTGCTATATTTTTAATTCTGACCATGATATACATATTTTATTTATATTTTTTATATATAAATTTAATTTAATTTATATTTTTATTTTATATACATATTTTTCTTCATTTTTACCCTTTGACTATTTTTGTCGGACAAATCATTGGAGTTCAACATTATCATCATTGACAACTTAATTTGTACGACATGGTGCACTTGCGGAAGATGATATCACATTATTAAAAGGGAAATTTCATATAGTAGTAATGTGTTTTGTTGAAACGTGAGTTGTAGCTTTTTTTTTATAGTTTTTTCCATACTAACATTAAACATATGTACTTAAGTATTCCGTAGCCATTATCGTAAAAACAAAAAAGTTTGTATTACCGTTAATTCATTTATTACAAGTATGTTTGCCACCATCAACCCCAATTAAAGTGTTCAAAACTCTTCTTTCTCATTACTCGTAACTCTTCTTCTTTCTCACTCTTCTCAAACACAACTTCTCCCTCCTTTTTACCATTGAAGTACTCTACTTTGAGGCTAGGATTTTCGAACTACAATTCAACAGTATTATAGGTATGTTTGCTTTCATTTGACTATTATAGAACAATTACCTGTGAAGAAAGATTACATTCCGACAAAGCATATTGAAAAAAAGGTTGACATCACATTGCTTAGCTTAAACCATTCTCCCTCCTATACAACCTAATTGTCTCATTTATTTTTAGCCACTATTCACTTATCATTCTTAATTTGTATTTTACTCTTAATCTATAAGTTAAAACATAGTCATGTGGGATCTTGTTTGATTCGTCTCAATACAAGGATTATTAATATCAACTTTTTATAATTTTTAATTAATAATAATTTGAGATATTAAGGATTAAAATGTTGCCTCGACAAGTGTGAAAAACTAAATGAGACAATTAGGCTGAATAGGAGGGAGTCCATCACATTCCTTAGCTTAACTAATTAAACTTACTACATCAAAATGACAATTCTTAATTATAATTGCAAATAGAGGACAACATACAATCCTCAAAATCTTTACAACAACTTTGAGTAGCTTCTTTTGACCGTTTAAATCGTGGAATTTATAATCAGAGTTAGTGATAAAGATAGAAAATAGTCATATCATTTCCTAAGCCAAAATCATCAACTTTTGTAAGGTTCTAGTATTATTATTTTGGGAGCTTGGATTATTATTCTTGAAACCTTGAAGATTATTCTTCGAGCTTATCTTCTCTTATTTTGGAGTTCTAATTTCTTATTATTTCTCTTGCATCCTCGATGGCTTATGGTACATACTTCTTAACCTTCTTACTATGTGACATTTATATTATATTTACTTGAGTATGTGAAACACATATGACAATATGTTAGATTGATTTAGTTTATATCTTGCATGTTGACTTAAAGTAAGAATAACAATTTTTTGTATTTAAAGTAAAAATAAAGTGTTTATTATAAGTTTATGTATATGCATTTTATAAATTGAAATTTTACGATATTTTATATAAATTAATGTTAGAAATGTTATTCATATGTTTATATTATAAATTTTCAAGTATTGTGATTCTTACTCGAAACCGGTATTAAATTAAAGTCACAAAAGAAAAATATATAAATCTGAAGTTTTCTCATTTATATGATATTATTGATAGATATATAATGTGTATTTTTACTTTAGTGTTCATGCATGTAAATTTTATGAATTTCTATTATGTAAAAATGCGTAGAAATGGTGGTTTGAGATGTTATTTGTAAAGTTTTTGTTGTAAATGAATTTTGTGTGAGCTTAGTAACTTCAAAAATATATTTTATATAAACTCCATAGTAGATAAAAGTTTGAAAAATCATGTAGGTTCATTTGCTTAAAGATATTTTACGAAATTGATTTTTTTTTATTTTTTTGGTGTAAAGGTAATAAGATTAATCATATCAAGACTGTACACTGAAAGTTCAGCCCTTCGGGCTTCAACCCAATAGTGCTAAATCATCTTTTACCTCCATTAAGCCACCTTTTAGGAAGGGTTCAGAATGGAGGAGCAATCATTTGCATCACTATCTCGGTACAAGCAAAAATCAACTGAATCTATCTAACTACTAGCTATACCCCCCCATTCCTAGGCAAATACGTTCTACCTATTACAAAAACCAAGTAGAACATAGCTAACCATGTACCAAAATCTAATCCTCCTAAATTCCTTTTCATTTTTTACATAGTGGAACCTACTTAGTCAAAATATACTTCAAAACAATAGTCAAAGCACAGCACAGCACAAGATTCCTGGATAACGGTATAGCTCCAGATTTCTACACAGCTCCAGCTCAGATCCAGCACAACCTCGACTTCTGCTCTAGATTCTACTCCTATACAACAGTAGCAGCAACACCTAACCCCTCCTATAACGCATCTGAAGCAAGCGAGCAGTAGCAGCACAGCAGTAACAGCACAACACAGCGCAGCAGTAATCGCACAGCAGTAGCAGCACATCAGTAGCAGCACAGCTCCAAAAATCTGCTTACATAGCGCATCAGCAGTTGCACATACCAGCTCACAGCAGCAAATTCCAGCACAGGCCTATTAATTTAGAATAAGTGCTAGCCATTTTTTATCCTTGGGACTTTTTTTCTTTGGCATAATGATATGGGTTCTCAGGAACACCTCCTAGGTTAATTTTTTGATTATTTTCTCCGGTCTCTCAATATACCCATTCCAAATTGCAGATTTCCGTTGCCTCCAAACTTGATACAACAGGCCTACCACAATGCTTTTGATGACTTTATTTCTGAAGGAACCTGTTGTGGGTTTATGCAGCTAAGAGCTAAGCTGTTGCATGGAACCTTGTGGGATAGTTAAATTTAATTTTACGAAATTGGTTATTTATGGAATTTTAAGTAATAAAATATGTTCTTATATATTAAAGGGGGTTAAAAATAATCTTAATGGATTGAGTAGTTTAGAAATCATATTATTATGTTTCCTTCAAGTTTGGACCAAAATATAAACTTTTATGAGACTCTTATCGATAAGTGTTTGACTACTTATCGATAAAACTTAAAATATTAAAATATGAATTAATTATTAAATGAAGTTATTTCGAGCTATAATTTTTATGGGACTCTTATATGGGTAGTATGTATGGAATTTGATTATTGGATAAGTTTATTTGACCACCTATGCACCCTTGAAAATTTTAAATAAAATGGAAAATCCAAAAACGATAAAATATGAAATAAATATTAAATGGACTATTTTGGACTTGAAATTTTTATGAGACACTCCCGTATATAGTAGAATCATATGAGGACCCTTGGATAAATCTTTAATAGACATTGAAGACATTAATAATTTTATGTCGGTTCATCGGTAAATTGGCCAAACAATTTAGTTAGAATCCATAGGCTTATTTTTCTCGAACTTTCTTGTCTAAAACTCACTTCATATAGCTTCTGGACCTTTAAAATATTTTTATAATATTTTTATTGGTTATTATGAATTTTTAATTAATTTACATGTTTAATCAATGGAAACTCCTTATTAAATATTACGAAAAAATTTTCTTAAGAGAATGTCTTGGATTTATATTAGACTAGGGTTGACTTATAACATTGTAAAAGAGATAACATGGAATTTTGTTTGAGCTTATGTGTACTTGGATGAATGACTCTGATTGTAAGGAAATGTCGAACCACAGACCAGCGTGTAATCCGGGGCCCGTGTTTGTCGGGACGTAGAAATGGGGGTTAGATAGGGGGACCGAGAGAGTCCCATCCTGTAGAAGCTCGAGCATAAAAATTGGTGGAGCTATGGCTCGCATCAGAGTTAGAGTTTGGAATATGTTCCTCCTCTAGCTAGACCCTTAAATATATTAGAAAGTCATTATTATGTGTGTTGTGTAAATGTGATTTTAGATTTAAGTAGATCCATTGGAAGAATCTTATAGTTATCAAGTGTAGGTGATTGTAGCAAAGATATCTATTTACATTCTTGTGAAGGTTGAAAGTATTCGAGAACTGAAATGAGAAACGAGAACCAAGGGACTTAAAATCAAGGTTTGAAATGTACTTTGCATCTCTTGTGAATATATTATGATTGTCATAATATTACATTGTTGAGGAGTTTATACTCGGCGTTAGGCGCTGATTCTGATTCAAACGGCTGTCATCCGTATCATGGATGACAGTATTTTGCAGAAAGGTTTCGCTTGAAGTTTCAAGCCCAGTCGCAACATTTATTTTCTTTATCTAGGACTTAGCTGCATTTTATTTTACTTATGGGTAACTTTGGTTATCATGGTGTATTTATGCTATTATTTTGATTTGAGAAAACAATATGTGTTATTCTCCTAATTGTAGTATTTTAAAATTATGTTTTAAAACGATTTTAAATTTTAATGCATTTTAGCAGTTTGGAATTTATGACTTTCGCATTATTTTTTGTAAAAATAATTATTAGTTTGAATTATATACTGGGACTGCTATGCCTGTTACAATCGTTCATTGTTCATTGTTCATTGTTCATTGTTTATTGTTTGCTGTTTATTGATCATTATTCATTGTTCATTGTTCATTTTACATTGTTCATTGTTCATTGTTAATTTTTCAGTGTTTGTTGTTCATTTTACATTTTTTATTGTTCATTGTTCATTGCTCATTGCTCATTGCTCATTGTTCATTGCTCATTGTTCATTATTCATTGTTAACTGTTCTTTGTTCAATGTTCAAGGTTCATTGTTCTTTGATCTTTGTTCACTGTTCATTGTTCATTGTTCTATGTCCATTGTTCATTGTTCATTGTTCATTGTTCATTGTGCATTGTTCATTGTTTTTAGTTCATCCTTCATCGTTCATTGTTCATTGTTCATTGTTGATTGTTGATTGTTCATTGTTCAATATTCAAAGTTCATTGTTCATCGTTCATCGTTCATTGTTCATTGTACATTATTCATTGTTCATTATTTTTTGACCATTTTTCAGTCTTTATTGTTCATTTTTCTTTGTTTGATTGTTCGTTGTTCATTGTTCATCATTCATTGTTCATCGTTTATTGTTCAACGTTCATCATTCATTGTTCGTTTTTTATTTGGTCATTGTACATTTTTCATCATTCAATGTTCATTATTCATAGTTCATCATTCATAGTTCATAGTTCATAGTTCATCGTTCATCGTTCCTCGTTCATTATTCATTGTTCATCGTTCATTGTTCATTGTTCATTGATCATGAGTCAAGTATAATTGTTCATCGTTCGTTATTCATTGTTCATTTGACATTATTCATTGTTCATTGTTCATTGTACAGTTTTCAATGTTTATTATTCATTGTTATTTTTTCATTGTTCATTATTCTTCATACGGTGTTCATTGTTCATTGTTCAGTGTTCATCGACCATTTTTCATTGTTCATTGTTTATTGTTCATTGAACGTTGTTAATTATTCATTGTTCATTGTTCATCGATTATTGTTTATTGTTCATTTTACATTGTTCGTTGTTCATCGTTCATTTTTCGGTTTTCAAAGTTCAGTTTGTTCCTTGTACATTGTTGATTGTTCTTTGTTCTTTATTAATCGTTCATTGTTCATTATTCATTGTTCATCGTTCATCATTCATCGTTACTTGTTCATTGTTCATTGTACATAGTTCATTGTGTATTTTTCATTGTTTATTATTCATTCTTCTTTTTACATTATGCTTTATTCATTGTTCATTTTTCGTCATTCATGGTTCATTATAGATTTTTTATTGTTCATTGTTCATTGTTCGTTTCATTGTTCATTGTTCATCCTTCGTCGTTCATCATTTAATTTTCATTTTTCATTGTAAATTTTTCATCCTTCGTCATTCATCGTTCATTGTTCATTATTCATTGTTCATAATTCGGGGTTCATTGTTCAATGTTCAATGTTCAATCTTCTTTGATTATTGTTGATTATTCATTGTTCACTGTTGATCGTTCATTGACAATTGTTCATTGTTTATTGTTCATCGTTGATCGTTCATCGTTCAACGTACATCACTCATTGTTCGTTGTTCATTGTTCATTGTTCATTGTTCATAGTTAATAATTCATAGTTCATTGTGCATTGTTCATTGTTCATAGTTCATAGTTCATAGTTCATCGTTCATCGTTCATCTTTCAAAGTTGATCGTACATCGTTCATCCTTCATTGTTCATTGTTCATTATTCATTGTTCATTGTTCCTTTTCAATGTTCATTGTTCAGTGACTATTGTGCATTATTCATTATACATTGTTGATTGTTTATTTTTTATTGTCGATTGTTCATTCTTCATTGTTTATTGTTCATCCTTAATCCTTCACCGTTCATTATTCATTGTTCATTATACATTGATCATTGTTTATTGTACATTGTTCATTATTCATTATTCATCATTCATGGTTAATTGTTCATCGTTTATTGTTACTTATTCTTTTAACATTGTTCATTTTTCATTGTTCATTGTTCATTGACTAGTTTTCATTGTATATTAGTCAATGTTGAGTGTTGATTGTTTATTGTTCATTGTTTAGTGTTCTTTATTCATTTTTTATCCTTTATTGTTTATCATTCTTTGTTGATTTTTAATTTTCCATCGTTCATTGTTCATTATTGATTGTTCATTGTTCACTATGCATAGTTCATCGTTCTTTGTTCATTGTTCATCGTTCATTGTACATTGCACATTCTTCATTTTACGTGGTTCATTGATAATTTTCGTTGTTGAATGTTCATTGTTCATTGTTCATCGTTTATTGTTCATTGATGATTATTTATTCTTTATTGTTCATCGTTCGTTGATCATTGATCATTCATTATAATGTTCATTGTTTATCATTCATTGTTATTTTTCATTATTCATCATCAATGGTCCATTGTTTATTGTTCTTTGTTCCTTGTTCTTTGTACATTGTTGGTTGTTTATTGGTCATTATTTATTTTTCATTGTTCTTAGTTTATTGTTCATCGTTCATTGTTCATTGTTTATCGTTCATTGTTCTTCTTTACATGGTTCAATGTTCATTGTTCATTGTTCATCTTTATATTGTACATTTTACATTGTTCGTTGTTCATCGTTCATTGTTTGTTTTTCAATGTTCCGTGTTCATTTTTCATTATTCAATTTTGATTGTTCATTGTTCATCGTTCATAGTTCATCCTTCATCATTCATCGCTCATTGTTCATCGTTCATTTTTCATTGTTCATTGTTCATTGTTCATTGTCCATTGTCAATTGTTCACTGTTCATTGTTCAACGTTCACCCTCTATCGTTCATCATTTATTGTTCATTTTTCATTGTACATTGTTCATTTTTTATCGTTCGTTGTTCATTATTCCTAGTTCATTTTTCATAGCTTATTGTTTATTTTTCTTTGTTCATCAATCATAGTTTATTGCTTATTGTTCATTGTTAATTTTTCATAGTTCATCATTCATAGTTCATTGTTCATTGTTCAACGTTCATCGCTCATCGTTCATTGTTCATTGTTCATTAATCATTAGTCATTGTTCATTGTTCATTTTGCATTATTCATTTTACATTGTTCATTGTTCTGTGTTCATTGTTCATTTTTCAATGATCAGTTTTCATTGGTCATTGTTCATTGTACATTTTTCAATGTTTATTATTCATTTTTATGTGTTCATTGTTCATTATTTTTCATTCATGGTTCATTGTGCATTGTTCAGTGTTTATCGACCATTGTTCATTGTTCATTGTTCATTGTTCATTGTTTATTTTTCATTGTGTATTGCTTATTGTTCATTGTTGATTATTCATTGTTGATTATTCATTGATCATTGTTCATCATTCAATTTTTATTGATTATTGTTCATATGTGATTGTTTATTTTTCATTCGTGATTATTTATTGTGCATTGTTCATTGTTCATTGTTGCTTGTTTATTGTTCATTGTTTATTGATCATTTTTCATGATTCATTCTTCGTTGTTCATTGTTCATCCTTTATCGTTCATCGTTCATCGTTCATTGTTCATTGTTCATTGTTTATTGTACATTGTACATTGTTCATCCTTCATCGTCTAATGTTCATTGTTCTTTGTTCATTGTTCTTAATTCATGGTTTATTATTCATTGTTCATTTTTCATTATTCATTGTTCTTTGATCATTGTTCATTGTTCATTGATCATTTTTCATCATTCACTTACCATTGTTCATTGTTTATTATTCATTTACCAATGTTCGTTGTTTATTATATACTGTTTATTATTTGTTGTTCATTGTTCATTGTTCATTTTTCATTGTTTATTGTTCATTGTTCATTGTTCATTGTTCATTTTTTATTGATCATTGCTGATCACTTATTATTAACCGTACATTTTACATTGTTCGTTGTTCATTGTTAATAGTTTGTTTTTAAATGTTCAGTGTTCATTTTTCAATGTTCAGTGTTCATTTTTCATTGTTTAATGTTGTTTGTTCATAACTCATCGTTCATAGTTCATTGTTTATTGTTTATCTTTCATTGCTCATTGGTGATTGTTCATTGCTCATTGTTCATTGTTGATTGTCCATTGTTCATTTTTTATTGTTCATTGTTCATTGTTTACCCTCTACCGTTCATCTTTCATTGTTTATTGTTCATTGTACATCGTTCATTGTTCATTGTTTATCGTTCGTTGTTCATTATTCATCGTTAATTGTTCATTGTTCATTCATCTTTGTTCATTGTTTACTTTTCATTGTGTATTGTTTATTATTCATTTTTCATTGTTCATTGTTCATTGTTACTTATTCATTTATCATTGTTCCTTATTCATTTATCATTGTTCTTGATTCATTGTTCATTTGTCATTGTATATTTGTCATTGTTGATTGTTTATTGTTCATTGTTGATTGTCCATCATTGCTTTTTCATTGTTCATTGTTTATTGATCATTGTTCATCATTCATTCTTCACTGTTCATTATTCATCCTTCGTCGTTCATTATTCATTGTTCATTGTTCACTGTTCATTGTTCATTGTTCTTTGTTTATTGTACATTGATCATCCTTCGTCGTTCTAGGTTCATTGTTCATTGTTTATTGTTCCTAATACATGGTTTTTGTTCATTGTTCATTGTTCATTGTTCTTTGATCATTATTGATTGTTGATTTTTTGTTGTTCATCGTTCATTGACTATTGTTAAGTCTTTATTGTTCGTTGACCATTGTTCATTATTTATTGTTCGTATTTGATTGTTTATAGTACATTGTTTATTGTTCATTGTTTATTCTATATTTTTCATTGTTCTTTCTTTATTGTTCATTGTTCTTTGTTCATTGTTCATTGCTCATTGTTCATTTTTCATTGATCATTGTTCATCATTCATTTTTCATTGTTCATTGTACATTGTTCATTGTTCATCCTTCGTCGTTCGTTGTTCATTGTTCATTGTACATTGGTCATCCCTCGTCGTTCATCGTTCTTTGTTCATTGTTAATAATTCAGGGTTCATTGTTCATTGTTCATTGTTCATTATTCTTTGACCATTGTTCATTGTTCATTGTTCTTTTTTCATCATTGATTGACCAATCTTTATTATTCATTGTTAATTGTTTATTGTATATCATTCATTGTTCATAATTCATGATTCATTTTGTACTGCTCAATGTTCATTGTTCATTGTTCTTTGATTATCGTTCATTGACCATTGTTCATTGTATACTGTTCGTTGTTGAATATTTAATGTTCATTGTTTATTGTTCATTCTTCGTTATTGTTATTCATTGTTCATTGTTCATTGTTTATTGTTCATCGTTGATCGTTTATCAATTAACATACATCATTAATTGTTCGTAGTTCATTGTTTGTTGTTCATTGTTCACAGTTCTTTGTTCATTGTTCATTGTTCATTGTTCATTGTTCATTGTTCATAGTTCATCATTCATCCTTCATCGTTCATTGTTCATTGTTCATTGTTTGTTGTTTATAGTTCATTTTTCATTGTTGATTGTTGATTGTTCTTAGTTAATTGTTCACCGTTCATTGTTCAGTGTTAATTATTCGTTGTTTATTGTTCATTATTTATTGACCATTATTCATTGTTTAATGTTTATCTTTCATTGTTCATTGTACATTTTACATTGTTCTTTGTTGATCGTTCATTGTTCGTTTTTCAATGTTCATTGTTCATTGTTCAATGTTGATTGTTCATTGTTCATCATTCATAGTTCATATATCATCGTTCATCGTTCATCGTTCATCATTCATCGCTCATTGTTCATTTTTCGTTGTTTAATGTTCATTGTCCATTGTTTGTTGTTCATCGTTTGTTGTTCATTATTTATTGTTCATTTTTCATTGCTCATTGTTTATTGTTCATTTTTCATTGTTCATTAATGAATGTTCAATGTTTATTGTTCTTTGACCAATTTTCATTATTTATTGTTCATTTTTCATTGTTGATTGGTCGTTGTTGATTGTTAATTGTTCGTTGTTCATTATTAGTCATTCATCGTTCATCGTTCAACGTTTATTGTTCATTTTTTGTTGTTCATTGGTGATTGTTCATTGTTCGGCATTCATAGTTCATAGTTCATCGTTAAACGTTCATCATTCATCGTTCATTGTTCTTTGTTCATTGTTAATAGTTCAACTTTCATCGTTCATCGTTCATCGTTGATTATTCATTGTTTATTGTTTGTTGTTTATTGTTCATTTTTCATTGTTCATTTTCATTGTTCATTGTTATTAGTTTATTTTTCATTGTTCATTATTCATTATTTATTGTTCATTATTCATTGTTCATTGTTCATTGACAATTATTCATTGTTTATTGTTCATCGTTCAATTTTCATTGTACATTTTACATTGTTTATTGTTCATGGTTCATTGTTCGTTTTTCAATGTTCAGTGTTCATTGTTCATTCTTCAATGTTGATTCTTTATTTTTCATCGTTCATATAGTTCATCATTCATCATTCATCGTTCACCGTGCATCATTCATCATTCATCGCTCATTGTTCATTGTTCATTATTCTTATTCCATTATTCATCGTTCATCGTACATTGCTCACCCTCTATCGTTCATTATTCATTGTTCATTGTTTATTGTAAATTGTTCATTGTTCATTGTTATGGTTTGTTGTTCATTATTCATTGTACATTTTTCATCACTTATTGTTTATTTTTCTTTGTTCATCATTCATAGTTTATTGCTCATTGTTCATTGTTCATTGTTCATTGTTCATTGTTCATTGTTAATTGTTAATTGATTAATGTTTATTGTTCATTGTTCATTGACCAATTTTCGTTGTTTCTTTGTCATTTTTCATTGTTGATTGTCTGTTATTTATTGTTCATAGTTCGTTGTTCATTGTTCGTCATTAATTGTTAATCGTTAAACGTTTATTGTTCATTTTTCACTGTTCATTGGTCGTTGTTCATTGTTCATCATTTAATGTTCAATGTTCATAGTTCATCATTCATAGTTCATAGTTGATCATTTTAAATTCATTGTTCATTGTTCATTGTTCATTGATCATTAGTCATTGTTCATTGTTCATTGTTCATTATTCTGTGTTAATTGTTCATTTTTAAATGTTCAATGTTCATTAGTCATTGTTAATTGTAAATTTTTCAATGTTTATTATTCATCTTTATTTTGTTCATTGCTCATTGCTCAGTGTTCATCGACCATTGTTTATCATTGTTCGTTAATCATTGTACATTGTTCATTATTTACTTTTTATTGTGTATTGTTTATTGTTCATTGTTCAATGTACATTAATCATTGTCATCTTCATTATTCATTGATCATTGTTCATTTGTCATTGTTTACTTTTCATTCTTGATTGTTTATTGTTCACTGTTGCTTTTTCATTGTTCATTTTTCATTGATCATTGTTGATCATTCATTCCTCATTGTTCATTCTTCATCCCTCGTCATTATTCATCGTTCATTGTTCATTGTTCATTGTTCATTGTACATTGTTCATTGTACATTGTTCAAGGTTCATTATTCTTTATTCATTGTTCTTAATTTATGGTTTATTGTTTATTGTTTAGTATTCATTGTTCATTGATCATTGTTCATTGTCAATTGTTCATTCATTGACCATTGTTCATTGTTTATTGTTCATTGACCATTGTTCATTGTTTATTGTTCATTATTGAATTTTTAACTATTCATTGTTCATTGTTCATTGTTCTTTTATCATCTTTCATTGACCATTGTTCATTTACCATTGTTGATTATTTACTATTCGTTGTTTAATGTTTACTATTTATTGTTCATTGTTCATTGTTTATTGTTCATTATTTTTTGACCATTGATCATTGTTCAATGTAAATTTTTCAATGTTTAGTATTCATTTTAGTTTTTTCATTGTTCATTATTCTTCATTCATAATTTATTTTTCATTGTTAAGTGTTCATCGACCATTGTTCATTGTTCCTTCTTCATAAATCATTTTTCATTGTTCATTGTTTATTTTTTATTGCGTATTGTTTATTGTTCATTGTTTATTGTTCATTGTTCATTATTCATTGATCATTGTGCTTCATTCGTTGTTCATTGATCATTAATCAATTGTCATTGTTTATTTTTCATTCTAGATTGTTTATTTTTCATTGTTGATTGTTCATATTGGCTTGTTCATTGTTCATTCTTTATTGATCATTGTTCATCTTACATTCGTTCAAGGTTCATTATTCGTTGTTCATTGTTCTTAATTCATAGTTTATTGTTCATTGTTCATTGTTCATTGTTCTTTGATAATTGTTCATTGTTCATGATTCATTGACCATTGTTCATTGCTAATTGTTCACTATTCATTGTTCATTGTTCATTGTTCATTGTTCATTGTTCATTGTTCATTGTTCATTGTTCTTTTATCATCGATCTTTGTTCATCACTTATTGTTCATTGTTCATTGTTCATTATTCATTGTTCATCCTTTGTCATTCATCGTTCATTGTTTATTGTACATTTGTTCATGCCTCGTCGTTCATCATTCGTTGTTTATTGTTCATAATTCATGGTTCATTGTTCATTTTTCATTTTTTATTGTTCATTGTTCTTTGATCATTGATCATTGGTCATTGTTTTTTTTCTATCGTTCATTGACGATTGTTCATTGTTCAATGACCACTGTTTCATTGTATATTGTTCGTTGTGGAATGTTTACTGTTCATTGTTCATTGTTCATTGTTCATTGTTCATTGACCACTGTTCATTGTTTATTGTTCGTTGTGGAATGTTTACTGTTCATTGTTCATTGTTCATTGTTCATTGTTTATCGTTCATTGTTCATTGTTTTTAATTCATGGTTCATTGTTTACTATTCATTGTTTAATGTTCATTGTTCTTTGTTTTTTGATCATCGTTCATTAACCATTGTTCATTGACTATTGTTGATTGTTTACTATTCGTTATTGAATGTTTATTGTTCATTGTTCATTATTTTTTGTTCGTTGTTCATTGTTCGCTTTTCATTGTTCATTGTTCATTGGTCATCGTTGATTGACCATTGTTCATTGTTTATTGTTCGTTCTTTAATGCTTACTGTTCATTGTTTATTGTTCATTGTTTATTGTTCGTTGATTGACCATTGTTCACATTTCATTTTTCATTGTTCATTGTTCATTTTTTATTGTTCATAGTTCATTGTTCATTTTTCATTATTCATTTTTCATAGTTCATTGTTCGTTGTTTATTGTTCATTGTTTTTTATTCTTAGGTTATTGTTATTCTTTCATTGTCCATTGATCATTATTCATTGTTTATTGTTCATCATTCATTGTTCATTATACATTTTATATTGTTTTTTGTTCATCGTTCAATGTTCGTTTCTCAATGTTCAGTGTTCATTGTTCATTATTCAATGGTGGTTGTTGATTGTTCATCGTTCATAGTTAATCGTTCATTGTTCATCGTTCATCATTCAACACTAATTGTTCATTGTTCGTAGTTTATTGTTCATTGTTCGTTGTTTATCTCTTGTTGTTCATTGTTTATCGTTCGTTGTTCATTTTTCATTATTTATTGGATTTATCCATTGTTTATCGTTCATTTACAATTGTTAAGTGTTTATTGTTCAATGACCATCATTCAGTTTTTATTGTTCATTGTTCATTGTTCATCCTTCGTCGTTCACAGTTTATTGTTCATTGTACATTGTTCATTGTTCATTGTTTGTTGTCCATTATTCATTTATCATTGTTCATCATTCATTATTCATTTGTCATTGTTGATTTTTTATTGTTCATTGTACTTTGTTCATTGTTGCTTGTTCATTGTTCATTGTTTATTGATCATTGTTCATCATTCATTCTTCACTATTCATTATTCCTCTTTTGTCGTTCATTGTTCATTGTTCATTGTTCATTGTACATTGATCATCCTTCGTCGTTCTAGGTTCATTGTTCATTAATCATTGTTCATAATTCATGGTTTATTGTTCATTGCTCATTGTTCATTGTTCTTTGATCATTGTTCATTGTTCATCGATCATTGACTATTGTTTATTGTTTATTGTTCATTGACCATTCTTCATTGTTTATTGTTCGTTGTTGATTGTTTACTGTTCATTGTTCATTGTTCATTTTTCATTTTTCATAGTTTATTATTTATTGTTCATTGTTCATTATTCATTTTTCTTTGATCATTGATCATTGTTCATTGTTCATCATTCATTGTTCATTGTTCATTGTTCATTGTTAATCCCTCGTCGTTAAGCGCTTATTCTTCTTAAGACATTGTTTATCCCTTGCCGTTCATCGTTCATTGTTCATTATTCATAATTCATGGTTCATTGTTCATTGTTTATTATTCATTGTTCATTGTTCATTGTTCAATGTTCATTGTTCTTTGCTCATTGTTCATTGTTATTTTTTCATTATTGATTGACCATTGTTCATTGTTCATTGTATATCGTTCATTGTTCATTGTTCATAATTCATGGTTCCATGTTTACTTTTCATTGTTCATTGTTCATTGTTCATTGTTCATTGTTCATTGTTCATTGTTCATTGTTCATTTTTCTTTGATCAACGTTCATTGACCATTTTTTATTGTTTACTGTTCGTTGTTCTTTATTAACTGTTCATTACTTATTATTCATTCTTCATTATTTATTGTTCATTGTTCATTGATCATCGTTCATCGTTTATCATATAACATACATCATTCATTGTTCGTTGTTCATTGTTCATAGTTCTTTGTTCATTGTTTAAAGTTCATTGTTCATTGTTCATTGTTCATTGTTCATAGTTCAACTTTCATCGTTCCTTTTTTATCGTTGATCGTTCATTATTCGTTGTTCATTATTGTTCATTTTTTGTTCTTAATTGTTTATTTTTCATTGTTCATTGTTCATTGTTCTTAGTTTATTGTTCATCATTCATTGTTCAATGTTAATTGTTCATTGTTCATTGACCATTATTCATTGTATATTGTTCATCGTTCATTGTTCATTGTACATTTTACATTGTTCTTGGTTCATCGTTCAATTTTCGTTTTTCAATGTTCAGTGTTCGTTGATCGTTGTTCAATGTTGGTTGTTCATTGTTCATCGTTCATAGTTCATCGATCATCGTTCATTGTTCATCATTCGTCGCTCAATGTTCCTTGTTCATTGTTCATTGTCTATTGTTTATTGTTTATTATTCATTGTTCATTATTCATTGTTCATTTTTCATTGCTCATTATTTATTGTTTATTGAGGAATGTTCATTGTTTATTGACGAATGTTCATTGTTTATTGTTCCTTGTGCATTGTTCTTTGTTCATTGACCAATTTTCATTGTTTATTGTTCATTTTTCATTGTTGATTGTTTGTTGTTGATTGTTCATTATTCGTCATTCGTTGTTCAGTGTTCAACGTTTAACGTCTATTGTTCCTTTTTCGTTGTTCATTGGTCTTTGTTCATTATCGTCATTCATAGTTCATAGTTCATTGTTCATCGTTCATCAGTTCATCGTTCATTGTTCAATGTTTATTGTTCATAGTTCATCTTTCATCGTTCATCATTCATCGTTGCTCGTTCATCATTGATTATTCATTGTTCATTGTTCATTGTTCATTGTTCATCGTTCATTTCTCATTGCTCATTATTTGTTATTTATTTTTCATTATTTATTGGTCATTGTTCATTGTTCTTAGTTTATTGTTCATCGTTCATTGTTCATTGTTCAATTTTCATTCTTCATTGACCATTTTTCATTGTTTATTATTCATCGTACAATGTTCAATGTTCTTTTTTATAAATGATTGACCCTTGTTTATTGTTCATTGTATATCGTTTATTGTTCATTGTTCATAATTCATTGTTTATTGTTTACTGATCATTGCTCATTGTTCTTTTATCATCGTTCATTGACCATTGTTCATTGACTATTGTTCATTGTTTACTGTTCGTTGTTGAATATTTACTGTTCATTGTTCCTTGTTCCTTGTTCATTGTTCATTATTTATTGTTCATTGTTCAGTGCTCATCATTCATCGTTTATCATTTAACATACTTCATTCACTATTCGTTGTTCATTCTTTACAGTTCATGGTTCATTGTTCAAAGTTCATTGTTCATTGTTCATTGTTTGTTGTTTATTGTTCATTTTTCATTGTTCATTGTTCTTAGTTTATTGTTCATCGTTCATTGTTCATTGAGCATTATTGATTGTTTATTGTTCATGGTTCAATTTTCATTGTACATTTTAAATTGTTTGCTGTTCATCGTTCATTGTTCGTTTTTCAATGTTTAGAGTTCATTGTTCATTGTTCGATGTTGATTGTTTTTTGATCATCGTTATAGATTGTCGTTCATCGTTCATCGTGCATCATTCATCCCTCATTGTTCATTAGTCATTGTTCACCCTTTATTGTTCATCGTTCATTGTTCATTGTTCACTGTTCATTGCTCATTGTTCATTGTTACCGTTCGTTATTCATTATTCATTGTAAATTTTTTATTGCATATTGTTTTTTTTTCTTTGTTCATCATTCATAGTTCATTGCTCATTATTCATTGTTCATTGTTCGTTGTTAATTGATTAATGTTTATTGTTCATTGTTCATTGACCAATTTTCATTGCTTCTTGTTCATTTTTCATTGCGGATTGTTCGTTATTGATTGTTCATTGTTCGTCATTCATCGTTCATCGTTCAACTTTTATTGTTCATTTTTTGTTGTTCATTGGTTGTTGTTCATTATTCATGAATCAATGTTCATTGTTCATAGTTCATCATTCATAGTTCATAGTTCATTGTCTAACGTTCATCACTCATCGTTCATTGTTCATTGTTCATTGATCATTAGTCATTGTTCATTGTTCAATTTGGATTATTCATTTTGCATTGTTCATTATACTGTGTTCATTGTTCATTTTTCAATGTTCAGTTATCATTGGTCATTTTTTATTGTACATTTTTCAATGTTAATTATTAAACTTTATTTGTTCATTGTTCATTGTTCAGTGTTCATCGAGCATTGTTCTTTTTTCATTGTTCATTAATCATTGTTCATTGTTCATTGATTAATTTTCACTGTGTATTGTTTATTATTCATTGTTCATTATATATTAATCATTTTATATCATTCATTGTTCATTGATCATTGTTCATTTGTCATTGTTTATTTTACATTGTTGATTGTTGATTGTTGATTGTTGATTGTTGATTGTTGCTTGTTCATTGTTCGTTGTTTATTGATCATTGTTCATCATTCATTCTTCACTGTTCATTATTCACTCTTCGTTGTTCATCGTTCATTGTTCATTTTTCACTGTTCATTGTTCATTGTACATTGATCATCCTTCGTCGTTCTAGGTTCATTGTTCATTGTTCTGAATTTATTATTTATTGTTCATTGTTTATTGTTGATTGGTTTTTTATCATTGTTCATTGTTCATCGTTCATTGACTATCGTTCAGTGTTTATTGTTTGCTGACCATTGTTCATTGTTTATTGTGCGTTGTTGATTTTTAACTGTTCATTGTTCATTGTTAATTTTTCATTGATCATTGTTCATCACTCATTGTTCATATTTCATTTTTCATTGTGCATTGTTCATCCCTCGTCGTTCATCTTTCATTGTTAATTGTACGTTGTTATCCCTCGTCGTTCATCGTTCATTGGTGAACGTTCGTTGTTCTTTGATCGTCGTTCATTGACCATTGTTAATTGACCAATGTTTATTGTTTACTATTCGTTGTTGAATGTTAATAGTTCATTGTTCATTGTTCTTTTTTTTTTATTCATTGTTCATTGTTCATTATCCATTGTTCATTGTACATTTTTCAATGTTTATTACTCATTTTAGTTTGTTCATTGTTCATTGTTTAGTGTTCAAAGACCATTCTTCATTCTTCATTCTTCGTCGTTCATCGTTCATTGTTCATTGTTCATTGTACATTGTTCATCTTTCGTCCTTCAACGTTCATTTTTCTTAATTTATAGTTTATTGTTCATTGTTCATTGATCAGTTGTCATTGTTCATTGTTCATTTTTCCTTGTTCATCATTCAGTGACCATTGTTCATTGACCATTGTTCATTGTTTATTATTCGTTTTTAATTGTTTACTATTCTTTGTTCATTGTTCATTGTTCATTGTTCATCACTCATTCTTCAATGTACTTTGTTCATCCTTCGTCCTTCGTCGTTCATCGTTCATTGTGCATTTTTTATTGTACATTGTTCAGCTTTCGTCATTCAAGGTTATTTGTTCGTTGTTCATTGTTCTCATAGTTTACTGTTCATTGTTCATTGTTCATTGTTCTTTGATCATTGTTCATTGTTCCTTGTTCATTGTTCATAGTTCATTGTTCATTGTTCATTATTAATCTACTGTTGTTCAGTGTTTATTGTTCATTGACCATTGTTCATTGTTTATTGTTCGTTGTTGATTGTTTACCGTTCATTGTTCATTGTTCATTGTTCATCCTTTGTCATTCATCGTTTATTGTTCATTGTACATCGTTCATCCCTCGTCGTTCATCGTTCATTGTCTATTGTTCATAATTCATGGTTCATTGTTCATTGTTCATTGTTCTTTGATCATTGTTCTTTATTCATTGTTCTTTTTTCATCGTTCATTGACGATTGTTCATTGTTCGTTGTTCATTGACCATTGTTCATGGTTTATTATACGTTGTAGAATGTATACTGTTCATTGTTCATTGTTCATTGTTCATTGTTTGTTGTTTATCGTTCATTGTTCATTGTTTTTAATTCTTGGTTCATGGTTCATTGTTTACTGTTCATTGTTCATTGTTCATTGTTCATTATTTTTTTTCCATTGTTCATTGTTCATTATTCATTGTTCATTGTACATTTTTCAATGTTTATTATTCATTTTAGTTTGTTGATTGTTCATTATTCTTCATTAATTGTTCATTGTTGATTGTTTACTGTTCATTGTTCATTTCTCATTCTTTATTCTTCATTGTTAATAGTTCATTGTTTATTATTCATTGTTCATTATTCACGGTTCATTGTTCATTGTTCATTGTTCATTGATCATTGTTCATCCATCATTGTTCATAGTTCATTGTTCATCCTTTGTCATTCATCCTTCATTGTTCATTGTACATTATTCATCCCTCGTCGTTCATCGTTCATTGTTTATTTTTCATAATTCTTGGTTCATTGTTCATTGTTCATTGTTCATTGATCATTGTTCAACCCTCATTGTTCATTGTTCATTGTTCATCCTTCGTGATTCATCGTTCATTGTTCATTGTACATTGTTCATCCCTCGACGTTCATCGTTCATTGTTTATTGTTCATAATTCATGGTTCATTGTTCATTGTTCTTTGATCATTGTTCATTATTCATTGTTCTTTTTTCATCGTACATTGACGATTGGTTATTATTTAATGTTCATTGAACATTATTCATTGTTTATTGTACGTTGTAGAATGTTTACTGTTCATTGTTCATTGTTCATTGTTCATTGTTTATTGTTTATGAAAATTTGGTCATTGTTTTTAATTCATAGTTCCTTGTTTACTGTTTATTGTTCTTTTTTTTTTCTCCATTGTTCATTGATCATAATTCAATGATTATTGTACATTTTTCAATGTTTATTATTCATTTTTGTTTGTTGATTGTTCATTATTCTTCATTGATGTGTCATTGTTCATTGTTTATTGTTCATCGACCATTCTTCATTGTTGATTGTTTATTAATCATTGCTCATTGTTCATTGTTGATTGTTCATTGCGTATTGTTTATTGTTCATTGTTCATTATTAATTGATCATTCTTCATCATTCATTGTTCATTGACCATTATTCATTGTTTATTGTTCGTTGTTCATTATTTACTGTTGATTGTTCATTCTTCATTCTTCATTGATGATTGTACATCACTCATTGTTTATGGTTCATCGTTTATCCTTCGTCATTTATCTTTTATTGTTTATTGTACATTGTTCATCCCTCGTCGTTCATCGTTCATTGTTTATTGTCCATAATTCATTGTTCATTATTCATTGTTCATTGTTCATTGATCATTGTTCATCCCTCATTGTTCATAGTTCATTGTTCATCTTCGTCATTCATCGTTCATTGTTCATTATACATTGTTTATCCGTTGTCCTTCATCGTTAATTTTTAATTTTTCATATTTCATGGTTAATTGTTCATTGTTTCATTGTTCTTTAATTATTGTTCATTATTCATTGTTCTTTTTTCATCATGCATTGACGATTATTCATTGTTCATTGTTCATTGACCATTGTTCATCGTTTATTGTACGTTTTAGAATTTTTACTGTTCATTGTTCATTATTCATTGTTCATTGTTCATTGTTTATTGTTTATCGTTCATTTTTCATTGTTTTAATTCATGGTTCATTGTTTACTTTTCATTGTTCATTGGTCCTTGTTCATTGTTCATTATTTTTTGTCCATTGTTCATTGTTCACTATTCATTGTTCTTTGTACATTTTTCATTATTATTACTCATTTTAGTTTGTTGTTTGTTCATTATTCTTCATTCATGATTCATTGTTCATTTTTTAGTGTTCATCGACCATTCTTCATTTTTCGTTGTTCATTAATCATTACTCATTGTTCATTGTTAATTTTTCATTGCGTATTGTTTATTGTTTATTGTTCATTGTTCAATATTCATTGATCATTGTTCATCAATCATTGTTCATTGACCATTGGTCATTGTTTATTGTTCGTTGTTGATTGTTTACTGTTCATTGTTCATTGTTCAAACTTCAGTGATCATTGTTCATCACTCATTGTTCATGGTTCATTGTTCAACCTTCGTCATTCAACGTTCATTGTTCATTGTACATTCTTCATCCCTCATCGTTCATCGTTCATTGTTTATTGTTCATAATTCATGGTTCATTGTTCATTGTTCACTGTCCATTGTTCTTTGAGGATTGTTCATTATTCATTGTTCTTTTTTCATCATTCATTGACGATTGTTCCTTATTCATTTTTCAGTGTTTATTGACCATTGTTCATTGTTTATCGTACGTTGTAGAATGTTTACAGTTCATTGTTTATTGTTCATTATTCATTGTTCATTGTTTATCGTTCATTGTTTATTGTTTTTAATTCACGGTTCATTGTTTACTGTTCATTGTTCAGTGTTCATTGTTCTTTGATCATCGTTAATTGACCATTGTTCATTGACCTATGTTTATTGTTCACCATTCGTTGTTGAATGTTTACTGTTCATTGTTCATTGTTCATTATTTTTTGTCCATTATTCATTGTTCATTATTCATTGTTCATGGACATTTTTCAATGTTTATTTTTCATTTTACTTTGATCATTGTTTATTATTCTTCATTCATGGTTCATTGTTCATTGTTCATTGACCATTATTCATTGTATATTGTTCATCGTTCATTGTTCATTGTACATTTTACATTGTTCTTGGTTCATCGTTCAATTTTCGTTTTTCAATGTTCAGTGTTCGTTGATCGTTGTTCAATGTTGGTTGTTTATTGTTCATCGTTCATAGTTCATCGATCATTGTTCATTGTTCATCATTCGTCGCTCAATGTTCCTTGTTCATTGTTCATTGTCTATTGTTTATTGTTTATTATTCGTTGTTCATTATTCATTGTTCATTTTTCATTGCTCATTATTTATTGTTTATTGATGAATGTTCATTGTTTATTGACGAATGTTCATTGTTTATTGTTCCTTGTTCATTGTTCTTTGTTCATTGACCAATTTTCATTGTTTATTGTTCATTTTTCATTGTTGATTGTTTGTTGTTGATTGTTCATTATTCGTCATTCGTTGTTCAGTGTTCAACGTTTAACGTCTATTGTTCATTTTTCGTTGTTCATTGGTCTTTGTTCATTATCGTCATTCATAGTTCATAGTTCATTGTTCATCGTTCATCAGTTCATCGTTCATTGTTCAATGTTTATTGTTCATAGTTCATCTTTCATCGTTCATCATTCATCGTTGCTCGTTCATCATTGATTATTCATTGTTCATTGTTCATTGTTCATTGTTCATCGTTCATTTCTCATTGCTCATTATTTGTTATTTATTTTTCATTATTTATTGGTCATTGTTCATTGTTCTTAGTTTATTGTTCATCGTTCATTGTTCATTGTTCAATTTTCATTCTTCATTGACCATTTTGTTTATTATTCATCGTTCAATGTTCAATGTTCTTTTTTATAAATGATTGACCCTTGTTTATTGTTCATTGTATATCGTTTATTGTTCATTGTTCATAATTCATGGTTTATTGTTTACTGATCATTGCTCATTGTTCTTTTATCATCGTTCATTGACCATTGTTCATTGACTATTGTTCATTGTTTACTGTTCGTTGTTGAATATTTACTGTTCATTGTTCCTTGTTCCTTGTTCATTGTTCATTATTTATTGTTCATTGTTCAGTGCTCATCATTCATCGTTTATCATTTAACATACTTCATTCACTATTCGTTGTTCATTCTTTACAGTTCATGGTTCATTGTTCAAAGTTCATTGTTCATTGTTCATTGTTTGTTGTTTATTGTTCATTTTTCATTGTTCATTGTTCTTAGTTTATTGTTCATCGTTCATTGTTCATTGAGCATTATTGATTGTTTATTGTTCATGGTTCAATTTTCATTGTACATTTTAAATTGTTTGCTGTTCATCGTTCATTGTTCGTTTTTCAATGTTTAGAGTTCATTGTTCTTTGTTCGATGTTGATTGTTTTTTGATCATCGTTATAGATTGTCATTCATCGTTCATTGTGCATCATTCATCCCTCATTGTTCATTAGTCATTGTTCACCCTTTATTGTTCATCGTTCATTGTTCATTGTTCACTGTTCATTGCTCATTGTTCATTGTTACCGTTCGTTATTCATTATTCATTGTAAATTTTTTATTGCATATTGTTTTTTTTCTTTGTTCATCATTCATAGTTCATTGCTCATTATTCATTGTTCATTGTTCGTTGTTAATTGATTAATGTTTATTGTTCATTGTTCATTGACCAATTTTCATTGCTTCTTGTTCATTTTTCATTGCGGATTGTTCGTTATTGATTGTTCATTGTTCGTCATTCATCGTTCATCGTTCAACTTTTATTGTTCATTTTTTGTTGTTCATTGGTTGTTGTTCATTATTCATGAATCAATGTTCATTGTTCATAGTTCATCATTCATAGTTCATAGTTCATTGTCTAACGTTCATCACTCATCGTTCATTGTTCATTGTTCATTGATCATTAGTCATTGTTCATTGTTCAATTTGGATTATTCATTTTGCATTGTTCATTATACTGTGTTCATTGTTCATTTTTCAATGTTCAGTTATCATTGGTCATTTTTTATTGTACATTTTTCAATGTTAATTATTAAACTTTATTTGTTCATTGTTCATTGTTCAGTGTTCATCGAGCATTGTTCTTTTTTCATTGTTCATTAATCATTGTTCATTGTTCATTGATTAATTTTCACTGTGTATTGTTTATTATTCATTGTTCATTATATATTAATCATTTTATATCATTCATTGTTCATTGATCATTGTTCATTTGTCATTGTTTATTTTACATTGTTGATTGTTGATTGTTGATTGTTGATTGTTGATTGTTGCTTGTTCATTGTTCGTTGTTTATTGATCATTGTTCATCATTCATTCTTCACTGTTCATTATTCACTCTTCGTTGTTCATCGTTCATTGTTCATTTTTCACTGTTCATTGTTCATTGTACATTGATCATCCTTCGTCGTTCTAGGTTCATTGTTCATTGTTCTGAATTTATTATTTATTGTTCACTGTTTATTGTTGATTGGTTTTTTATCATTGTTCATTGTTCATCGTTCATTGACTATCGTTCAGTGTTTATTGTTTGCTGACCATTGTTCATTGTTTATTGTGCGTTGTTGATTTTTAACTGTTCATTGTTCATTGTTAATTTTTCATTGATCATTGTTCATCACTCATTGTTCATATTTCATTTTTCATTGTGCATTGTTCATCCCTCGTCGTTCATCTTTCATTGTTAATTGTACGTTGTTATCCCTCGTCGTTCATCGTTCATTGGTGAACGTTCGTTGTTCTTTGATCGTCGTTCATTGACCATTGTTAATTGACCAATGTTTATTGTTTACTATTCGTTGTTGAATGTTAATAGTTCATTGTTCATTGTTCTTTTTTTTTATTCATTGTTCATTGTTCATTATCCATTGTTCATTGTACATTTTTCAATGTTTATTACTCATTTTAGTTTGTTCATTGTTCATTGTTTAGTGTTCAAAGACCATTCTTCATTCTTCATCCTTCGTCGTTCATCGTTCATTGTTCATTGTTCATTGTACATTGTTCATCTTTCGTCCTTCAACGTTCATTTTTCTTAATTTATAGTTTATTGTTCATTGTGCATTGTTCATTGTTCATTGATCAGTTGTCATTGTTCATTGTTCATTTTTCCTTGTTCATCATTCAGTGACCATTGTTCATTGACCATTGTTCATTGTTTATTATTCGTTTTTAATTGTTTACTATTCTTTGTTCATTGTTCATTGTTCAGTGTTCATCACTCATTCTTCAATGTACTTTGTTCATCCTTCGTCCTTCGTCGTTCATCGTTCATTGTGCATTTTTTATTGTACATTGTTCAGCTTTCGTCATTCAAGGTTATTTGTTCGTTGTTCATTGTTCTCATAGTTTACTGTTCATTGTTCATTGTTCATTGTTCTTTGATCATTGTTCATTGTTCCTTGTTCATTGTTCATAGTTCATTGTTCATTGTTCATTATTAATCTACTGTTGTTCAGTGTTTATTGTTCATTGACCATTGTTCATTGTTTATTGTTCGTTGTTGATTGTTTACCGTTCATTGTTCATTGTTCATTGTTCATCCTTTGTCATTCATCGTTTATTGTTCATTGTACATTGTTCATCCCTCGTCGTTCATCGTTCATTGTCTATTGTTCATAATTCATGGTTCATTGTTCATTGTTTATTGTTCTTTGATCATTGTTCTTTATTCATTGTTCTTTTTTCATCGTTCATTGACGATTGTTCATTGTTCGTTGTTCATTGACCATTGTTCATTGTTTATTATACGTTGTAGAATGTATACTGTTCATTGTTCATTGTTCATTGTTCATTGTTTGTTGTTTATCGTTCATTGTTCATTGTTTTTAATTCTTGGTTCATGGTTCATTGTTTACTGTTCATTGTTCATTGTTCATTGTTCATTGTTCATTATTTTTTTTCCATTGTTCATTGTTCATTATTCATTGTTCATTGTACATTTTTCAATGTTTATTATTCATTTGAGTTTGTTGATTGTTCATTATTCTTCATTAATTGTTCATTGTTTATTGTTCGTTGTTGATTGTTTACTGTTCATTGTTCATTTCTCATTCTTTATTCTTCATTGTTAATAGTTCATTGTTTATTATTCATTGTTCATTATTCACGGTTCATTGTTCATTGTTCATTGTTCATTGATCATTATTCATCCATCATTGTTCATAGTTCATTGTTCATCCTTTGTCATTCATCCTTCATTGTTCATTGTACATTATTCATCCCTCGTCGTTCATCGTTCATTGTTTATTTTTCATAATTCTTGGTTCATTGTTCATTGTTCATTGTTCATTGATCATTGTTCAACCCTCATTGTTCATTGTTCATGGTTCATCCTTCGTGATTCATCGTTCATTGTTCATTGTACATTGTTCATCCCTCGACGTTCATCGTTCATTGTTTATTGTTCATAATTCATGGTTCATTGTTCATTGTTCTTTGATCATTGTTCATTATTCATTGTTCTTTTTTCATCGTACATTGACGATTGGTTATTATTTAATGTTCATTGAACATTATTCATTGTTTATTGTACGTTGTAGAATGTTTACTGTTCATTGTTCATTGTTCATTGTTCATTGTTTATTGTTTATAAAAATTTGGTCATTGTTTTTAATTCATAGTTCCTTGTTTACTGTTTATTGTTCTTTTTTTTTTCTCCACTGTTCATTGTTCATAATTCAATGATTATTGTACATTTTTCAATGTTTATTATTCATTTTTGTTTGTTGATTGTTCATTATTCTTCATTGATGTGTCATTGTTCATTGTTTATTGTTCATCGACCATTCTTCATTGTTGATTGTTTATTAATCATTGCTCATTGTTCATTGTTAATTGTTCATTGCGTATTGTTTATTGTTCATTGTTCATTATTAATTGATCATTTTTCATCATTCATTGTTCATTGACCATTATTCATTGTTTATTGTTCGTTGTTGATTATTTACTGTTGATTGTTCATTCTTCATTCTTCATTGATCATTGTACATCACTCATTGTTTATGGTTCATCGTTTATCCTTCGTCATTTATCTTTTATTGTTTATTGTACATTGTTCATCCCTCGTCGTTCATCGTTCATTGTTTATTGTCCATAATTCATTGTTCATTATTCATTGTTCATTGTTCATTGATCATTGTTCATCCCTCATTGTTCATAGTTCATTGTTCATCTTCGTCATTCATCGTTCATTGTTCATTATACATTGTTTATCCGTTGTCCTTCATCGTTAATTTTTAATTTTTCATATTTCATGGTTAATTGTTCATTGTTTCATTGTTCTTTAATTATTGTTCATTATTTATTGTTCTTTTTTCATCATGCATTGACGATTATTCATTGTTCATTGTTCATTGACCATTGTTCATCGTTTATTGTACGTTTTAGAATTTTTACTGTTCATTGTTCATTATTCATTGTTCATTGTTCATTGTTTATTGTTTATCGTTCATTTTTCATTGTTTTAATTCATGGTTCATTGTTTACTGTTCATTGTTCATTGGTCCTTGCTCATTGTTCATTATTTTTTGTCCATTGTTCATTGTTCATTATTCATTGTTCATTGTACATTTTTCATTATTATTACTTATTTTAGTTTGTTGTTTGTTCATTATTCTTCATTCATGATTCATTGTTCATTTTTTAGTGTTCATCGACCATTCTTCATTTTTCGTTGTTCATTAATCATTACTCATTGTTCATTGTTAATTTTTCATTGCGTATTGTTTATTGTTTATTGTTCATTGTTCAATATTAATTGATCATTGTTCATCAATCATTGTTCATTGACCATTGGTCATTGTTTATTGTTCGTTGTTGATTGTTTACTGTTCATTGTT